>NW_023416324.1:103260660-103579794 GCF_014108235.1 Myotis myotis | reverse complement strand
CCTTTTCTGCATCAACTATTATGATTATGTGATTTTTGTCTCTCAATTTATTTATGTATCATGTTTATTGATTTGCAGATATTGTACCAGCCTTGCATCCCCAGAATAAATCCCACTTGGTCATGGTGTATGATCTTTCTAATGTAATGCTGGATCTGGCTTGCTAGAATTTGTTGAGGATTTTAGCATCTATATTCATCAGGGATATTGCCTGTAATTCTCTTTCTTTGTGGTGTCTTATTTTGTTTGGGGATTAGGGTAATATTAGCTTAATAGTAAGAGCTTGGAAGTGTGCCTTTCCCTTGAATTTTTTGAATAGTCTAAGAAGGGTTGGTTTTAGTTCTTCTTTGAATATTCGGTAAAACTCTCCTGTGAAGCCATCTGGTCAGGGCTTTTGTTTGCTGGAAGCTTTTTTTTTTTTAATTTAATTTTATTTATTTATTTATTTTTATTTTTTTAAATTGTTTTATTGCTTAAAGTATTACAAAGAGTATTACATATGTCTCCTTTTTTTCCCGCCCTTAACAATCCCCCGGCCTCCCCTACCCCCAGTGTCTTATGTCCTTGGTTATGCTTATATGCATGGATACAAGTCCTTCAGTTGATCTCTTACCCCTGCCCTACCACCCCTCAAGCCTCCCCTGCTTTCCCGCTATAGTTTTAGAGTCTGTTAGAGGCAGCTCTGCCTCTGTATCTATTTTGTTAAGTTTATAATGGTCTTTATTATCCAAGAGTGAGTGAGATCATGTGCTGTTTTCCTTCGTTTACTGGCTTATTTCACTTAGCATAATGCTCTCCAGTTCCATCCATGCCGTGCAAATGGTAAAAGTTCCTTCTTTTTTACAGCAGCATAGTATTCCATCATGTAGATGTACCACAGTTTTCTAATCCATTCATCTACTTCCTGATGGGCACTTAGGCAGTTTCCAGATCTTAGCTATGGTGAACTGTGCTGCTATGAACATAGGGTGTGTATATTCTTTCTGATTGGTGTTTCTGATTTCTTGGGATATATTCCTAGAAGTGGGATCACTGGGTCAAATGTTGCTTCCATTTTTAGTTTTCTGAGGAAACTCCATACTGTCTTCCATAGTGGCTTCACCAGTCTGCATTCCCACCAGCAGTGCACGAATGTTCCCTTTTCTTCGCATCCTCTCCAGCACTTGTCGTTTGTGGATTTGTTGATGATAGCCATTCTGACAGGTGTGAGATGGTACCTCATTGTTGTTTTGATTTGCATCTCTCAGATGATTAGAGACTTTGAGCAGGTTTTCATATGTCTCTTGGCTTTCTGTATGTCCTCTTTTGAAAAGTGTCTATCTAGGTCCATTGCCCATTTTTGATTGGATTGTTTATCTTCCTTTTGTTAAGTTGTATGAGTTCCCTATAAATTTTGGAGATTAGGCCCTTATCAGATATGACATTGGCAAATATGTTCTCCCATGCAGTGGGTTTTCTTGTTGTTTTGTTGATGGTTTCTTTTGCTGTGCAGAATCTTTTTATTTTGATGTAGTCCCATTTGTTTATTTTCTCTTTAGTTTCCAATGCCCTAGGAGCTGTATCAGTGAAGAAATTGCTTCAGCATATGTCTGAGATTTTGTTGCCTTTGGATTCCTCTAGTATTTGTATGGTTTCCTATCTTACATTTAAGTACTTTATCCATTTTGAGTTTATTTTTGTGTATGGTGTAAGTTGGTGGTCTAGTTTCATTTTTTATGGATGTATCTGTCCAATTTTCCAACACCATTTATTGAAGAGACTGTCTTGACTCCATTTTATGTTCTTGCCTCCTTTGTCAAATATTAATTGAGCATATTGGTTCGGGTCAATTTCTGGGCTCTTTATTCTATTCCATTGATCTATATGTCTGTTCTTGTGCCAGTACCAGGCAGTTTTGAGAACAGTGGCTTTGTAATACAGCTTGATATCTGGTATTGAGATCCCACCTAATTTGTTCTTCTTTCTCAGGATTGCTGCAGCTATTCGGGGTCTTTTTTTATTCCAGGTGAATTTTTGGAGAGTTTGTTCTAGATCAGTGAAATATGCCATTAGTATTTTAATGAGAAGTGCATTGAATTTATAGATTGCTTTGGGTAGTATGGACATTTTAATGATGTTGATTCCACCAATCCAAGAACATGGTATGTTCTTCCATCTGTTTATGTCTTCCTCTATCTCTTTTTCCAACGTCCTGTAGTTTTCTGAGTAGAGGTCTTTTACCTCTTTAGTTAAGTTTATTCCTAGGTAGCTTAATTCTTTTGGTGCGATGGTAAATGGGATTGTTTTTTTAGTCTTTCTTTCTGTAAGTTCACTATTGGTGTATAGAAATGCCATAGATTTCGTGGTGTTAATTTTGTATCCTACTACATTGCCAAATTCATTTATTAAGTCTAACAGTTTTTTGATGGAGTATTTAGGGATTTTTATGTATAATATCATGTCATCTGAGAATAAGGACAGTTTTACTTCTTCTTTTTCAATTTGGATGCCTTTTATTTCTTCTTCTTGCCGAATTGTAATGCCTAATACTTCCAGTACTATACTATATCGAACAGGAGTGGTGAGAGTGGGCATCCCTGTCTTGTTCCTGTTCTTAGGGGAAATGGTGTTAGTTTTTGTCCATTGATTATGATGTTGGCTGTGGGCCTGTCATATATAGCTTTTAGCATGTTGAGGTATGATCCTTCTATTCCCACCTTGCTGAGAGTTTTTATCAGAAATGGGTGTTGGATTTTGTCAAATGATTTTTCTGCATCAATTGATATGACTATGTGTTTTTTTTCTTTCAATTTGTTTATGTGATGTATCACGTTTATCGATTTGTGTATATTGTACCATCCTTGCATTCCTGTGATAAGTCCTACTTGGTCATGGTGTATGATCTTTCTGATGTACTGCT
Source organism: Myotis myotis (assembly GCF_014108235.1). Taxonomy (NCBI): domain Eukaryota; kingdom Metazoa; phylum Chordata; class Mammalia; order Chiroptera; family Vespertilionidae; genus Myotis; species Myotis myotis. The sequence goes on along the minus strand of NW_023416324.1, from coordinate 103,576,895 downwards.
GGATCCGAATTGCTAAGATTTTGTTGAGGATTTTGGCATCTATGTTCATGAGGGATATTGGCCTGTAATTCTCTTTCATTGTGTTGTCTTTACCTGGTTTTGGTATTAGGTTGATGCTGGCTTCATAGAATGAGCTGGGAAGTGTTCCTTCCTCTTGGATTTTTTGTAGTAGTCTGAGGAGGATAGGTTTTAGTTCTTCCTTGAATGTTTTGTAAAGCTCCCCTGTGAAGCCACCTGGTCCTGGGCTTTTGTTTGCTGGAAGCTTTTTGATGGCTGCTTCAATTTCTTCCATAGTTATTGGCTTGTTGAGATTTTTAGATTCTTCCTGATTGAGTTTTGGAATGTTGTATTTTTCTAGGAATATGTCCATTTCCTCCAGGTTGTCTAATTTGTTGGAGTAGAGTTGTCCATAGTATTGTTTAACAATCATTTGTATTTCTGTGGGGTCTGTTGTTATTTCGCCTTTATCATTTCTGATTTTGTTTATTTGGGTCCTCTCTCTTTGCTTCTTGGTGAGTCTGGCTGGAGGTTCATCAATTTGGTTATCCTTTCAAAGAACCAGCTCTTGGTTTCATTGATTTTATGTATTGTTTTTTGGTCTCTATGTCATTTATTTCTGCTCTAATCTTTATTATCTCCTTCCTTCTGCTCACGCTGGGCTTTTCTTGTTGCTCTCTTTCTAATTCTTTGAGTTGTAGAGTTAGATGATTTACTATCATTTTCTTTTTGTTTTTTTGAGCTAGGCCTGTAGAGCTATAAACTTCCCTCTCAGGGTTGCTTTCACTGTGTCCCATAGGTTTTGGATTGTTGTGTTTTCATTGTCATTAGTTTCCAGGATGTTTTGAATTTCTTCTTTGATCTCATTGGTAACACAATATTTCATAACATGCTATTCAGCTTCCAAGTGTTTGAGTATTTCGGGTTGTTTTTATTGTAGTTTATTTCTAATATTATGATCTGAGAAGATGCTTGGTATGATTTCAATCTTCTTGAATTTGAGGAGACTTTGCTTGTGACCCAATATATGGTCTATTTTTGAATATGTCCCATGAGCCCTTGAGAAGAATGTATATTCCATGGCTTTGGGGTGAAGTGTTCTGAAGATGTCTATTAAGTCCATCTGATCTAGTGAGTCATTTAGGATTGCTGTTTCTTTGCTGATTGTTTTTCTAGAGGATTTATCCAGTAATGTCAGTGGTGTATTAAAGTCCCCTACTATGATTGTATTGTTGTCGATCTCTCCCTTTGATATCTTCCAGGAGTTTTTTTATGAATTTGGGTGCTCCTGCATTGGGTGCATATATGTTTATCAGGGTTATATCTTCTTGTTGTATTGATCCCTTTAGTATCATGAAGTGGCCTTCCTTATCTCTTGTTCTGGCCTTCACTTAGAGGTCTATTTTGTCCGATATAAGTATTGCTACCCCAGCTTTTTTTTCATTTCCATTTGCCTGAAAGATATGTTTCCATCCCTTCACTTTCAGTCTGTGTGAGTCCCTTTTTCTGAGGTGGGTCTCTTGTAGACAGCAAACGTATGGGTCATGTTTTTTTATCCATTCAGCCACTCGATGTCTTTTTGTTTGAGCGTTTAGTCCATTTACATTTAAGGCTATTTTTGAAAGGTACTTGTTTGTAGTCATTTCTTTTTTTGTGTGGCTGTTTTCTTGTTGAGCTTTTTCTTTCTTCTTTTTACATCAGCCCCTTTAGCATTTCTTGCATTGCTGGCTTGGTGGTGATAAACTCCCTTAGCCTTTTGTCTGTGAAGCTTCTTATTTCCCCTTCAATTTTGAATGATAGCCTTGCTGGATAGAGTATTCTTGGATTCAGTCCTTTGCTTTGCATCACTTTGTAAATTTCTGTCCATTCTTTTCTGGCCCGATGTGTTTCTGTTGAGAAATCATTTGATAATCTAATGGGAGATCCCTTGAATGTAACTTTCCGTCTCTCTCTTGCAGCCTTTAAGATTCTCTCGTTGTCCTCAACATTTGCTATGGTAATTATGATGTGTCTTTGTGTGGGTCTTTTCGGGTTCACCTTGTTTGGGACTCTCTGTGCTTGTGTGACTTTTTTCTTTCCCACCTCAGGGACCTTTTCTGATATTATTTCTTCGAATAGGTTTTCTAATCCTTGTTCCTCTTCCTGTTTTTCTGGCACCCCTATTATTCATATGTTGTTTCGTTTCATGTTGTCCCAATGCTCCCTTAGGCTCTCCTCCTGTCTTTTAGTTTTTTTCTCCAATTAAAGTACAGTTGGGCGTGTTTTGCTTCCTTGTCTTCTAATTCACTAATTCGGTCCTCCGCTTCTCCTAGTCTACTCTTAATACTTTCAATGGTGTTTTTTATTGAAGCTATATCGCTCTTCATTTCTTCTTGGGTCTTACATAAGTTCTTCATCTTTTCATCTGTTTCTTCTTGCTTCTTGCATAAGTTGCTGATTTTTTCCTCAATTGGGTTTATGCTCTCTAGGACCCTTATTCTGAATTCTTTTTCTGTCATGTTGCATGCCTCTGTATCGCTTAGCTGCTTTTATGGCCCTCCTTTTCTTTCCTTTGGGAGTTTCTTTGTCTACCCATGTTTGATCTCACCGACCTATCTAGTTGTTGAGTCGTTCAGTGGCTGCTCCCTGGGTGGCAGTGGCTCCTCGGGCTGTGGTTGCTCCTTGGGCAGTTGTGGTAGCAGCTGCTCCTCCATTGGTAGCAGGTCCTCTGGTGGGTGCTGTTCACAGCTGTAGTGGCTCTTCTGGCTGGTGGGGGGAGGCTTCACACACAGCAACTGTTCCTCAGACAGAGCGTGTGGTGATCAGCAGGCCACTGTTGCTTGGATCTGCTGCCTTGATTTAAAGGCACAAAATACAACACAACAAGGCACAACGTACCAGGCACTGAACACAAATGTATTTATGATATTAATAACCCCAAATACAGGTGGCCACCCAAGCTAAGAGAGTTAGGGGATAAGGAAGAAAGAAGAGAAAAAGATAGAAGAGAAAAAAGAAAAAGAAAAAAAAAGGAGTGCAAAAATGAAATTGGAAAAATGGAGGGGGAAAAAAAAGTAAGAGAGAAAAGAGAATGGAGTAGAAGAGGGGAAGAGACTATTTATATGAGGAGAAAACTCTGATAGAACTGCCACTAACCCCAACAAATTCCAGCAACAGATCCTTGGAGATGAATACAAACTACAAACAACCAATAATATCAAGTGAGGCAAGGGAAAACAGAAGCACAAAAATAAACGGACCGGGGGGGGGGGGGGGGGGCAGGGGCAGAAAAATAAAAAGAAAAAGCAGAACAACCTCACAAACAATCCTAAGAAAAAACCCAATATGAAAATAATTTGAAACCTCTTATATGTGAAACACAAATACCCGGAATGTCATTGGCAGATGCAGAGAAAATTATTATGCTTGCCCTTTTCCTTGATTGAAAGTTTCCATTTTGAACTTGGCTTTAAATCTGTGTAAGTTCTTTTGAAATTTGTATAACATTCAAAGTACATGTATTTGTGTGGGAAACTGTTTATTGCCTTCACTATCTGATAAGCATAGACAGAGCACTCCCCGAAACCCCCTGAAGGCTGGGTGCCTTTGAAGCCCTAGCAAAGCCCGGAGCTAGGCGCCACCTCTGTTTGTCCAGACAGTGGTAGCTGAAACTGCTCCCCCATTTATTATTATGTAAATCCTTGCCGATGGGCTAGTCTGCCTGTTGCAGGGGGTCACCTGCCTAGGGCTATGCTATGGGTGCATCCCAGATCAATAAAAAGCTTGGTGAGGCCTGAGGAAGAGGAGAAGTCCTTCGGGACTTGCCGCCTGGTCCCCCAATATTGCAAAATTATCTCATGTCTTTTTCTCTCATTTGTTGTGCGGCTCCTCTTTCAGATACCGAACCCTACTCCACGCGAGTCGTGGAAGGAAACACTCAACATCTGGCGCCCAACGGGTAATCTGGAAGTGCAGGTCTCGCTGGAGCGAGAAAAGGAAGTTTTCACCGAAAAGGTGTGGAAAACTCACCGACAAAAGGTGAGGGGGATTCCACCGCACGCAATGCCCAGGATCAACTACAGAAGCCCGGGTCTGTAAGTAACTGGGAACGTTTTCTTAACCAGGCTAACAAACGGGGAAGGATTTGGCTTTAAAAAAGTAGATTTGGCTTTAAAAAAGGTATATTTGGCTTTTTAAAAAGTAAGAAACTGTATTATGTGCTTTTGATTTGCATGTTTATTAAAGTGTTAAAATTTTAGAAGGTAATCTCTTACAGTTTTTGCATGTTATTATAGAACATAACCCTTGGTTTCTTGAAAAAGGTACATTAGATCTTAAAAGTTTGCCAAAAAGTTAATCAGAACTTGCCAAAAATTGTTTCCCCTTGTGGAACACGGCATTTCATTTCCTAGAGGCTTTAGGAGAGGTCAAGGAGGATAAATCTCCTCCCCTTGCACCCTCCGCTCCTTAAGAGGAATACAAAAAAAAAAAGAAAAAAAAAATGGGAGGAATGGCCTTCATGGCTCCCTCCACCTCCATGTCCTAATCCTTAAATGTTTAATTTGCCATTAATAGAATCACCTGTGCAAAAAGGCCAAATTATAAAGAAATTGGAATATTAAAAGGTACTCCTTTAAATCAAGCTGAAAAAAGAGTGCCATGGTCATCTTAATGTGGTTTCTTGTCCAAATTAAAATCTTAATTTGTATTTGGAATCTAAAATCTGTAATAAGAAATGAAACCCGGCTGCCGAGTCCGCCTCTGGTGTGGAGAGATTCGAAGGTGGCAGGAAAAGGCAGAGTTATAAGCTCTCCCACAATGAGATTACTTAATGTTTTATTTAAAAATTACCGGAGAACATCTTATGACAACCAAACTTTGGCTAAGATAACCTTGGGTGCTAGCCATGACTTTAGAAAGCGAAATAGGGAAAAACTTAAAATGTCTTTTTCAATTAAGCATGACTTTGGGAACAAATACACCATCTTTATCCTTTTTTCCAGCTAATGACTTAAAGCTTTTACAAATTTATAAATGCATCTGGGGTTTCTGTGCACATGTAAAGGGAAAAGGCCAGTTTAAAAACGAGTGCGCATAGTTTTGAGCTGAACTTGACCTTTTGCTGAGTACAGAATAAAAACCCGAGACTGTTTTGGCTTTAAAAATGGCGAAGTTGAACCTAAGAAAAAAAAATGCAGACTGGTTTCCCAAGGCGATTTAAAGTAGCTCTTGAAATTTCCCGCCCTGAGGCAAGTACCACCAGGAAGTTGATAGTCAACTTTACATGTGAATAGCTATGGTTTTGTTTCTTGACTTCCCCAACGGGAAAATTGTGACCATTTTAGCAGCTATGCCAGGCTTATTGGCTGGAAACTTAAAGCTTTTAAGTTCAAATCATCTAAAAGTATTGAAATTTATAATACTGAAATGTTGATCTGAGTATGCCTATTATGAAGTCTAGAAGATAGAAGTTAATCTATTAATTGAAAATGCCTTATATTTTATTTGAAATGTCTAAGATTTAAAGCTCTGAAAGTTTAAAGTGCAAATTGAATCGGGAGAAATTAATTAAATATCTAATGTATAACATGTTTTTGAAAAAATAGAATGTGTTTCTCTTAGATGATTAGGAATTCAAAATATGTTACTTCTTGGTCTGTTTTAAAAAGAGGATTAATTTTTAAGATCTCAACTGAAATTTTTAATACAAAAACCAGTTTAAATGTAATTAATATTAAGATAATTATAAAGGGTATAAACAGCTACTAATGAGATTTCTGTTTGTCTACAATATAATGTTGGCCATCTATCTTTTAGGGATTTTGGTTTGCTCTTCCCTTGTTTATTGTGAGAATAAGGAAATCATCTTTTCTGTCAGAGAACAGTGTAGACAGCCTCAATGTTGAGCTGCCTGCCTTGGCAGCCGCCATGTTGGCCGCATGGCCTGCCGCGCCCCTGGGGGTCGCCATCTTGGAACAGCCCCGCCCTCTGACTTAGCCAATCACAAAAGGAGTGTCTGCTCACTGAGGCAGGATGGGATTTCAGGGGTGGAGTTTTAAGGCGGAGTTTTACTGCGGAAATTTGGATGGGGCAAACAGTGTGCTTGCCTCGTGGATTTATTTAATACTATTTTTAAGAAGATATTTTTAATACTTAATAAATTAGCAATCACGGTCTTAATATAATTTCAGTGGTATGATAGACCAATGTTTTAAGCAGTTGGCTTTATAAGGGCCGACAATAGAGCTCATATTTCTTAAAAGGCTTGTAGATACATTTTTCAAAGATATCTTAAATTCTCAGTAGAACCACAGTTATACATATATCATAAACAAATTAAGAGTAATTGATTCCATGGTCAAGACTAGATCCTATTATGTTGAGAACTGTTTTTAAGTGTTAAAAATGTTTTAATTAGATATGTATTTGGAAGTTTTTCCCGAGTGCAATATTTCAAAATATAATATACTTGGTTGCATAAGGAATTTCTGCCAAATAAAAGAAAGAATTGATTTATTAGTAGCAAAGTCTTTATTTAAACTAGCAATGTCTTTTATTTAAAAGCTCCTCACCGCTGCGTTTTAAATTAGGCTGGAAGTGAAGCAGCGTTTGCACCTTGTGTATCAGACATAAAACTTTACTAAATTTACTAATCTTTGTAAGCAATTGAATCCTAGTAAAGTAAAATTCTTCTAAAAAGTTACTGAAGGCTTCCCATGATCCCTCTGTATATGCAAATAAGCCAAAAGGGAATGCTGTTTAAAAACATTATTTTAAATTTAATAAAAAGGAGAAAGTTTAATATTTTGAAATATCTTCCACTAATATTTACAGGATAATCTAATGATTTGCTGTTAAAATACAAATCTGAAAATAAGTACAGTCACCATAAATGTTTAATGACTTGGAATACATGGCCTTGCAGCACTATCAGTCAACATCCAAGAAGTAGTCCTATAAGTTACTTTGTGTAAAAAAGAAAGGTTTTTCTTTTTTAAGTTAATGTTCTCCAAGTGGAATCCAGCAGGAGGAAGACAAACCAGACAACCAACAGCCCAGAGACCACCTGGGGCATGGTAAAGTGAAGTATGGTAACAATTCATTCAGGTAAAAACTGTAGTTCAGATAACATGCCTAAATTTTACCTAGGTTATGCAAGGGCTCTAGATAATGTATTTACCCAAAACTGTAATTTAGATAGCATACTGTCTCTGCTTCTGTAAATTGCTTTTTTTTGCTAACTAGGTTCCTCATTCCAAACCTTGAGTTTAAAATTAAGTTGTCATGACCTAGAGCAAAGAATATTCTTACATGGTATTATTCTACAAGTTTCATTAATAATTTTTGATGCTTTATAACAGTATATTGTGCATTTATCCCAAACAAATTTACAAATGAATTTGAATGTTTTACATGAAGGGATTTATTCCTTTCCACTGTGTGGAGGGCCTCCTGGGGAAGGCACTTAAGCATTCTGTATTGACCTATCTTGACTTTTTTTTGCCAAGAGGAATCCAATTGCCTACAGCTGTTACCTTAGCTCTCTGTTCAAGCTGGGATCATGAAAAGCTGGTACCATGGATCTGTCTCTGGCCCAATGGCGTAAGCTGGGCCCTCTCTGGAGAAGAAACCTGGGTTCTCTATGATCAATGCCGGGGCCCCGCCAGCAGGCGAGGGGATCCAAAGGCAGTTGCTGGGTATGGAGGCCAGAGGGACATAGGCTATCAAGGAGACAGAACTGAACCTCACATCACCCTACTTGGCCCAGAGATAGCTGGTAGTCAACGACGGGTAAGATCCCACAGGGTGGGACGACCTAAGACAGGCACAGCTGGGGGCCAGTAGGAGAAAACTTGGGGTGCAACAAAGGTGGGGCACAGATCCTCACCCCCCCCAATGGTGCACGGGCTTGAACGGTGCACGGGCTTGAACACTCGGCCCTTCTGAGGAAGGTCTCCTGTCCCCATGGCTGCTTCTTGCTTCCCATGCCCAGCCCAGATCAGGAACCAAACAGAAGAGATTTGGTCCAGCTGAAATCAGAATCCAGAAAAACGGAGGCTTGGCTAACAGACCCTATGTCTAAATCTAGCCTAACAACAGGAATGCTCAGAGCCTTCACAAGGATGTAAAGCGATCCTTTCAATTAATATTTACAGTGTAAATTAAGATTATTGTTAAAATATTAAATTTGACAGCAAAATAGTTTTCAAACTAATTAAATTCAAGTTTTCAAATTAATTAAATTTGGCTATTTGAAATAAGTAATTATTCATATAGTATTAACCAAAATTTTCATTTCATGGTAAAATTGCTTAACATGCAATGAACCTAAAGCATGTTCAGGCTCATTTTTTTTTTGTGTGCAAAAAATTAATATTTAAAGTTATCTAGACTGCATTAAAAAATTTTCCATAAGCCTCCTAATTAAATCAAAAAAGGGGGATAGTGGAAGAATACCATGTAAGGAAAAATATCCTGTAACTAAATTACATCTAGAAAAATTTTTTTTTCATTTTGTAATGCTAACAGCAAGACACCCATGAAAAACATATGTGGTGTCAAAATAAGCCAAAGGAAAATCATTTGGGCAAATATAAAAAGGATTCCCCAAGTTTATTAACCTTTGGTCGAGAATATGTTTGTATACTTTCAGAGAACAACTCCAAGACCATGTGGATTCCTGTAACAACAGATCACAGAAAGCCAGCCACAAAGACAGAAGAGACAGTTCAGAGATGGAGATGGTGAAGACGCTAGCAGTCAGCAGCTGTGCATCGCTGCAGGTTGCCCAGGACCAGACCAGAAAGGACCGGACCTGCATTTTCCACCATCCAGAACCAACATTTCATTGCTGGCATGTACACATGAACTGTCGGACATTGAAACATGGACTCAGAACTTTTGGACATTGAAATTGGGACTTGATTATTTTTTAAAGAAAAAATAAGGGGGAGATGTGGGAAACTGTTTATTGCCTTCACTATCTGATAAGCATAGACAGAGCACTCCCCGAAACCCCCTGAAGGCTGGGTGCCTTTGAAGCCCTAGCAAAGCCCGGAGCTAGGCGCCACCTCTGTTTGTCCAGACAGTGGTAGCTGAAACTGCTCCCCCATTTATTATTATGTAAATCCTTGCCGATGGGCTAGTCTGCCTGTTGCAGGGGGTCACCTGCCTAGGGCTATGCTATGGGTGCATCCCAGATCAATAAAAAGCTTGGTGAGGCCTGAGGAAGAGGAGAAGTCCTTCGGGACTTGCCGCCTGGTCCCCCAATATTGCAAAATTATCTCATGTCTTTTTCTCTCATTTGCTGTGCGGCTCCTCTTTCAGATACCGAACCCTACTCCACGCGAGTCGTGGAAGGAAACACTCAACATATTTGAATAGAACACTGCTATTAATTTTTATTTGACAGACTTTCCTCATGTAATCTCAAGTATATTGCATTGGTCTAATGTAGTTCAAAAATATTTTTTAGGAAGAGAGAATAAATCTGTGTCACCTCAGGGCCCTCGGGGTGTCACAAAGCTGTCTGTCAGTTAAATTCTTGAAATATTACATTCGGCAAAGTTGTCAAATATACCCAATTTAAAGATTATTAAAACTTAAACCGGTTTTAACATTAAATATTTGGTCTTGACCATATAATTAATCATTTTCAATTTGGCTATTAAATTTTTATATTTTAGTAATGCCACAGATACGATATACTTGGAATTGTAGAGAAAGTGCTGGAAGTACTTTCCTACCACTAGCCTATTCCCTTGAGTGGCATTCCCATGAGAGTAAAAAACTGCAACTGCCCACCAGATGTTTAATGGACATGATGTTAGGCAGGGCTTTGCAAATTTCCCCCACCCTGCCCCTTTTCTAAGCACCTGTGCCACCTGTCATTCTGCTGCTTGAAACTGAAAGTCATTTTCAAAGCTGCCTTAGAATCTTAAAATCTTAACCCAGCACAGCAAAATAACCTTTGGTTCTGAGTAACACAAAGCCTACACAGAGGGTTCCCTATAAAAACAGCCAAGAGCAAGCTAAGCTAGCAAAGAATATCAGTAACCAAGGTATATTAAAGACAAAAAGTCTCTCAAAATTCAAACCTTGCCACATGTTTAACCTGTCCACAAGCAGCTGGGCCCCCAGCAAAGTGGGACATGTCCTATCTTTAAACAGATTGACTCAAAATCAACAGGAAACACTCTTATACATGATATTTACAAGTGCATACAATCTACAGACACTCCAGAAAGCACTCCATTAAAAAAAGCAATGTCTCTTGTCCCAAGTTTGGGGGACTGATCCTCCCCAGAACCTCAGCGTATATTCCCCTTGTGTCATTTTTGCCATTTACTAAAGAAAAACAGTCTTGGGCCTATTCTATAGCATCCATGAAAAGATGGGGCTCAGAAATTGAGTGGGGTGCCTCCCCTTGAACTAGCCTTTCCCTCTACATGGGTATAGAAGTCCCAGAAGCATCCCTATATTGTGAGAAATGGCTCACCGACCCAAATTTCAAATGATGGACTGGGAAACAAAGACATCGCAAAAATGAGACTTTTAAGAACACTCCTGAGAGTGGGCGACCATTTTACAGAATCATAATAAAAGTGAGAGGCAAGTGACCTAGTAATTAATGGGCTAACTTAACAGCTGTGTCTGGCTGTAATGCTAAATTCTCTGGAAGGCTAAAACTTCTACAGGGGTGGTGGCAGAAGCAGCTAAGGACTGTGATTAACTCCTGTTATGCCTAATGGGAAGATCTAGGGCCCTGATCATATGCCAGGAATGGAAAACAGTTAGTTTGCCCTTCTTTTCTTAACTCTTGCCTAGAAGTTTTTCCTTAGGAATCTTACTAGAAAGGCCTGCATAAATGGAAACTGAAGAGTTAAGCTTAGTGGGACCTGGACCATAGAGGCAGTGGTCTTACTGGCTAGGCCTGACTGAGATAGAGAGCAGATGAAAAGGCAGATGATTCTCTGATTAAAACCTGCTTGGGATCTGGACCAGGGGAGTGGACATATTTAAGGGGTCAGAAATGTGCTGTTTTTGGAACCATGTCTCAGTTTCTCTCCCAGCTGTTTAAGACAACTGTGAGGACCCAGAATGCTGGGTGATCAACCCTTATATGCATCCCCTGGATGGGTCAGAATTAAATTACATGTGTTGTTAAAACCCTATGAGGTGGTCTACACGCCATGGAGATATTCTCTCCCAGCACCCCTGCTATGGTTCTTACTCACGTAAGAACATCCCAGAGTCCTGAGCCGGGGTGATGGGGGTGGGGGTGGGACTGCCTCTTTGATCTTTGTAGCTGGTCAGAGACCCAAGCACTCATTTAGTCAATGGCTGGGCTTTGACTTGCGACTGGTGGAAGCCTAATGCTCTAACCCGACCGGCACCAGTTTATCCTTCCATGGGAGACTTTTGTTTTTTTCTAGCGACAGTCGTGCTACTGGCCTTTACTTGACTAACCCATGCCCACTTAGGTTTTTGGACCTGGAGAATACATCCAGAAAGGAGCAGTAAAAGAGAGAAGGAGAGAGAGAGAGAGAGAGAGAGAGAGAGAGAGAGAGAGAGAGAGAAATATGCCTGCTTTTTAGATGGCAGTCAAGTTTAAATGCTGGCGGGCATTCAGCCTCCAAAATCATACAAGAGACAGAAAAGGGACAGAATCCATGGCTACTCACCATTCAACCTGAAGAGGATTGACTGACTTACAGAGAAATTCCCAGCCAACACACCAATTTGATACAGAATTTTTGGACTGGAACCTGGATTCTTTGTCCACCAGAGTTGAAGAATAAAACCATGGACAGAAGGTGGTATAGCAAAGGTGGAAATTTATTAAAGAACAAGTACAGACTCCCATGTGGGGGAGGGGAAAAGAGTCCCATTGAGTTCCTTTTCCCTTTGGCTTATAAAGGCTGCAGATCTTGGTGCCTTGATATCCCCTCTGATTTGTCACTATTCCCTTGGACTGGTTACTATGGTAACTCCTGGGCTCAAAGGTTGAGCCTCACATGGGACATATGAGGTTCTCTCCCCTCCTTCCTTATTGTTTTCCTATTCCCTTTGGGCTTTCTTCTCCTTCTGGATGAAGAGCTTCCTTCTCTTTATTTTGTAAATATAGACCTTTGCTGTTCCCAGCTCCCACATTCTATGGAAATGTACCCGTTGCAGCTTTTCAGCTTCCCTATTCTATGGAAATATACCTTCTGCTGCTCTTTGGCATTGTGTTTCTTCTATGGTCCCCTTAATTTCTAAAATTTCTAAACCTGTCTTTTTCACCCCCCAAAATTTGTGGACGAAAGGGGACACATCCTAACCTGACAAGCTCAGGGAAGGCCTGTTTGGTGGTCTTGCAAACTCAGAGACCTAAAGTAACCACAAAGGATGGTCTGAAATTAAACTTTAAATAAAAGCAGTTATGTTGGGTAGTTACATCGTAGGCCAGTATCTTCACTGACAAGGTCAACCTTTACCTTAACTGAGCCTATTGTCGTTTTGCATCTAAGATTTTTTTTTTCAGATAAATAATATGTGGTTTATTCATGCAGTAGAATACTATACAGCCATGAGAATGAACCATGAACAAATACATGCAATAAGTCTCACAATGTTAATGAGCCAAATACAAAATAAATACTATTTGATTCTATTTGTGTAATTTCTCAAACCAGACAAAACTAATCTATGCTCTTAGAAATTAAGATAGTGGTTCCCGTGGGGAGGTAGTAACTGGAGAGGAGCAGGAGGGGCTTCCAGGGGACTGGTAATGTTATGCCCAGATTTCAAGATCCCCAAAGACAGACCACTAGGGAACCAAGTCCGATGCAAAAGCAAAGAGCCTTTATTCAAGCCCGGGCTCGGTCCCTCCACTCCACCGACACAGCAGCAGCATGTGAAGAGAGACAAGCCCCCAGAGAACAAAGATTTTATAGGGCTAGTCATTTGGGTGGGCTTAGGTGGGTGACGTGGGTGACAGTGACTGGTCAGTTTCAGGTCAGGGTTTTATTCCAGGGTTTTTCAGCAGGGTCTTACAGCAGGGACTTACAGCACAAAGGGCAGGAAATGACTAACGCATTCCTGGGCCTGAGCCATACCCCGCTACCTCCTGATTGGTCAAGGGTGGCGCACAAGGAGCATCCTATGGTATAGCCTAATTTGGACCTTAGCTGCATTTTTGGGACTTCATTGGCCCACTCGGGTGGTGGTTGGGGAGTCGGGACATTTCTAGCATTCCTGTGGTTACTCCCGGTAGGGCGGTCAGGTTGGGGACCCAGCTTTACAAGATGGAGGATAGTCAGTCCCGCTTTGTCCTTTCATTCCCCCCTTGTCTTGGAACTCACGGTTCAATCATGAGACGGACTGCATTTCCATCTCACCTTCCATAGCTAAAGGCCTGTATTGGGCTTGCAAAACCATCAACTGAACCACCCCTATGTGCTCTTTGACAAATTGGACTAGTCTGTTAATAATGCAAGGGCCGAAAGTCAACAGCATTAGTAGGATTACAAGGGGTCTGGCGAGGGTGGAAATAAGAGTAGTTAACCACAGGGACCAGTTAAACAAAGATTCATACCAAGACTGAGATTGCTCCCTCTCTAGCTTTCGCTTTTGCAGTCCTTCTCTTACAAGAGCCATAGATTCTTTCACAACTCCGGAGTGGTCAACATAAAAACAGCACTCCTCCCCTAGGGCTGCACATAGGCCTCCTTGCTGCATGAATAGCAAGTCCAATCCCCTTCTGTTCTGGAGTACTACTTCAGACAGGGAAGTAAGGAATTCTTGCAGATGGGTAATGGATTTTTCAATTCTTTCTATGTCTAGGTCAATGGCTGCTCTCAAGGTTTCATAGTTCTTGCCTTGTATGACAAGCGAGGATATTCCGGTTTCTGCCCCTGCTAGTCCTAACCCCAGGAGCGCAGCTAGAGTTAGGACTGTAACAGGCTCTCTCTTACTCCGGGGGTTAGCAGAACCTAACCAGCTAAATATTTTCTCCCCCGAATGGTATACTAGCTTAGGGATTAACTGGACAAGTATGCAAAAGTCTTCTTTCGAGGAGTTGAGGACTTGGGAATGGACGCAGGGGGCGAGACCGCTGGAACAAGCCCACCATGCATTTTCGGGGGGAAGCAGGTAAACTGCCCCACCAGGGACTGATAAAGTGTAGTTGCAAAGATGTGATTGTTCGGGGGGGCACTCGGCCTATGCAAGTACCTTGCCCTATTACTGCCCGGAGAGTCAGTTTTGCAGTGGCCTGCTGCCACCTACAGGAGCTGGAATCGGGGGCCATGGTATAATTGCCCTTAATAGCAATACCCTCGTAATATGGTGGCTGGACGTCCAGACAGAGCCAGCAGGATTTGGTCAGGTCGGGCCTAGAAGCATTCAAAACATGGTATGCTCCTATAACCATGCTCCACAGAGGGTCCACATCAGATGGTAAGGCAGGACCCGGGGTAGAAGATATGAGTGGCGCCCCGGTATGGTCCAGGGATGCAGAGAGCTGTGAGGCCGGGGCTCGAGTGCTTTTGGGCGTGGACACCTGGGTAGGGACAGGTCGGGGCACTAGTATTTGGTTAGGTCCTACTCCTGTGGGAGCCTGCTGGGAGAGGGGTGCTACCTGTACCCGAAGGGTGAACAGCATTCCCGGGTCTTGGGCCCTAAGCCTTACTTTGTCATATAGTCTAATTCCCCAGGTTTTTCCAGTCTCCCATCCCATTGCTTTCTTCCCCTGTTCTGTGAAAGATATACCCACAGGGTTACAGGGATCCTTCCGGCTGCAAGGTGGGGCAGCCAGCCGCTTTACGGTGATTAGGTCACCGGTTCTTGGGGGAGTCCACCAGGTGTGCCCAGTCGAGACACATGACCAGGAGGTGCAGAAGTAGTCTACCACGCTCCCACATGAGTTTTGTGTGCAAGTCAGGGTCCACGTCCGCGAGTGCCCAGGGCAAATATAAAAATGAAGGTTCCGCCACCTGATGTCTATTCCATGGAGTCTTCCGGTGAAAAGGGTCTGGAGGTCTACTCGGAGCTCTGGGAACCATGCATCCTTGGGATGAAGTTGGGAAGTCTGATTAAGTACTGTCCCCGAGCTGGTGTCTATGATCTGCCAGGTAAGATCGTAAGGGGTGTGAGGACTCTCGGCAGCATGGGCGACAGCGAACAGAGTCAACAGAGTTACCAACATTAGGCGGGTCGAATGCGCCGTAGTTTGAGCTTGAGCGGGTTGTGCTGATTGGGATCGAGGCTCAATTGTTTGATGAGGTCCTCCCGGACTGCAGAGGGATCAGCTGGGCGGATGTGGGTATGATGAACCCAGGTAGCGACACCGTCTACCTTGAGAGCGGTGGGTGTAGTCAGCACTGTGACGTAGGGGCCCTTCCAACGTGTCTCAAGGGTCTCCCGGCAGTGCCTCTTGACGAACACCCAGTCTTCCGGTCTGTACTAAGGAGGCGTCGGGGTTGGGCCAGCCTCGTAGATGGCATGGAGGCGTGGCCAAATGTCCTCGTGCGCCCTCTGGAGCCCTCTTAAGAGAAAAGATATTTCTTGATTTTCAAATTCAGCAAGAAGTTCAGCTTTAAGGTTAGTAATGATAGGGGGTGGCCTGTCAAACATGATCTCGTAGGGAGTAAAACCCAGGGTGTAAGGGGAGTTCCTCATCTGGTAAAGGGCATACGGAAGGAGAGTCACCCAGTCCCCGCCAGTCTCCATGGTTAATTTGGTAAGGGTCTCTTTTAGAGTTCTATTCATTCTTTCTACCTGCCCTGAACTTTGGGGCCTATAAGCACAATGCAATTTCCAATCTGCCCCTATAGCCTTGGCTTTTGCCTCTGTTACCTGTGAAATAAAAGCTGGTCCGTTGTCTGACCCTATCATAGCAGGAAATCCATACCTGGGTAGGATGTCTTCTAGCAGTTTCTTGGCTACCGTCTGAGCTGTTTCATGCTTGGTTGGGTATGCCTCTACCCGTCCGGAAAAGGTGTCTACAAATACTAAAAGATATTTGTAACCATACTTCCCTGGCTTGATCTCAGTGAAGTCTATCTCCCATTGAGCCCCCAGCTTGGTTCCTCTGAGCCTGGTTCCTTTTTCACTCGACCCGGCCCTTGTGTTCGTGAGTTGGCAGGTCTTATACAATTTGATTTATTTTGGAGTCTTGTTGATGAATCTTGATTCCGGCATGCTGGATTAAGTCCTTTAATTTCCGGGTCCCCAGGTGGGTGGACCAGTGCATGGGTCCTAACACTGAGACTCCGAGCCGGTCCGGCAATATGAGCTCCTTGTCCGGTGTATACCACCATCCCTTTATCTCCTGGGCTAGGGGAAGTTTCCTGATCCGCTGCAACTCCTCCTGGTAGTATCTGGGCTGGGCTGGTAAAACTGGGTCCTCTGGGTCCAGTAGTTGTAGGGCCATGGTGGGGACCGAAGTAAGGGCCGCTGCCTTGGCTGCCTGGTCAGCCTTCTAGTTACCTCTTGCTACCGGGTCGTCTGTCTTCTGGTCCCTTGGCAGTGGATAATGGCTAACTTGGCAGGAAGCCATAAGGCTGTAAGCAGTTTGAGTATCTCCTGCTTATTCTTTATAGTCCACCCTTCTGCCGTCAGTAACCCCCTCTCCTGATAGATTGCCCCATGAACATGAGCTGTGGCAAACGCATAACGACTATCTGTGTAGATGTACAGCTGTTTTCCAGCTCCCAGGGTCAGCGCCTTAGTGAGGGCGACAAGCTCTGCTTGCTGGGCTGACGTCCCGGAGGGTAGAGCCTCTGCCCATACAGTGTCCGTTTCAGTGGCCACTGCTGCCCCCGCATACCTGTGCCCATCCCGTATGAAGCTGCTCCCATCCGTGAACCAAGTGGCCTCAGCATCTGGGAGGGGCCGGTTGGTCAGGTCCTTTCGGAATCCATGTAGTTGCTCTAGGATTCCCACACAGTCATGTAGTGGGGCATCTAAGTTGGGGTCAGGCAGCAAAGTATCGGGGTTAAGGGCCCCATTAGGGTGGAATCGCACTCTAGGAGGGTTGAGTAGGAGGCTCTGATAGTGGGTCATACGTGCATTGTTCATCCATCTGTCAGGAGGCTGTTTTAGGACTCCCTCAATGGCATGCGGGGTTGTGATCCAGATTTCCTGCCCCAGGGTCAGTTTGTCAGCATCCTTGACTAAGAGCGCGGTTGCCACAATAATTCTTAGGCATGGCGGACAGCCGGCAGCTACTGCATCCAGCTTCTTAGACAAGTACGCTACTGGACAGCTTCAGGGGCCTAAGGCTTGAGTTAAAACCCCCTTCACTATTCCCTTGCGTTCGTCTACAAAGAGGCGGAAGGGCTTTGTAATGTCTGGCAGGCCCAGGGCTGGAGCAGCAAAAAGGGCTTTCTTTATCTGGTTAAAGGCAGTCTCTTCTTCCTCAGTCCATCCAAACGCCCTCCCCTCCTTGGTAGCTTCATATAGGGGCCTGGTGATCTCAGCAAAACTCGGTATCCAGAGGCGGCAGTAGCCGGCTGATCCTAGGAATTCCCTTACTTCCCTTCGGGAGGTGGGGGTAGGGATTTTCAGGACAGTCTCTTTTCTGGCATCTGACAACCGCTGCTGTCTGCCCTCTAGGATGTATCCCAGGTAACTTACCCTCTATGCATATCTGAGCCTTCTTCACAGATGCCCGGTACCCTAAGGTCCCCAAGGTACCCTAAGGTGGCCAGCAGATTCCAGGTCCCCTGCTCACAGTCCTCGGCCGTGTCGGCAGCAATCAGGATGTCATCTACGTACTGGAGGACAGTGAGGCCGGGTGCTCCCTCCTGTACTCACCCAGGTCCTCGTGTAGTGCCTCGTTGAAGATGGTGGGTGAATTCTTGAACCCCTGGGGCAATCGTGTCCAGGTTAATTGTCCACTGTAGCCCTCATCCGGGTCGTGCCATTCGAAGCCAATAAGGGTTGGCTTTGAGGCGCCAACAGCAGATTGAAGAAGGCATCCTTTAAGTCCAATACTGTGTACCAGACTCTAGAGCAGCCGTGGGCAAACTACAGCCCGCGGGCCAGGTCTGGCCCATTTGAAATGAATAAAACTATTGAAAAAGAGACCATACTCTTTTATGTAATGATGTTTACTTTGAATTTATATTAGTTCACACAAACAATCCATCCATGCTTTTGTTCTGGCCCTCCAGTCCAGTTTAAGAACCCATTGTGGCCCTCGAGTCATAAAGTTTGCCCACCCCTGCTCTAGAGGGTGCCAAAGAGCTTAAGAGAGTATATGGGTTGGGAACAGTTGGGTGTATATCCATGACTCTTTTATTTACTTCCCGGAGGTCCTGTACTGGTCAGTAGTCATTCGTGTGAGGCTTCCTGACTGGCAGGAGGGGGGTGTTCCAGGCAGATTGGCAGGGAACTAGTACCCCTAGGCTTCGCAGTCTCTGGATGTGAGGCTTGGATTCCCTTCCCGGCCTCCTGAGACATAGGATACTGCTTGACTCTTATTGGGCCTTCTTCTGGTTTTAGCTCTACCAGGGTTGGGGTCCTGTGAGTGGCTAGTCCTACACCCCCCGTCTCTGGCCAAGCTGTGGGGAATTCTTGTAGCCATCTGTCCATGTTGCTTTCTACTGGGGATGGCCCCTGGTGGAGGCGGTACTCATCCTCTAGTCTCAGGGTCAAAACCTGGATGGGGTGGCCTTTGCCATCAGTGACCTGAGGCCCCCCTTGTCTGAAAGTTATCTGGGCTCCAATCTTGGTTAGTAAGTCCCGTCCTAATAGTGGCATACCGGTAAGGGAATTCTGGAATCACCAAAAAGGAGTGGGATACCCAGCCCGTTCCTAGATCTACCGTTCTTCAGGTAGTCCATGAATACTGGCTCATACCAGTTGCCCCTTGTACCCAGGACTTCTTATTGGCTAGCTTCCCCTGAGGTGTGCGGAGGACCGAATGTTGTGCTCCAGTGTCGACAAGGAAGTCAACAGGGGTCCCCTCCACTCTAAGAGTTACCCTGGGCTTGGGGAAGGGGTCTGAACCCCGACTCCCCTAATCACTCAGCTCTTCCAGCTCTAAGATTTTCACTCAGTCAGTCTTGCTTCCCTTCCCGCCGGCCTTCTTTGGACCCAGTGCCCTATCTCTCTGCAGTAAGCACACTGATTCTTCTGCAGCCTTCTTCTCCCACCCTGGGCGGCCTCCTTAACTTCCTCCTGGTTATTGGCAAGTCGGCAAAGGCGGCAGTTCCATTCTTCAGGGGAGTCCACGGTGGTGGCTAGCAGAATCTTGACCAGGTTTCAGGTTTGCTTGTCACTGGCAGCCACCATGGCGCGAGCCTGTTTATCTTCAGGAGGCTCCCAGTTGTTATACACCTTCTCGGCTACCTCCAGCAAGTCCTGCAGACTTTTTTCTCCTAATATATCTACTTTCTG
Organism: Myotis myotis; assembly: GCF_014108235.1. NCBI lineage: Eukaryota > Metazoa > Chordata > Mammalia > Chiroptera > Vespertilionidae > Myotis > Myotis myotis. The sequence continues at coordinate 103,557,530 of NW_023416324.1, read as the reverse complement.
CAGCTTCTTTCTAATGTCTGCAGCTGATTGGTTCACAAAACTCATGATTACAGCTGCTTTACTCTCAGGAGCTTCTGGATCCATGGGGGTATAGGTGCGGTATGCCTCCATGATCTGTTCTAAAAAGGCAGCTGGAGACTCATCCCTTTCCTGCTGAACATTTCCTACCTTGGCAAAATTAGTGGGCTTCCTAGCAGCCATTCAGAGACCCCCCATTAGAGTCTGGTGGTAGACCCGGAGCCTCTCCTTACCTTCTGCCATGTTGAAATCCCATTCAGGCCTAGTTAAGGGAAAAGAGACATCTATCTGGGCCTGGTTGGTGGTTAGGTTCCCGTCCACGCCTGGAACCACTTTCCGGGCCTCATTGAGGATTCTTTCCCTCTCCTCAGTTGTGAACAGGACCTGTAAAAGCTGCTGGCAGTCGTCCCATGTAGGCTGGTGGGTGAAAAGTACAGAGTCTAACAAATCAATAAGTCCCACCGGCTTCTCAGAGAACTTAGGATTCTGAACCTTCCAGTTGTAAAGGTCACTAGTGGCGAGAGGCCAACAGTGATGGGGCTGATTGCCATCCGCATCTGGGGGGCCCACGGTTTGCAAAGGCAGAGTCTTAATAGTGGAGTCGGCGGCCAGGGCAGACTGCTCCATCTGAGCCCTTTGTCTAGTCAAGGGCGGGCTTCCCACTGGAACTCCTCCCCAAACCCCTCCCGGAACTCCTCCTCCAACCACTCTCGGGGCAGCGTCTGCTTCCCCTGATGGGGGAAGGTCGGGTCTCTCTGGCACCCTAGGGAGCTGATACAGGGGAGGAAAAATTAGTTCTTCTTCAGTTCCCCCCTGAAAGACAGGGTAGAGGGGAGCTGATGGCGGGGTGACTTTCTTCTCCTCCTTTTTCTTCTCCGTTTCCTGCAAGGCAAGAATAGGTCTTGGCTCGAGAGGGCACGGGGCTAGGAAGGGCTTAAGCCAAGAGGGTGGGTCCTCCACAAGGTCCTGCCAAATAGTAATGTAAGGGAGTTGATCAGGATGACTCCCCTTCGGCCAGGAGATGACATCCCTGACCCAGCGGATGGTAGGGAGATCGAGAGTTCCCTCTGGCAGCCATCCAATGTTGAAAGCTGGCCACTCGCTGGAACAGAAAATCTGCCACCGGCTCTTTTGTACCTCCACATTGAGGTTGTTAGCCCTTCCCTTAACCTCTTTGAAATGATCAATCATAATACTTAAAGGAGTAGTCTGAGTCTGTCCCATAATGTCTGTCCAGTAAGTCCACAGAATAAAACAGAAAAACACAGAAACAGACAAACAAAAATCCCCCCAAAACAGCCTTCCTACTCCGCAGAAACAAAACTGAAAGCTAGACGATGGCCATGCGCCAACCGGCGGGAGCGACCCACCTCGTCTCAGATCCTCGAGGGGAATCCACGTCCTTCATGAGGGGATTCCACGTCCCTCCTGAAGGAGGATCGGAATGTCTTCCAACTCCTCCCACCCGGGGTCCTCCAGTGCGTCCACCTAGACTGCTTCGGGCACGACCAGAATTTCAGAAATGAGCTCACACAGGACAGAACACACAACACACAGACACCTACCGTGGTCAGTCAGGCTCTCCAGGTTGGGGTCCCTCGTGGGTTTTGGGGATCCCGGACGAGCCCCCAAATGTTATGCCCAGATTTCAAGATCCCCAAAGACAGACCACTAGGGAGCCAAGTCCAATGCAAAAGCAAAGAGCCTTTATTCAAGCCGGGCTCGGTCCCTCTGCTCCACTGACACAACGGCAGCATGTGAAGAGAGACGAGCCCCCAGAGAACAAAGATTTTATAGGGCTAGTCATTTGGGTGGGCTTAGGTGGGTGACGTGGGTGACAGTGACTGGTCAGTTTCAGGTCAGGGTTTTATTCCAGGTTTTTCAGCAGGGTCTTACAGCAGGGACTTACAGCACAAAGGGCAGGAAATGACTAACGCATTCCTGGGCCTGAGCCATACCCCGCTACCTCCTGATTGGTCAAGGGTGGCGCACAAGGAGCATCCTATGGTATAGCCTAATTTGGACCTTAGCCGCGTTTTTGGAACGTCATTAGTCCACTCAGGTTGTGGTTGGGGAGTTGGGACATTTCTAGCATTCCTGTGGTTACTCCCAGTAGGGAGGTCAGGTTGGGGACCCAGCTTTACAAGATGGAGGATAGTCAGTCCCGCTTTGTCCTTTCAGTAATATTGTTGATCTGGCTAAAGACTGTTCATGTGTTTCATTTGAGAAAAATCACTGTTACACTTCAATAAGAAGATAAAACGAAGCTGAACGAAGAAATGATTCCTTCTCTTGGCCTCTCCCCTTGGCTACACTCTCAACTCCTTCCAGTTCCCAATGGTGAGGGGGAAAGAGAAGCACCCCTCACTGACTAGCATACGGACTGCAATGGGTCCGACTGCTGAAGGAGTAGGTCTACCAAATGTGAAATGAAGACTGCCTTCCTGCCTGGTGATCATTCACTTTCTCCCCTTGTCCCCTAGTGCCTAAATGTCCCCCTGCTCTCTGCCCCAAAGCCTTACTTGATAGTAAATGTTCCTCTCAGAGAACACTTAAATAAGTTTTGAACAAAAGGATGGAGTGTCCCAATAGTTAACACTTCAAGTTGCAGGATGGATGGGCAAGGAGTCATCTGAGCCTTTTTAACACCCCTGGAGGAATATAACATGCAACTGAAATGCAGGCCTGACTGGGTTTTGTGGGATGTTCCAATCTTGGCTCTGCCTTGGGCAAGTTTGTATCCCCTCTGTGCCTGTTTCCTCATCAAAATAAACTTAGCCCTATCCTTACTGCATACAGTTTTTATAAGGGTTAAATGAGCTCCATATAAAAGTTAGAAAAGTGACTGACATAAAATAGGTGCTTAATGTTAGCTGACTTTGTCCAAGGTTTGCTGTCCCCAAGGAAGCAGGGCCCGGGAGTTCAGTTACCCTGAAATGTCAGGGTAACTTGTAACTTCCCTTTTCTTGGACCCCTTGGGACACAATCTAATGTGCTGGGCGCCAGGACAGATACCACAAATTCCTTCATTATCATGTTAATTGTTCCTGCACCCACCTAACTATGGGACTATCATTTTACTTTTTATCCAATCCCAGGGGTTTCCCTGCTTTGCTTTCTCCCACCTCTCTAGTCTATCACCAATAGATTTCATGTAATTCCCCTGCATCCCTTTTCTTTGATTGCAATGTATACCGTAAATACAGATGTAACCCACCATTCTCCAGAGCATTATCTCAATTCATTAAGGTTCTGCTTCCCAGCATATGTCGACAGTTTGGCTCAAATAAACTCACAAAAATTCTTTACAGGCTTGAATGTTTTTTTACATTAACAAATTCCTGTTTCACAGTCACAATTTGAAAGACGTTCCCAAGCATGCTCAGTGGAACTATAGCCCTCTGAGTTCAGGTAATGTATTAGGATAGAATAATAACCTAGATAGTGTTATTAGAAATATAAATGCATTAGAATAATATTCTGTATTTGTTTTGAAGTGTTTTGAAATTGGGTAGAGAAAAACCCTGGACTTTAACTTGTAACCTCTTACTGCAAGAGCTGTGTGTATTCAACTTAGATAAGCAAGAGAGTGTATTCCCCCTCCTGCACAGAGTGCAGAGTGGAGTTGTTTACTGATAATGCCATAAGAAACCTATGTAAAACCGTATTTTGTTTACAAGAACCTGGACTGCCCTGGGTTGACAGACGAGCTATAAAAAGGGGTCGGAAGAGACATTCGGTGATCTCTCGCTTGATCGCTGGACACGTGTCTTCGCTGATCGCGTTGATTCCTGCGCCTGGCTGGTGGCTCAATCGCTGGAAGCTTGCCTTCGCTGATAGCCCCCAGTCCGGGTGCAGTCCTCCCGCTCCACACCTGAGGGCAGACGAACAGCCGAGCCTCTGATTCAATCCGCTTCCGAGGGACGCTCTCTCCCCCGGATGCCCGGATCTCGGTCAGGTACGCTGGCCCTCTCCTCACCCTGCTGGGACCGACACACCAGCCCACAGAGACGATGTCGCTCGGAGGAAGCCACCAGACCCTGGGATCCCTTTTAAGCTCGTACCCACGGCGCAAGGACCTTATATGTGAGTAAAATAAAGTGTGCTGTGTGATTTAGCAACTGCATAATAAATCTTGTGTGGCCTATTTCCTCCCGATAGCTCTTAATGATCCTAAGTGTTAAGCCTGCCCTCGGTCCTGCTGGCTTAGAGTATTCTCTTCACTAGCAACTACTTAACACAAGCGCCATGTCAATCACCGGTGACTGACACTATACTTTCCGTCCCGAAGACAAAATAGGCTGGGCGCTTAACGTGTTAAAATGTCCGAATGTCCGAATACCTACACGGTTAAGTTTATCTCAAGGGACGCCTTGGATAACACCCCTCCTTTCTTGGACAGGTAAGTTTGGGAAATACGATAAGTCGTCTCCTACCTGGGAGTACACAGTACAAATTCAAGGTTCTGAGATGTGTTACTGCAAAGAAGCCATTTCTCAACTTGATTACACATCTTTTTCCAAGCAGCACCTATTAACACCCTGCAGTGCTCTCTAGTCATTTATAATTTCCTCAGAGGCCAGCCTTGGAGCCACAGGGTGCTGTATCCTGATTTGATTAGATGTGTTTAAGAGTGAAGTGAAATTAATCTTAGGATGAATACAAGAGCCAAGAAAATAAGAGGAGAGGTTGGATTAGTTATTAGGAAGCTGCTATGTGCTTGGGGTAACACCTCTTATTTATATGATCCTATTGACTCTTCACAGCCAACAGCTTCCTCACTGGCTCCTAGTTCTCCTCCTGCCCCTCTCCCATGCTCTTGGCAGTGGCCATGATCTGTAATGACTCCACTTTCCTTGCTTAAAATGTCCAGTTCTACTTAACCTCATGGTATGCAACACTTTCCTCTCCTCACTGACTGCTGTCCATTCCTCTGAACACCAACACTGCCCCACCCCTCCTAAAACACCCATACATGCACCTATTGTAATGGGGTGACCCACGGAGACGACCTCCAGGACTCAGATCAAAATTTAGGAGCCTTTATTAAGCTGGCCAGCGACTACAGTTACAGCACCCTGCTGCAGCAGAGGCTGAACTGCAGCGCTAACTGCAGGAGTTACAGCGTTTTTATTTGCAAAAACCACAAAGTTACAAAACCTTAGTTCCCGACACAGTACAGCATCATTACAGTGACTACCTTCCTATCTATGTGTTCTAGGAACAGAGAGTACAGCATCCTGGGAAGGGGCCATGAGACCATATCTCAAGGCCTGGCCTGATGTCAGCACATTCCTATCTATGTGTTTTAGGAACAGAAAGCACAGAGCGCCCCGTCTGGCCGAAGCGCCAGATAATGCAGCCCAGCACACTACCTGGGCCTGCAGCACTGTGCCCTACAGTCAGCTCCACTTCATTACTCAGGTCTCAGCTCAAACACCATGAGGCCCTCTTTGACTACACTATCTAAAGAGGTAATCCTCACCCATTTTGTCTCACCACTCTTTCCCCCCCCCAGTACATTTTACCATCTGAAATATTTCATTTGGTTTTCTTGTCTGCTTTCTCCCATTAATATGCACATTCCATGATCAAGGATAACTAGACTGTCCTACTCTTAATCATACTGGTATATTCCCTGCAGCTACAAGTATCCGGTGCCTAGCAGATGCTGCGCTGGTTGATGAACCCTGTGAAGTGGATGGCACACTCATACTGCAGATGAAAAATTGGGTTCAAAACACCTCTTGTTATGTAACCTGACCAAGGCCACACAGCTGAGAAGTGATGGAAGGCTGCAATAGTGTAAGGCTTAAGGGAGTTTCTGGGTCTATGGAGACCAGGTACCATTTTAGTTGGCTAAGGCCTATTAGGCCACAAAATAGAAAGAACTAGGTTTTCTTTTTTTTGTTTGTTTTAAATATATTTTATTGATCTTTTACAGAGAGGAAGGGAGAGAGATAGTTAGAAACATCAATGAGAGAGAAACATCGATCAGCTGCCTCCTGCACATCTCCTACTGGGGATGTGCCCGCAACCCAGGTACATGCCCTTGACCGGAATCGAACCTGGGACCTCTCAGTCCGCAGGCCGACGCTCTATCCACTGAGCCAAACCGGTTTCGGCGAGGACTAGGTTTTCAAGGAGGCACTCCGCTTCTGTGGATGGTCTCCCTTTCAAGCCCTGTAGGAGCTAGTCCAGATTTATTAAAGATGATCATGGTCAGAAGTTTATCTTTAGAAATCACATTCCACCCAAAATATCCTTGAGGTTTGACTAGTTCATCCATGCGATTATGGAAGTGATTATATTTCATGTCCCACCTGCCCATCTTTCTTCCTGCAGTGGGCTTTTGGCCAAAGTAATCAGTACAAATTAATCCTTTAGAGAGAAATATCATTTTAGCCACGATCAGATAGTTTAGCATATTTACCCTGCCTGTAAAATATTCTGCAAGGAAAGAACTGAAAACTTCAGAAAAAATGGGGAGGAAAAGAAGTACTAGAATGAAATCAGAAGAGGTAAGAAGGGCAAGGAAAGTCCTCTATTTTCTCCAAAAGTACATTCTATTCTTCTCCACCTTCATCAAAAAGGAATGCTCCACAGAGGAAACCACCTTCCATAGCCGTCAAGGAGTTTTGCAAAGTCCATGGGCCTTGGATCTCCAATGAGTGCCTGTAGAACATATCAAGGTAAACTGACCAAAGGCCAGTCTGACTAAAGAGGGGCAGGTATTAGTATACTCAGGTGCTTAAAAATAGCTTGATGGCTTTCCCCCTATAATCCAAGTGATATAAGAACATATGAGGTATGAGGAAAGCTATGAGGTGGTGGTCTGCATAGCTAAGTACTTTGAATCCGTTGTGACAGGATATGGCACTTGAAGGGAAGCATGACTCTTGACTAGTTAGGACAGTATCACGATCGCTGATGCAGAATACAAGAAAGCATTCTAACTTAGCATATTATAAACTCTGAAATATACAACAGGCAGAGTGATTCTTTATCTTAGCACCAAATCTTTCTCACTCTTCACACACTGTCAGATTTTATTATATAACTAGAGGCCCAGTGCACGAGATTCGTGTACTGGGGGGGGGGGGGGGGGGAGGGGTCCCTCAGCCTGGCCTGTGCCCTCGGGGGAAGTCCGCTGCCACGGAGGTGGGAGAAGCTCCCGCCACCTCTGCTGCTCTTGCCAGCCATGAGCCCGGCTTCTGGCTGAGAGGCATTCCCCCTCTGGGAGTGCACTGATCACCAGGGGGCAGCTCTGCGTTGAGCGTCTGCCCCCGGTGGTCAGTGCGCATCATAGCGACCGGTCGTTCGCCATTTGGTCGATTTGCATATTAGCCTTTTATTAATTAGGATAGACAAAAATAAAGACTATACCGTTTCATTACAAAGTACGTAAAAATAAAAAATAACCTGAGTGGCTTGGACAAGTTCATGTCAGGAGAACAACAACAACAAAAATTCCAGCTTTAAGACTTTTCTCACATCTGCTTGCTACGTAAGTAAAATGAATCATGCTTTTAGGACAATCAGTTCAAAATTAAACCAGTATCTTGAGGGGCACTTGAGATTTCTGCTTGTCACTCTCACACATTTATAGGGTTTGGCACAGAGCTAAACATGCTGCAGATTTTTCTGGGGAGGAAACGTTGTTAAAATGGGATATATCAGGAGTTGAGGATAAGCATCCTATAAAACCCTTATGTGGTACACATATGTGGTCTTGAGACTGAGTCGAAATTCACATTAGCTAAACTATTGTGATTGAAGAATATAAAGATAAAAATCTACTTAGAACACCTTTTAGTTTTGATAGCTCACTACACCCCCATGATCAAGGACTATTATTAGGCCCTAAAAATTTATTCTCCCAGAAATAAATGAAGAATTTGACAAATCCTTTATTAAAATGTTAACATGGTCAAAAAACATCTGAAAGCATTCTCCTAAATACTCTCAATAAGCTGCTCACACCCAATAACTACTGAAGTGCAATAAAACAAAATATACTGAGCAAGAAGGATCATCTAATACCACTTCATGTGCTAGAACTGCTTCAGCTGGTGGCAGTGCAGAGAGACACTTAATTCAATGCCAAGGTCTCTGCTAGATGGAAGGTCAAGGCTGTTTTATTTTTTTATTTTTCCAAGGCTGTTTTAAATCAAACCTTTGTTTTCCCAAACTCATGTGTGGGCAGTTTCTACAACTCCAAAGAGCTTCACAGATGTCCTGAGCAGAATTTACAGTGTAATTTCCTTTTCAAATTCTATAGTTTCAGCTCTCTATTCTAAAAGTAGTTTTAGGGTATAGTTCTTATTTCTGTGTTCTGAAAAAAAAACCTTTAAATTGCAAATACACACAAATACAAGTTCAATTACACATTAACCCTCTTTTGAGTCTTCTGTCCATGAAAATTTCACATTGTTGCTCAGCTCTGATAATTTGTATAAATTTTTCTATTTTACTTTGAACTTGGACAAAAAAATATAGTGCAGTTTATTTCATACTATTCTCAAGGCTCTTTCCACTCCACATATATCTGATTTAAGCTGTTTACATTGGGATTTTCTTTTATGAGCTTCCTTTCAGGAACTTTGGTTTATGCAATTCTACAATAAATGACAATAAAACATATTTTTAAAAATTCACCTAATAAGTTTTTCTCAAAGGAGATTAATAATCAAATGTCCAGAAGGATGGGAAAGCAGATTACAAATGATAGTCAGTGTGCAATAAACCAACTATCCCCAAATGTAAAATCTGTTAGATAAGTACAAATCAAGTACAAGAAAGTATCTTTTAAAGGTATCAGTGCCATGGAATTGTAGTGTTTCTGTTTTAAAATGCCACTGCATGACAACCATGTACCGATAATTTACATGTGATTTCATCTTTATAATAAACACACATTAATTCACCCCATTTTATGAGAGAAAATAAGACTTCAAAAATCATGGTGAGGAAGAGCTGGTATTTAAGTCCAAATATGACTCCACAGCAAAAATGAATATCTAATCCAATCATTGAGTTTAATTATTAAATGCCAAAATTTTCATTTCCTTTTCATCAGGCAATAAATAAAACTAAAAAATATTTATCGTGGTCACTGACATTAATATAGTACTATTTCAAAATCACATAGTTTGCTTTGAAAATATATTTTGTACTCATGCTAAGAAGTATTGAGATTAAATTACATCATACATAACCATATAAAAAGTGATAAAATGGTAATGTGGTATGGAGTAGGTGGCATATATATTTGGCGTTTTTTTTTCTTTACACTTTATTCAGAATAGAAAATACTAACATGTCATTTTGGGAAAATTCTTTTAAAAATCTATAAGGAAACACAGAAGCTTGAAAAAAAGTGGATTTTAAAAAGAGAGCCAGGGCACCTGCTACTACATGAATGAGATTTGAGGGCACCATGCTGAGTGAAGTTCGCCTGTCACAGGTCAAATATTATGACTCCATGTACGTGAGGCATCAGGAGCAATCAAACTCACAGAAAGTAAAGTGGAGGTTGCCAGAGGTAGGGGAAAGTGTGGAATTGTTTAAGGCAAAGTTTTAATTTTGTAAGATGAAAAGTTGAGACTGGCTGCACAATGTAAATACACTTAATACTTTTGAACTATATACCTAAAAATGGTAAATTTTGTTGAGTATTTTACAATTGAAATTAATTTTAAGGAAACAATGAATTATTTTTAATGCAGTAATAATACTGTGGTTATGCTTTAAAAACACTTAAATAAATACTAATAGGTTGATATTTGCAGGTTGGTGAGCATTAATTCTAAAATTGTATGCTTTAAATTTTCCTCAATGAAATAAAACAAAGTAACTCTTCAAAAAAGGGAGAACCAATAATAAAATTTCATAATCAAGAGAATAATCTATCATGAAAATATTTTATTGTAGTTTAAACATGTGAAATGTAGTAACACTTTAGCTACAACTGGTAAAGGTGACACATCACTTACTTCTCTTGGAAGAAAGCTGCCAAAAACTAGATATGGTTGCTGGGCTGGCACTAGAAAACTATACAGAGAAAATTATGTGAAACAGACTATAGTTTGCTATGAAAAGAACATATTTTTATTAAAGTAATCAAAAGTCAAAAAACAACAAAAGGGGAATTCTACAACCTTTGTCTGTAAATAGATAATCTTTATGTAGAAAAACCATAAAGTGACAGTCTGGAGAGCAGCTCTAAAATACACTTAACCCTTACATCAAGAGTGAGTAAATCATGGAATCAATTCACCCAAAAGAAATTGTCTTACTGGAGAACATTTTAGCTGAGCTGATTCAAATATATTATTTTCATTTCTGAAAAACTGTATTTCCTGATATTCAAAATCACCAAAGGTAAAATGTATAAGAGCCTGTTGAAGTAAAAAGATAAATCACCAATTCTCCAAGCATAATTACAAGTGAAATGAGTGAGGTCATCTTCTCCAACTATAAAACTATATGACACCCAGTTATGCATATAACCCACGTACAGGAAGCTTAGGTGGTGGCACTGAGGGAGCACAGTTACATCCTCACCTGGGACAGGGCTCACTTTGAGCAGCAGTAGTTCCCAGTCTTGTCATCATAGCACTTCCCCTGGGATTTGCATCTGTACATTATCTAAGTCCTGGGAAGTTGGTAACAAAAAATAAAGCCACAAATATAGTGAATTAAAGACCTCTAAAACTCTATCCTAAAACATGCAAATAGAGTGTGAATAAACCAAGCTGAGTTTTTAGTCACATGTTCCTTTAAACTTATACTAATGCCTTCATTAGTATCTACACAGAATTTTCTGTAATTAGCTTTTCCATTAAAATACTAGTATAAGAGGAAAACAACAAAGAAAAAAAAGCTCTTATTTCTTAAATGTATAGTCTTAGAAAAGTGGTACTATTTATTTTCAAAAACAATTTTCTCTGCTAAAGAAATCATACTGGCCCAAGCTGGTTTGGCTCAGTGGACTGTGGACTAAAGGGTCCTACGTTCGATTCCAGCCAAAGGCACATGCCTGGCTTCGATCCCCAGTAGGGGGCATGCAGGAGCCAGCTGATCAGTGATCCTCTCTCATCATTAATGTTTCTCTTTCCCTCTCCCTTCCTCTCCGAAATCAATAAAAATATATTTTTAAAAAAATCATTCTATGTGGTCATCTGAGACTAGGTTAAACAACTTTGGCAAACAGATTAATTTGCTCTCATTTTGAATGATCAAAATGATAAACTATTACCATGGCCATACAATTTTTCAGAATTTACACCACTACAGAGATAAATGTGTACAGAATATCCTATCTAAGAATAGACAAACATGGTAATTGACCGTACCTTCACTACATCCCCACTGGCTAATCAGCACGATATGCAAATTAACCGCCAACAAAGATGGTGGCTAATTTGCATACTGCAGGCAGGGCAGGACAGCGCAAGCCGCCATCCAGGCCCCTGTGTGTGACCACAGAAGCCGCGATCCCAGGCTGCAGGCCGGCCCTGGAAGCCCCAGAAGCCGCCTGCCTGCCGCCCCTGATCGGATCCAATCCTGGGCCGCAGGTCGGCCCCAGAAGCCGCCTGATACGGCAGTAACTCTATCAGTAAGCACTCTGAAAGTCAGTGGCATAAATGCACCAATTAAAAGGCAGATTATGGCCGAAACCGGTTTGGCTCAGTGGATAGAGCGTCGGCCTGCGGACTGAGGGGTCCCGGGTTCGATTCCGGTCAAGGGCATGTACCTGGGTTGCGGGCACATCCCCAGTAGGAGATGTGCTGGAGGCAGCTGATCGATGTTTCTCTCTCATCGATGTTTCTAACTCTCTATCTCTCTCCCTTTCTCTCTGTAAAAAATCAATAAAATATATTTAAAAAAATAAATAAAAAAAATAAAATAAAATAAAATAAAAGGCAGATTATGAGGGTGAATCAAAAACAAAACCCACTTTAAATATAAAGACACATATAGATTAAAGTGAATGAATTAAGTTGCAGCCTGTTTTGCTCAGTGGATAGAGCATTAGCCCGTGGACTGAAGGGTCCCAGGTTTTATTCCAGTCAAGGGCATGTACCTCAGTTGCTGGCTTGATCCCCAGTCCCTATCAGAGCATGTGCAGGAGGCAACCAATCAATGTGTCTCTCCCTTTTCCTTCACTCTCTCTAAAATTCAATGGAAAAATGTCCTTGGGTGAAGATTAACAAAAACAAAGTAAATGGCCGAAACTGGTTTGGCTCAGTGGATAGAGCGTTGGCCTGCGGACTGAGGGGTCCCAGGTTTGATTCCGGTCAAGGGCATATACCTGGGTTGCGGGCACATCCCCAGTAGGGGGTGTGCAGGAGGCGGCTGATCGATGTTTCTCTCTCATCGATGTTTCTAACTCTCTATCCCTCTCCTTTCCTATCTGTAAAAAATCAATAAAATATATTTAAAAAAAAAACAAAAAACAAAAAAAAACAAAGTAAATGGATTAAGTAACATTAAAGAGATTATAAGAAAAATATATTCCAAATTTTGTTAGTTGTATAATGGTTATGTTTAAATTATTAACACCTAAGAAATTGGGTGAAGGGTACATATAATATGCTGTAGTACTTTATAGTTTTTTTTTCATGTATGAGATTATTTCAAATTAAAATATTAAAAAATTAAAAACAAAATACTAATTGAAATGTATCTGCATTACATGAAAAATCTCCTAATTGCTTCTAGCATAATTTATTAAATTGTGCTAAAATTTACAAGGGTTCAATTAAAAATATCTTAATTCTAAATGATATAATAGAAAATATATACTAGTGCAGTTATAAGCACTTATCTGAAAATAAAAATTTAAAGAAGTGAATTTCAAGAAGGGATTAGCCAAAGAAAATATATGCACAACCCATGGACACAGACAACAGTATGGTGATGGCCAGAGAGAAATGGGTGGCAAGAACTGGGTAGAGGGGGCAAAAGGGGGGAAATAGGGACATCCTATATAATAATAAAAGGCTAATATGCAAATTGATTGAACGGCAGAATGACTGGTTGCTATGATGCGCACTGGCCACCAGGGGGCAGGCGCTCAATGCAGGAGCTGCCCCCTGGTGGTCAGTGCACTTCAATATGGGGAGTGCCACTCAGCCAGAAGCTGGCTCATGGCTGGCCAGCACAGAGGTGGTGGCAGGAGCCTCTCCTACCTCTGTGGCAGCACTAAGAAAGCCCAACTAATGGTTTAGACCCGATCCCTTGGGGGCCTAAGCGTTTAGTTGGAAATCCCCCAAGGGCTCCCTGGCTGCCAGAAGGATGTCTGACTGTAAGCTTAGGCCTGATCCCCCGGGGAGTGGGCCTAAGTTGACAGGTGGACATCCCCCAAGGGGTCCTGGACTGCAAATGGGCGCAGGCCGGACTGAGGGACCCCCCCCCCCCCCGAGTGCACAAATTTTTGTGCACCAGGCTTCTAGTTTCTAATAAACCTCAATTAGATCACAACTGGAATTTCTTCCTTTTTTTTTTTTTTTTTTACTATTTGCTTTTTAAAATTTTTTTTATTGATTTCAGAAAGGGAGAGGGAGAGATAGAAACACCAATGAGAGATAATCATTGACCAGCTGCCTCCTGCACGCCCCCCACTGGGGACCGAGCCTGCAACACAGGCATGTGCCCTTGACTGGAATCAACCTAGGGCCCTTCAATCTGCAGGCCAATGTTCTCTCCACTGAGTCAAACCAGCTAGGGCACAACTAGTATTAAAAAATATTTTCAAGTGCTCAAGAATACCCAAGTTTAGGGGGCAAAATACAAATCTTTCCTCCCTCTGATATTCCTTAATTAGGATAAAAGTCTCAGGGTAAGCCCACAGGAATGGTCTGCAATGAAGAAAAATTAGGTCAAGCTATAACTTCTGCAAACTTTATCTCGAAAGCCAAAAACATTCTGAGACAAATAAGAGCATTCTCTGGGGTCAGGGCTTTTTGTTTAGTTCTTTAATCTCTAAGTACTCAACATGTTACAGCTCAGAAATGCCCATACACTTACTAACAGTAAAGAGAGTGTAAAAAAAAAATTTCCCAAACATGATTCTTTCAATCACAGGTCTCTCTTTGGTAAGAAATAGACTCCCATTTACTTCCTTTCTCTCACTTGTAAAATAGAGGGAGATTATGATACTAGAGGCCCAATGCATGAAATTTGTACAAGAGTAGGCCTTCCTTCCCCCAGCTGCTGGCACCGGCTTCCCTCTGGAACCCAGGACCCAGGCTTTCCTCCGGCTGCCGGCAGGCACCCAGGACCCGGGCTTCCCTCGCAGTCCCGGCTTCGACCAGGAGAAAGACTGGTCTATTTAGCATATTACACTTTTATTATTATAGACTAGAGGCCCGGTGCATGAAATTCATGCACAGGGGTGGGGGTGGAGGGATGGGAGGGGATGTCCCACAGCCCAGCCTGCACCCTCTCCAATCTGGGACCACTCAAGGGATGTCTGACTGCCGGTTTAGGGGGATCAGGCCTAAACGGGCAGTTGGACATCCCTCTCACAATTCAGGACTGCTGGCTCTCAACCGCTTGCCTGCCTGCCTGCATACCCCTAACCGCTTCTGCCTGCCAGCCTGATCATCCTCTAACCCAGCCGTGGGCAAACTATGGCCCGTTTGAAATGAATAAAACTAAAATAAAAAAAAGACCATACCCTTTTATGTAATGATGTTTACTCTGAATTTATATTAGTTCACACAAACACGCCATCCATGCTTTTGTTCCAGCCCTCCGGTCCAGTTTAAGAACCCATTGTGGCCCTCGAGTCAAAAAGTTTGCCCAACCCTGCTCTAACCACTCCCCTGCCAGCCTGATCGACACCTGTTACCCTGCCGGCCCGATTACCCCCAACTGCCCTCCCCTGCGGGCCTGGTCACTCCCAACTTCCCTACCCTGCTGGCCTAGTCGCCCTTAACTGCCCTCCTTTGCCAGCCTGGTCAGCCCCACTGCCCTCTCCTGCTGGCCCGGTCACCCCTAACTTTCCTCCCCTGCTGGCCCGATTGCCCATAACTGCCCTCCCCTGCTGGCTCAGTCACCCCTAACTTTCCTCCTCTGCCGGCCTGGTCACCCCTAACTGCCCTCCCCTGCAGGCCTGATCGCCCACAACTGCCCTCCCTTTCAGGCCTGGTCCCTCCCAACTGCCCTCCCCTGCTGGTCTGATCGCCCACAGTTGCCCTCCCCTGCTGGCCATCTTGTGTGTTGGAGTGATGGTCAATTTGCATATTACCTCTTTATTAGATAGGACCAACCTGGTATAGAATACCTGTGTATAAATAGGTTAGAGGGTAAAGGGTTTACACCACGCCCTTTATAAGAAGAGCAGACAACTATGGCAGAAAATAGTAACTGTCTATCACAGAGCCAGCAAAACAGGGCATTTCCTGTAACTAGAAGGCCTTGCCTACTAACATTTTAGTCAACCTGTAAAAATTTTGCTAACCAATTTAGCATTATGCAATATGCTATTATAAAAATATGGTAGACTATCTCCCCGCTAATATTCACCAATTTCTGGATCCCTTTAAACTTTCATAGAAATCCATGGGGAATTAAACAGGCTTACTTTAGATATTTTCTCAGTAAGTAAAATTTATCTAACAATAGTATTGCAATTCCAGAAAAAAAAAATCCCATACAATCTAATACATACATTAACAAACTTCAGAGAATACATATTCTATCAAGACCAAGCAATCCCCACCCATGCATCCAAAAGGAAGCCAGTCTTACCCACTGTGACATAAACTAGGTTCACTGTATCTGGTTCCACATTAAAAGAACTGCTAAATCCCATTGCAGTAGAAAAAAATACTACAAATAAGCACCCACAACCGACCTAACAATTTCTACTCACTCCTACTTCTCTCAGATATGTTTTAAGATAGAAGTAAGCATTCCTTGCAATTTGACTGGCAAAATCGTTACCTGACTTCAGTTATTTCTAAGCCTATAATAGATACCAGAGAATGATGGAATGCCCAAATCAGCAGAAACTCAACATTATAATTTTTGCAAAAAAAAGATAATTTTTTAAATGGCTGTATTTGTAGTTTTTAAAAACCAGTACCAAATGTTCATGTTTATTTTGAGCAACACTTAGAAATTAAAAAATATGAACAAACAAAAAAATGAACAATAAAAGAATAACTTCCAAGCAATACTGCATGTTGATAAGAACCACTAAGTAAAATAATATGATTGGCTCACTTCTAAAGCTATTGTAGGTTTGACCAGTTTGGAAATAGCATGCCTCACTGCTCAGCTAATATACCTAACTCCCTCCAAAATGGGTACAACTTATTTTATTTTGTGACTAGGCAAGATTAAGTAAAACAATTGAAAATATATTTTTAAAAAGCATAGTAACTCAAAACAACTTATTTGGGATCATTTTCTACTCTCTTTTAAGGGGGAAAACCCCCCATGAAATCACGGTGCCTAAATGTGAAATGGAGACAGATTCAAAAAGAGCAGTGTCGGTTCCATTTACAAAGCCCTTTATCACATTACATTTATAGCAATACTGTGATCAACATCATACAAGGTTTCTTATTTCTTCCTTAGACAGCAGCAATGTTTCTCCCACTGCATAACAGATTTCAACTCTGCAAATGGTTTAAATCAACTTTCTGCACCCTGAATTTACAAACTATTGGATGTTAAGTTTCCTTAAAACTATCTTATTTTTAAACTTTACTTAAAGCTAAAACTAAATCTTTAAAAACACACACACACACACAAAAACAAAGGTACTTTCAACAGAAGCTTGTAGAAATTTACTAACACTAGGGTTTTGAAGATAGCCTACGGAGGGCTATAAAGGGGCAAGTATCGCCCTGGCAGGTTTGACACAGGGGATAGAGTGTTGGCCTGCAGACTGAAGGGTCATGGGTTCGATTCGGGTCAAGGGCAAGTACCTCAGTTATCAGCTCTGCAGGCTGGATCCCTGGCCCAGTTGGGGCATGTGCAGGAGGCAACTAATTGATGTGTCTCTTCCATAGTGATGTTTCTCTCCCTCCCTCGCACTTTCCTTAAAAATCAATGGAAAAATATCCTCAGTGAGGATTAAAAAAAATAAAAAATGAAGGGGCAACTATCAAACAACTAATTCTATGGGCAATTCTTATTAGAAAAATGCTTTCAAAATAAAATTCTTTCATGACGGATGAAATAAAAAGATGGAGATTTAATTTTTCCCTCATAATAAGTAGTTGCTCAGGACATAGGTTGAGTGTACTGAAATCATATTGCTTCTTTGAAAAAGTAAATTTACTGTAGCCACATTCACCTTATCTTTTGACCTCTGGGTACTAGTATTACCCAAGAGAACCTTATCAAAGAAATTGGCTTGCAAACCTACCAAATAGGAGTCTCGGGTTCCCTAATTTTTATGGTCATCTTAGTAAATATAAAACTTTAGCTGCGTGAACAATGGAGCTAGGTATAGTGTGTTAGGTATACAAATACAACAGAAGTGCTAAACTCACTTAGTAGGACAAGGACTTTAAGGGACTTGATGTTACCAATAGGGCAAAAAAACAACATCATGGTTTTTTGTTCAGATTTTATTTGAAATCTAATTCAAATTGCCAAAGCTACAAAATGGGGGAAGACATCTGTATTAGTTTTGCTAAGTCACAGCATTCTAAAACAAAATACTACTACTGCCAGCAGATCCATTATACACATTTCTGATGAAATTCATTACCACAATAATTTCATCTTGAAAACAGCCACAAAAAAAGTAATTTACACAATATAAAACAATGACAGGTCTACAGATGCAGTTACACATGCTTCACAAATAAACAAACAAAAATCCCAGGAATGCTCTTTCATTTGATTTTTTTTTAAAACAGACCATTCAGGCACAAAACAAAATTGCATTTCCAATAAGTGACAGCATCTTAAAAACGTATGTCAATGTTTGTTTTTCTTTGACTTTTTATGAGACCTGTGTGGAGATCGGGACTGGGATCTGGATTTCTTCCCTGATTTTTTAGGGGATCTAGACCGTGATCGCCTAGACCTTTTAGGTGTTCTTGAACCAGATGGTGATCTGAGGAAACAAACAAAAACAATTTATCACAGTACTCTGTGATCAAAATTGACTTCTTAAATTATCTAAAATGAGCTTTAACTGAACACAACAAAAGTCACTGAAATACATAAGGTTGCAAATTTCCCAGGTCTACACTCTGCCTACGCGCACACACACAGATTTTGTACTTCATGTGCATTGCATCAGTCATCAATAGTGCACTTGCTGCCCTAACCGGTTTGGCTCAGTGGATAGAGTGTTGGCCTGTGGACTAAAGGGTCCCAGGTTCGATTCTGGTCAAGGGCATGTACCTTGGTTGCGGGCATATACCCAGTAGGAGGTGTGCAGGAGGCAGCTTATCTATGTTTCTAACTCTATCCCTCTCGCTTTCTCTCTGTAAAAAATTAATTAAAAAATAAAATTGTATATATATACACACATATAAATAAATAAATAAATAAATAAATAAATAAATAAATAAATAGTGCACTTGCTTAAAAAGCCAGGATCCTAAGACTTACCACACCACTCTACTGAATCAAAATCTCAAGGCAGAACTGGGGGTTTGCAGTTTTAATAAGTTCCCCAAGTTAGTGATATACCTCCAAGTCTGAACCTCTAAATCTACAAGATAAAGTTCAAAATGGCATCTAATTACTAGCATTCACAACATTTTAAACAGAAGACAGCTTTGTAGCCTATCTCCTTGAGGGAAAAGGATCCAACTATTGCAGTATCATTCAAGGGAACTATGTGAAACAGCACAATTTTGTAAATACTGTTCATGAAGATTACCAAAACAAATAATGTATTGATGTGTATGTGTGTGCGCATACATACCAGTAACTTATCTATTTTATAAAGATTTTACTAAAAATGGTTACAATAATAAAGTTTTAGAGGATAAGTTTTAGCTCCTAGGAAAATAACACCAGATAATAAAACATTTCTGAAACACTTTTCTGGAACTACAAGAATAAAAGTATACACTAAATTATACACTGAAGAAATGGTGTTTATTTTCACAAGTCTCTACCCAAAAACTCACTATTAAGATTGCAGGAGAAATATGGAGGCAAGGAGGATGTATTTTTTTTTCAGCCTTGACAAAAATCAAAAAATGTTCTATAGAAACTAAAGAACAGAATGAAAAGTAAAGCAGCTATCCCTATCCCATAGGAAACACTGGATGTGATGTTAAAGTTCTTGGCTGGCTTTACTTGTTGGAAGCCTTATTGTGCTTTAGTCATGAGACTGGTGTTAGGAGATGGGAAGGCATAATCTAAAATGAAAGTATCTTTTTGGTTTTCTAAAATCCTGTAAAACAAGCATGTCAAACTCGTGGCCCACAACAAATATTTTTGCGGCCCAGCCAATAACAGTATATAAGAAATGTTTTAGCCCTAACCGGTTTGGCTCAGTGGATAGAGCGTCAGTCTGCGGACTCAAGGGTCGCAGATTCGATTCCGGTCAAGGGCATGTGCCTTGGTTGCAGGCACATACCCAGTAGGGAGTGTGCAGGAGGCAGCTGATCGATGTTTCTCTCTCATCGATGTTTCTAGCTTTCTATCCCTCTCCCTTCCTCTCTGTAAAAAATCAATAAAATATATTTTAAAAAAAATGTTTTAATAAAAATGTTGCAGCTTAATTTTTACAATATCCTATTATACATAATTAATAACAAACTACAACATTTGCTAATGACTGATTACTATAATCGTGTTGCATTCATTTCCTTGACACACAGGTGCACCATCTCTCTCCACTAATACTAGCAGCGAATATTTTAGCAACCAATTGCCACATCATTGTCTTGGACTTGTTTGGTGTGTGCAATAGGAAATATTTTGCTTTCAGAGAACAAGAAAAATAGGTTTATTTGCATTACACTTATTAATTTGTGCAGTTATTCAGTATCTGGTAAGTTAATGTACAAGAAAAAAACATTAATTTTTATTAAAATGTTCTATTATTTTATGTTAATGATTACTCATTTATTTCAGCCCTTAGTATTCAGCAAGTCTCTATTGAAATAAACCTACGCTTCAATGAAAATTGAAGCTTTCATTTTTTTGCGGCCCACATAAACTTAAACCTTGTTTATTTGGCCTGTGATAGCCTTTCAGTTTGACATGCTTGCTGTAAAACATAGCTACCAACCAAATCATTATCAAAAACTGGTAGAATGACAAGGAAATTAGTATCTCAAATATTGCAAAAAATGATTTGCATTTACCTTTTGGCCTTTTTGCTAGCATCTCGAGGAGAATCTTTGTGAGATGACCTGGACCGTGAACTCTCTTTATGAGATCTTTCTGAACGCTCTGATCGCTCCGACTTTGGTGATGGGGACTTCACTCGTCTACCACTGCTACTGCGAGATGGGCTAGGGGACATACTGTGTCGCCTTTTCCTATGGAACAAAGCCCCAAAAACATTCCATAAGTGAGCAAAGGAACAAGCATTCAAGTTCCTGCTACTAAATTAGCTATTAATTCCTACCAGTACTTGTACCAACTTTATTTCACTAACCTTACTGATGTTACTTTCCAAAAACATTCAAAGCCTTTTATACCAAGATCCAATGAAGTCTTAAAAGAGATTGATCAAGCCAAAAACTGAAATCAAGGATACTGGAATTTCTTTTGCTATAAGAGATTACTGAGACAATGGACAAAATTTCATTAAGGTCTCTAATCAGGTAAGTTTTTAAATGTTAATTTCACAATCTTGAAACTTTTATTGTGGTTTATATAAGACTAGAGGCCCGCCCTAACCGGTTTGGCTCAGTGGATAGAGCACTGGCCTGCAGACTAACGGGTCCCAGGTTTGATTCCGGTCAAGGGCATGTACCTTGGTTGCCGGCACATCCCCAGTAGGAGGTGTGCAGGAGGCAGCTGATGGATGTTTCTCTCTCATCGATGTTTTTAACTCTCTATCCCTCTCCCTTCCTCTCTGTAAAAAAATCAATAAAATATATTTAAAAAAAAAAAAAAAAAGACTAGAGGCCCGGTGCATAGATTTGTGCACCGGTGGGTGTCTCTTGGCCTGGCCTGCGCCCTCTCACAATCTGGGACCCCGTGGGGGATGTCAGACTGCCAGTTTCGGCCCAATCCTTGCAGGCCAGGCCGAGGGACCCCACCAGTGCATGAAATCCATGCATCGGGCTTCTAGTATAAATATAGGATCTTTGGTTAATCTCTTCCTACCCCTCCCCATCTCCCCTTCCCTCTGAGATTCATCAGTCTGTTCCATGTTTCCATGCCTGTGCATTGAGCATCTGCCCCCTTGTGGTCAGTGCACATCACAGCTACTGGTTGAATGGTCGCCTAGACTTTTATACATAACTAGAGGCCCAGTGCACAAAATCTGTGCACTCGGGGGGCGGGGGGGTGTCCCTCAGCCCGGCCTGTGCCCTCTCACAGTCTGGGACCCCTCAGGAGGTAACAACCTGCTGGCTTAGGCCTGCTCCTGGGTGGCAGAGGGCAGGCCAAATCCCTAGGTGCAGCCCCTGGTCTGGTTCAGAGCAGGGCCGAATGGGGGGTTGGGGCGCCGCTCCCTGTCATGCACAGAGCAGGGCAGATTGGGAGGTTACGATGCCACCCTCAGTCACACTCAGGGCAGGGCCGACTGGGGGGTTGGGGAACCGCCTCCTGTCACACTGAAGACAGGGTCGATGGGGAGGTTGCGGCGCCACCCCCTGTCACGCACAGAGCAGGGCCAATCAGGGAGTTGGGGTGCTGCACCCTCTCATGCACAGAGCAGGGCCCATCAGGGGGTTGAGGAGCTCCCCCATGTCACTCACAGAGTAGGGCCGATAGGGGAGCTGGGGCACCGCCCCCTGTCACACACAGAGCAGGGCAGATCAGGGGGTTGGAGCACCGCCCTCTATCACCCACAGAGCAGGGCCGATCAGGGGGTTGGGGCGCCGCCACTGTCACACTCAGGGCAGGGCCGATGGGGAGGCTATGGCTCTACCCCATTACACATAGAGGAGGGCCCGTGGAGGGGGGGTTGGGGCGCCGCCCTCTATCACCCACAGAGCAGGGCCGATCAGGGGGTTGGGGCACCGCCACTCTCACACTCAGGGCAGGGCTGATGGGGAAGTTATGGCTCTACCCTGTCACACACAGAGCAGGGCCCGTGGGGGGCAGGGGGGTTGGGGCGCCACACCCTGTCACACACAGAGCCGCAGGGCGATCAGGGGGTTGGGGAGCTCCCCCTATCAGGTACAGAGCAGGGCTGATCAGGGTGTTGGGGCGCCTTCCCCTGTCACGAATAGAGCAGGGCGGATAGGGAGGTTGCGGCCCCACCCCCTGTCACACACAGAGCCGCAGGGCGATCAGGGGGTTTGGGCGCTGCCCTCTATCACACTGATCCCGATGCTGGGAGGCCTCTTGGCTCCGCTGATCCTGGTGCTGGGAGGCATATTACCCTTTTACTATATAGGATAGAGGCCTGGTGCATGGGTGGGGGCCGGCTGGTTTGCCCTGAAGGGTGTCCTGGATCAGGGTGGGGGTCCCCACTGGGGTGCCTGGCCAGTCTGGGTGAGGGGCTGAGGGCTGTTTTCAGGCTGCTCCCAACTGCTCCTTTTTTTCTTTTTTTTTTTTTTATTCTGGGCCAGCTTTAGCTCTGGCTCCAGCTCTGAGGCCTCTGCTGCTGAAAGCAGGTATCTGGTTTGTTTGGGTTCTAAAATCGAAACACTGTTTCAACTCCAGCTCTGAGATCCCGGTGGGCTGAAAGCAGGTTTCTGGGGTTTTGTTTAGCTTCTATATTTGTAACAATGTTTCAAACTGCAAGCTCAGAGGCCGGCAAGGCAGGCGGGGAACATTGCAGTCCTCCGTCACTGAAGCAAGCAAGCCTCATGTCAGCTTTAAGCTGCCTGGCTGCCGGCCGCCATCTTGGCTGGCAGTTAATTTGCATATCGCCCTGATTAGCCAATGGGAAGGGTAGTGGATGTACACTAATTACCATGTTTCTCTTTTATTAGATAGGAGGACTAGACGCCCAGTGTATGAATTCGTGCACGGGTGGGATCCAATGAAGGTTGACCGGCTGGCCCCTCCTGATCGGGGTGGGGGGCGATCAGGGGCAGGGTTGACTGGCCCCGCCCCCCGGTCAAACTTCCAGTTGAGGGGACAATTTGCATATTAGCCTTTTATTATATAGGAAGGATGGGGCACCAAGTTATTCTTAAATTGTTGGGGAAGGGGAAAGGAGAAGAAAATAAGGCAAAAGTAGAAAGACATCTGGAAATTCTTTATACTATTCTTGCAACTTTTCTGTAAATCTAAAATTATATCAAAATAATAAAAAAGAAAAAATAGATTTACTATTTAACTAATAACTATGCTATTTGTAACTATTTGTAGAGTAACTAAGCCAGAATTTTTAAATTTGAATTCACTTGGTTTTCATTAGGAAAAAATTAACTGTTAATTGAAGCAATTTTCTCTACTAAATCAGATTTGGGGATTATTAACATAGAAAATAAAAATTAAAAGAGAAGCGATGTTTATTAGAATGAAGATAAAGTAAATAGCAAGTCCTTACAGTCCATGTGCACAGTCTCCTTTCCAGGTAAGACTGGAAGACTCAAGTTTATAAGTGGCAGACTCAGCACAGAATGCTTATATTGGAGACAAGAAAGATCTAGCAAACTGTTTAGTTATTTAAGCCTAAGCTTGATACCTAGTATGATAACTAAATTCTTAGCACTGAACTAAGTTTAAGGTACCTTGTGAACCATGTGAAAGGATATAATGGGATGATGGCTTAATTAACAAAAGCAAGTGCTAATTAATGGTCCCATTTCTCAGTTAGTTCGCCTCCTGTAGGCAAGAGCCAAACATATTTATCATGAAAAAATACTTTTCTAGTTTGTTGGAACCGGTGTTGAAAATATTGTAACATGGAACATCATTCTAAATCCTAAAACCAGTATAGGTATTAAATTAGAAATGTTATACCTTTCTTTCCTTGTTGGAGTACACTCATCTTTTTCCTTCTTGTCTTTGGATCGAGATTCCAATTTTTCTTTATCCTTCTTATCTCTTTCTCGTTCTCTTTCTAATTCTTTCTCTTTCTCCTGTGTATTTAATTTTTAAAGAAAGAATATTTTGTTATGAAAATATATCAATCTGGGTTAATCTCATTTATATAATAATATGTTCTCTTCTATTTAACTAATTTTCAAATCACTAATAACATTTAAAAAAAAAAATACCTCCTCTTCCAGAAAAGCTAGCCATTTCTTCTACTCACCCTGAATAACAACAGTAATACCAGTGAGAGCAGCTAAGTATTTACTGTGTGCTTACCATAGGCCAGGTAATTAGTAAACAACCCTCACACACCATTTCATGTATTTCTTCCAAACACCCAAAGCAGTGCTTTTATCCCAGTTCTAGAGATGAAAGCTGAGACACAGAAAGGTTAAGTTCCATGCCCCTGGTCACACAGAATAAAGTCAGGATTTGAGCCCAAGCTCTGAAGCTAAGGTTCGTAACTACCACCTGCAGAATGCTGTCCCCTACAAGCTAACAATGCACTGACCCTGACATCTCTCAGATGACAATAAAATAGCAGTGACACTAACTGCACAGCAAGTTATTTAATCAAAAGAGAGCCTTACCAAAGCAATAGGCTGAAAAGGAGAAATAGCTATTCACAAAAACTGTCCATCAGAAAATCTTACTGGTGAGAGACAGGTACCAATTGTATTGGAAATTTTAATTCCTAATTTATGAAAGTAAAAACTACGTGAGTATACAATTATATAAACCAGAAAAATTATATCCTTATCCTCAGATGCTGTAATTGCCACTTCTCACTTGAAATTATAATTTCTATTGATTATATAATTAACCCTTTGCGGTCGTTTGTCTACTCTCAGCCACCAAAGCTTTTTTACTGTTTCCGGTCGTATGGCTGCTCTCAGCCACCACAGCAAGGAACCATACGAATCTTAACTCTATTCATTCATGTATCAGTTCATAATTTCTCTGAAAGCTCTTAAGTGTCTAAGCGACCTTGTCACGAACCAAAACATTGCCCCAACAAATCAGAGATATCGAAACTCAATATAAACAAACGCGGTCGTTCCACACTCGCCATGCAAAACACCGTGGCGTGGCGAGTCAGTCGCCTTTTGAGAGTGAAGAAATCGACAAGCTTCGGAGATACTTCGCAGAATTTCAAATAAAGCTTTACAAATTACGTTTAACTGTAATTAGGCATTCTCACTTCTTAAGATATTTCAAAATAATACTCCAAAATGGCAAAAAGAAAGTTACCAAAAGAAGTGTACTGCGAATCTGAAAGTAACTATGAAGAGTTTTATTTTGGCACCTTGAATACTGACTCTGACGTAAAAAGTGATAGCATTTATAGTGACTCTACTAGTAGTGACGCAGTTCCAAAAAAGAATTAGTAAATCTTGTTTATCCTTCATAATCTTGCATGTTATGTATCACTGCTCTTTCAATGGAAATTAATTCCGACCAGTACGACACCCATGTCCAAATTTAGTACGACCACAAAGGGTTAAAGGAATAGCTATAGACAATGAACCCACAAAGCCAACTCAGGTCTTCATTAGTAGGAATTTAACTGCTCTATGATTTCTGTGCATCAAGAAAGCTATCTGATAGCTGACAAAAAGCCTGCACCAGATGTTGGCAAACATTTCCTATAAAGAGCCAGAAAATATTAAATATCTTCTGCTTTGTGGGCCACACAAAAACTGTCAAAAGTATTCAACTCTGCCACTGGAGAATGGCTGTGAGCCATGTTTATATAAAAAAATGAGGTGATGGCTAGCTACAGTCTGCCAACCCATTGTGCACACCTTCAAGAAACACACCCTCCTCCCCAAATGCAATCTGGAATGCAGGAGACTAAAACATACATGTCTTACTACCTTCAGGACCAGTAAGCATTCCAAGGTAGGAATCTTCCACAAAGATCAAACACCTGCCACCATCTCCAAAGGGATTCGTGTGGTACAGATACATAACATCTTTTTTTAAATCTAAATTATCTTTATTCAAAATATATCATATAGAGTACAAATTTTAAAAGTGAGGCTGATGGTCTGTAAAATATAGTTTCCTCATGCATAATTTATAGAAATCAAACTATAGTTGAAATATTTTAATTCAATAATAAAGTGTAATAGTTGCTATTATCTAACTCAAAATCCTGCAAAATTGGGACTATAGCCCAGTTTCAGAGAGAAAAAGCAGTACCAAAGTTGTTTTTCCATCCTATTGCACCCATCACTAGTTCTATACCATTTGTAGTGATTGTAATCTCCCTTCCAGCTTTTTCCTATTTCTCTTTCTATATAACCTATAATATAAGTGTAATATGCTAATTAGACTGGTCATCCTTTCGGACTAAGCTGGGGCTGCGAGGGAAGCCTGGATCCTGGGTGCCTGCCGGCAGCTGGAGGGAAGCCTGGGTCCCAGGTGCCAGAGGGAAGCCGGTGCCAGCAGCCAGGGGAAGGAAGGCCTACTCTTGCACGAATTTCATGCATTGGGCCTCTAGTTTTTTTTATGAGTCAAGACATAGCAGTCCCAATAAAATCCCTGGGTTCTCCCAACAATTATCATGTGGGTCCCCTTGTCCTAAAATTCTGTATACCCCTACATATTTTTTAATGTACAAGAATATCAGGTCTCTCGAAAGTTTAGAGTTCACTGATGAGGTAGTCTACCACTTGCTGTCCCTCCTTGAAAACAATGGAAAAGGAGTCCTACATGAACTTTCTAAACCCTAACTCCATCTTTTTGTCTCTATGCCACTTCTCATGGTTTCTGGTATCTCATTGTCACAAATACTCTTTCTATAGGGTCTTCCAGTTTTGAAATCATACTCTTACCAGGATTTTCTTGTTTCTTGTTTATCTACAATAAAATATTATGCTATAACCCTAACTCTTTTACAAGTTGAAATAATTGTAAAACATGAAATTTCAAATGTTCCTAGTTGTCTACCAGTATCCAGCATTTATACATCAAAGGATGCAATTTGAAATAATTTTCCTTAATATACCAATATTCTAGGGAGTCAAAACAAATAATTTTGGAAAAATGCATGTTATTGAGTATTCTTATTCCTTACTCGTTGAAGAAGTTTATCTCTGTAGTGTTCTACTTGCTCCTGAAAGCTCTGGCCTGGTTTTTTAGGCCTTTTTCCAGATTCCAATTCATCCTGAAACTTCATAACTTTGAGCTGTGAAATAAGACAAAATTTTTTCATCACTATAGTTTCTCAAGTACTGCTTGATGAACATGGATACATGGAACAGGTTGACAGCTGTCAGAGGGGAGGGGGGGCAGGAGGTCTGGATGAAAGAAAGTGAAGTGATAAGTAACCCTCCCACCCCCAATATATATATATAACACAGACACAGACAACAGTGTAGTGATGGCCAAGGGAAAAGGGAACTGTGGTGGAGATGGGCAAAGAGGGGAAAATGGGGATGGAAAGAGACTTTGCTTGGGGCAATGGGGCACACAATTCTGTGTGTAAATGATGTTTTATTGAGTTGTACACTTGAAATCTGTACTCCAATAAATTCAATTAAAAAAATATTTTCTTTGAAACAAGCGTATTAAAAGGAAAAACATAAATACAGCAAAGTAGCATGTGTCAGACAAGCCCAACTATGCAGAGCTCTCCACACAACCGTATAAGATGACTCAAAAACCTAAATGTGGTTCATGCCCTTAAGAACTTATCTCAACACAATGATAATGAAGTTGCCATCTGGTTCACCAAAGAATTACATTTTAAAATTAGAATTTGGTTCACAATGCAATTCCCCAAATGTTAAGTTGTTAAGAGGTAGGCACTACAAGAGCAAGAGAAACAATCGAGGAGTGTCTAGCAAAGAAAGGAAAGGTCAGATCATCAGAGAGCACATATATACAAATACATCAAAATTAACAAAAAAGCTAAATTAGTTTTTTTTCTCTTTAAGCCAATAAGGAAATAGAACATTTAAGAATGATCAAAATCTGTTTTGGCATTTTTAATTACCAAAATGTCACTTCAATTATCAAGAAAATATATTTTTAATGAACTTGGTCTTTGTTTCTACTCCAATATTCCATCGGGTCAGTTAGGCGGAGTTCAGCAAGGCTGTTAAAATGGGCACATGCAGCCTGAAAAGGGCAACTGTGAGTGTATTCACGGACATCCATCACCTTGCGCCCCTAAAAACTCTAGAGAGTGTAACTGAACACATCCCAGGAAAAATCAATCAACCTAACTCTGAAATCTCGCCTCTAAACTTACAATAACCCCATATGATTCTGTGGTAAAGTAGACAAAATGCTTTCTCTGTTAACTTTTTGGCTTGGTGACATTTGAGAATGAGGTGGACAAGAACTAAAACCAGCCCCAACAGTGAGTAGATGGAGAAACAGAAATAAGGTAATGAATTATCAGTAAAAGGAATAGCACTGACAGAGTATGCATTAAAAAATAAATACTGTTAAATGAATGGACAGAGTATTAACATTCACTCATGTATACTTTTCTGTTTGTTTTTTTAAGAGAGAAAAGGAGAGGGAGAAACATCAGTGTGAGAGTGAAACATTGATTGGCTGCCTCCTGCATGCCCCCTACCAGGGTGGAGCTTGCAACTGGAGTATGTGCCCAGGGCAGGAATCGAACTGGCAACCTTTTGGTGCACGTGATGACTCCTAAACAACTGAGCCGCAATGGCCAGGGCCACTCATGTACACTTTTGAGATTCTTGACTGACTGCTACACTATTTACTGGGCATGTTTCAAAATCTTGTGGCAAGGAATAGGAAGGAAGGTTCCCATTATAGAACTCTTCCCTGACATATATTTTAATACCTTTGAAAATAAATAGATGCTTTAAAACAGGGGAGGAATAGAGGGAGGGAAGATTCTGCTGGAGAAAGTTTGGACTCTCCCGTAAGTTTTTCTCCTTATTGTGAGGCCTCACTTAATGTCTACTGTCTCTCCATCACTAAAGGATGCAGACACTTAAAGTTAGCATACTGTAATAAATGTACACATAACTTGAACATGCCAAAAAGTATCTCACTTTTCTGAGTTATATTCTATGTACACTCAAAATGTAATGGCTTTCATAATGTCAGATGTAATCTATTCACTAGAATATCTTGAGAAGATCTCCTATGTGCCAGGCACTGGAGAGACATGGTTCTTTGCCCTCAATGGAAATCACAGTCTAGGAGGGAATACAGAAATTAAGCAAGCAATCAAGAAAAAAACCCATAAAACATAATCACTAATCATAACAGATAAATAGGGAGATGTAAGAAAATCCAGATAAGAAAAAGGATACAGGGGGAGAAGGGATGCTTGAACAAAGGACTGAAGGAAGTCAGCTAAGGCAGAGAGGGAACAGGATGTACCAAGGTGTGATGCCAAGAGGAAGCCTAGTTCAATAGAAAAATTGAGAGGTCAGTGCAGTTTTAAATTTCAATGCAATACCAACCTCAATTTCACGAAGTTTGGCTCGTTTTTCCTCACTCATTTCAGAGTACTTAGAGAACTTGGACTCGGTCATCTCTTCTTTGATTGGATTAGAATATAAATGATGTTCTTCAGATTTGGAACTTTGAGTATCTTCTTCATCTTCACTTTCTTCTTCTTGACTTTGGAAATAAGCAGAATACATTGTATGTCAAGGCAGCAAACAAAAGTTACATTTAACAGTCTGGCTTAAACTGCTTTACAGTTTAAATGACGCTAATAAAATATAAGAGGAAAATTCATCACAAAAACATTTTTTACAAAATATTTTATCAAATAATATAGATAATTTTATAAAACTGTTTCCTGCACAGAAAAAGTTGTGGCTTAAACATAACCATATTTTCAAAAATTCTGCTTATGTTAATGTTATGTGTGCCTTTCATTCTGTACCAAACTTTCCCTGAAGCAGTTAAATGAAATCACAGTTCACAGTGACTTCCACCAGCTTAATGTTTAAAAAGCCAAGTGTTTACCCTTCCTTCAGCAGAACCTATAAACGAGAAGAAAATGTCAGTTTGAGGCACACAGATTTGCTATGAAACAATCAATGCAGCATGTAGAGAAATTATTTGATTAGCATATAACTCTTGGAATAAAGAAAGCATGTGTAAATTTTAAATACTGGCACACTAATGATACTGAAAGTTGTGCAGGTTCTATGTCAGATAAGAAGAAAATGAAAAATTAAGTGACTAGCATGGGTAGGGATATGAAGAAGAAATTTTTCCTGTCCATCCCGCTGGCTGCCATCTAGGGAAACAGACAGGCAGGCAACCATGTGTATCATTACTACCACAGGATTAACAAAATGTTCTTCAAGCACACAAAAAAATGAAGGGGCTTAAGAAAAAGTTGTGTTCTGCATCTGGGCTTTGTGTGTGTATATGTTAAATCTGGGCAAAGCAAGTAATTTGTGTACAAACAAACTCAGAATGTTTATGTATATAAACAAAATTCCTTATAAACAATATTGTAAAACATTACTGGTTTAGCAAATATGCCATTTCTCTTTGATGTTTGATGTCTCAGCTGAGAAGCCCTTATATGTTGGTATCTGGGTACTAAATAAATTCTACCATAAGTAGGAGTCCTTTTAGTATATAGAAGACTATTGATAATAATGTAAAAACAGTTATAAACAAATTCTTTCCAAATAAGAATTTCATTATTTTAGAGCCTGACAAGATTTGCACAGTGAATGAGAAAAACATAAGCAAAGCAGATAAAATTAAAGTACTGGCAATTTAGAATAAAAAAAGACATGATATTAAAAGAAAACTAGTTTTTTGGGGTTTTTTTTTTTTTAAGAAAACTAGCTTAACGTCTCATCCAAAGGTGCCTTCCAGAATATTACTACTATGCTTTATAAACTTAAGACTCTCAGAACCCACAAATCATTAGTACTATATATAGGTACAACTTAACACAATACTTAGGTAAGGAGAAAAAAAATCAAGGCCAACTATTAAACAAACACTATATTTTTGGAAATAAACTTTTCACTTAATATTTCTCACTAATCTGTCAAAAACTTCATAAATGTTTTACTAAATTTTTAAACACAAGAATTTCTTGTTTTATGGTACATAAAACTTTTACAAGTGTTTCAGATGCTTTAAACAGCTCAACTGTGTGTGTGTGTGTGTGTGTGTATGTGTATGTGTGTGTGTGTGCGCGTGCGCGCGCGCATATTAATGCAGGTGTTTACTGAAGGATTATTCTGGAAAGGGTCTATCAAAATAAGGACGTGACACTGTTAATTAAATTGTGACACCTGCATAATGGAAATTACTTAACTTCCAGCCTATTATTTATTTGTTTCAATTTCTTTTCAAGATTTCAAATATTCCTTGTGCACTTACCTCAATGACTGCTTGTAAATATAGATGACTACAAAGCAGCTAAATAAGTAGATTGACATGAAATAATACCCATAACACTAGTGTGACAAGCATTGGTCACAGAATAGTATGTACAGTACTATATAATTAACTAGAGACCTGGTGCACAAACTTTGTGCGGGGGGGGGGGGGGGGGGCGGGGTGTGTGTGTGTGTGTGTGTGTGTGTGTGTGTGTGTGTGTGTGGATTCCTTCAGCCCAGCCTGCACCTTCTCCAATCGGGGACCCCTCAGAGGATGTCCGACCGCTGGGGTCCTATGGGATCACAATCTGGAACCACTAGCTCCTAACCACTCACCTGCCTGCCTGCCTGATCGCCCCTAAATGCCTCTGCCTGCTGGCCTGATTGAGCCCCCAACTGCTCTCCCCTGCTTGCCTGAGCTCACCCCCAACTGCCTCTGCCTGCCTGATCACACCTAACTGCCCTCCCATGAGGGCCTGATCTCGCCCCCAACTGCCCTCCCCCACCAGCCTGATTTTGCCCCTAACTGCTCTCCCCTGCCGGCCTGATCGCCCCGAACTGCCTCTGCCTGCCTGACCATCCCTAACTGCCCTCCCCTGCCGGCCCGATCTCGCCCCCAACTGCCCTCCTCTGCCGGCCAATTTGGTTCTGATTGGTCAGTTTCTATGCCAGTCAGTGTCAAAAGCTCCGTCTCCTAGGCAGTCATTGGCTCCTCACAGTTGACCAGATTTGGTTCTGATTGGTCAGTTTCTATGCCAGTCAGCATCTCTGGGCCTATCAACAGGGCCTGATCAGAAAGGCAGGGCTGATCAGCAGCCCCGGTGGAGGCCTGGAGAGAAAGGGAGGGGCAGCTGTTGGCCAGGCTGGGAGAGAAAGAGAGGCAAGTTCTGATCAACGGCTGCCACAGAGGCTACAAATCAGACCCTGCCTCTCTCTGGGCCTGATCTGAAGCCCCCTTGGCATTTTCGGTCTGGTTGAGCCTTCGGTCATAATCGGTTGTTACGACCCTGGCTCTTTATTATATACATGTTTAAAAATGATACTCATGTTTTTACATATACAGAGAAAGGATCTAGATGGCTGGACACTAAACATTAACCATATTATTAAGCCTATTATTAAATGAGACACACTATACTTCAATAATTTAAGATATATATATTTTGCCGAGACCGGTTTGGCTCAGTGGATAGAGCGTCGGCCTGCGGACTGAAGGGTCCCAGGTTCGATTCCGGTCAAGGGCATGTACCTGGGTTGCAGGCATATCCCCAGTAGGAGATGTGCAGGAGGCGACTGATCGATGTTTCTCTCTCATCGATGTTTCTAGCTCTCTATCTCTCTCCCTTCCTCTCTGTAAAAAATCAATAAAATATATTTTTTAAAAAAAAGATATATATATTTTAGAATTGTCATTTTAATTTTTCAAGGCTCAAGCAGTGTGTTTTAATTGGTTATGACTTTAGCTCTTAAATTATCAATTCTAGGTTCAGATCTTATCACAACGTCATCCTGCTCTTTAAAGAAATAGAAACTCAAGACTCTAAACCCATACAGAATTCATTACAAATGAAGTTATATTACTATTTGGAACTTTTATCCAAAGCATTCGTGATACTATATATTTTTTAAATCACATTTCTGCCACAAATGCAATTACTAGTTTCAAAAAGCAGCTCCTTAGTAAAAAGGCGTTTTGGATTCAGCCACTAGAGAGCAGTAGTGAGACATAGGAAAATTTTAAGGCTCAAAGTTGTATGGGAAAAACTTCCTTGCTTTGTACTTTCATAAAATTATTTTTCTTGTCATGATTTATTTAGAGCTCCTAGAAAAATCAAAAATATAAATATTTTCAGTAACCCATGCCTTACTATATGAACATGATTACTCTATTCTCAATACTACAATGCATTTCCATTCCAAACATTAACACAAATATCAAATGTATGCAAAAAAATTAACACCTTTATAAATAAAACCCATTAAACAATATCTGAGCTCTGCAATGGCTTTTCTATCCTTTCTTTACCCTAAATTAAATAATCATTCTATGGGTACACGGACTCATTCTACAGCAGTGATTCCACAACGTTGAAAGATGTTATTAATGGGATTATAGATTTAAAAAGTTAGAAAAACTACTGTTCCCAATTCCTATACTCCTAAACAGTCTCAGATAGGTATTTCCACAAACCACATCTACATTTTTAAATACTCTGTGATAACAATTGCTGACTTGTTCTGATCACACTGATATTTATGGAAAAGCATTACTGTTGCCATGTTTTCCTCATCATATCAAATTGTTTCCACAAATGGCTCTAGCTGGTTTGGCTCAGTGGATAGAGCATCAATCAGCCTGCGGTCTGAAGGGGTCTGGGTTTGATTCCGGTCAAGGGCACATGCACGGGTTGCAGGCTCGATCCCCAGTAGGGGGCGTGCAGGAGGCAGCCAATAAATGATTCTCTCTCATCATTGATGTTTCCCTCCCTCTCCCTTCCTCTCTGAAATCAATAAAAATTAAAAAAAATTGTTTCCACAAATGCAAATCAATCACGTTTCCTTAACAATCTAAATGCTACTAATACCCATTTATTGAATCCATTCAAATGCTCAAATTGTGCTGGGACACAAAGGCCCCTTTGTTCACTCTTCCATTTGAGACCAATAAAAAACCAAAGGTTAAAAAATTGGAAATTTCTTCTTTGTGTTCTTGAGGCCCTACCTTTTCTATTTAAAAAGTTAACTTCCGGTGCAATTATTTTAAAAAAGGTGTCAAGTGCTATGGAAAAGCTACTAATATTAACCTGCAGAATTGGGAGCAGGGATTCCTATAGTTACATTTGATGTCAAATGCAAAAACAATTTTGGAGTGATGAACAATAAGCAAAACTCAAAATTACAATTTCTTCATGCATTAAGGAATATTTTTTTCCTTTTAATCTTAGTTCTTCTGAGGTTTTTACATTTAAATAACATAACAGAGTATGCATTTTTCCAGCAATGTACAATCCAAAAGAAACATAACCTTCCTATTCACATTTTAATAATAATTTTCTGTGAAACCAAAACAAAGACTTAAATAAATGCGGGTGACCATTTAGTAACTACAAAATGAGAATGTAATACCTAGGACAGAAAAATAAACTCAAAAGCAAAGTGAAACCAGATGCAGCAAGACCAGAAATCTAAGGCTCCTCATTCACTGGAAAAACAATGGATAACTAAAATTGACCCCCATAACAAGGTTTTTAACAGTGAAGTTTCCCTCTTTACTATTATTTCAAGTATTTTTTAATGAAAAAAGGGAGCACATATGCAATAAGAAACAGAGTATATTAAAAACTTAAATCATTAGACTCTTACTTTTGATTTTCTTCTTCTTCTGATTCTTCATGCTGGTCAAATAACTCCCATTTAGAAGTTGTTACAGCTGGATGGAAGAGAAAAAAAGATCTAATTCCATAAGATAAGTTAGCATTTTTGCAGAAGCTTAGTAGAAGCCCAGTTGCAGAACTGAAATTTTATATTACTGGTTATCTACATGTATTTATTCAGTCTTTGTCCATTTCTATGCTAAAATCTATTTCTTTCCTCCTCACACATACACTATACTTTTATTCAAATTCATGAAGTGACAAATAATGTTATCCTTATTTCTGTGCTAGATGATAAGATTTATTCATTAGAACCTACAAGTATTAACAATTACAGATTATAAGCAGTAGGATACATATGGAAGGCAGATCTAACTAAGTCAAGCATTATGGGAGGGGCAAAGATTGGTTTCTCTGAAACTGACTTCTAAGTAGATTTCCACACAGGTACAGCCTCCCATCTACATTTTCTACTGAAATGCTTTAACCCAGTGGTCGGCAAACTGTGGCCCCTTGAGTGTGGCTCTTTCCATAAAATACCACGTGTGGACGTGCACGTACAGTGCGATTGAAACTTCGTGGCCACACTCAAGGGGCCAAAGAGCCGCATGTGGCTCGCAAGCCGCAGTTTGCTGACCACTGCCTTAACCCTGATTTCTTTAGTTACTCTCAAGGCATAAAAACGGAAAGATCTAAAGGAATTATAGCAGGCCCACAATGAAAACTTAGCTACTAGACATAAATCTGATAACACTGGGTCTTAAGGTTGAAATATTGTAAAACATAAAAACATACTCACATACACCAATGATTGATTTTAAGAACTGAATTTTCTAAAATTCAGTATTTGTTTTTTTACTCACCCTGTGCTTCTAATTCAGATTCATCTACAGCTTCCCATTTTGATGGAGCAACTTTAAATATAGGCTCATTCTTCTTTGAGTCTTCAGTGGCATCCACTACTGAGGAAACATAAGCCATTAACCCTGACTTCTAGGGGATGACCTAAATTAAAGAATTTACGGGTATTCACTGTATCAGCTATTTTCAACCGGTGTGCCGGAAAAAATTTTAAGACGCGCAATACCTGACCTCTTTTCTCTTAGATTGTCAAATTAAAAAACAACAGCAGATAACACAACAATAGCTGCCCAATGTGAATGAATCAAAATTATACCTTTTTTGTCAGATTGGCATAAAATGGTATTTTTTGGTGTGTTGCATGTAGAATTTTAGTAATTATAGTTTATGTATGTGACATGAGATGAAAAGGTTGAAAAATCACTGCAATGTAATAAAAATAAGGCCACACATGGACTAATAATTCTAGTGTCAAAAACAAGGATTATGTCCCGGCTAGTTTTGCTCAGTGGATAGAGCATTAGCCCACGGACTGAAGGGTCTCAGGATCCCAGGTTTGATTCTGACCATGGTCACACATACAGCGGTTGCAGGCTTGATCCCAGCCCTGTGTGGGGCACGTGTGGGAGGCAACCAATCAATGTGTCTCTCTCACATCAATGTTTCTCTCTTTCTGTCTCTCCCCCTCCCTTCCACGCTCTCTAAAATATCAATGGAAAAATATCCTCAGGTGAGGATTAACAACAAAAAAAAATAAAAAAATAAAAAATAAATAAAAACAAGGATTATGACTACACAATTCTCTGCATCTGAGAAAAAATTTTTAAATAGCATATAAATCAACTCAGAACATGTAGGTTATTTTTATTTCAAGCAAATGGAGAAGGAAATAAAAGAATCTTTAATACCTTTACTTAAATTACCATTTAAACCAAAGATTTCATATATCATGCAATATCTTAACATAATTCAAATGTAATGGAGATTGCACAGAATTCTTATTTCCAAAACTGATTTTTGGCAGATAAGAAAACAGCCTATTTGTTAGGAAGACTAATAATAAAAACAGAACTGATAACACCAGGCACCTGGGATTATGAATACAATTGAGCACAAGATTTTACCTTTAGTTTCCTGACAATTAAGACAAAAAAGAGCCCGACTGGCTCAGTGGTTGAGCGTCAACCTGTAAACCAGGTCACTGTTCAATTCTCGGTCAGGGCACATGCCCGGATTACAGGCTCGATCTCCAGAGGGGATTGTGCAGGAGGCAGCCAACCAATGATTCTCTCTCATCATTGATGTTTCTATCTCTCTTCCTCTCCCTTCCTCTCTGAAATCAATAAAAATATAATTAAAAAAATATAAGACAAAAAAAGAAGCTTGTTAATATAATAGGCTAACTGTCCCAACAAAAAAATGTGACCAGAATGAAAATCTGTTCTTCACATAGTCAATTGTATTACTTGTATTTCAATTTGGAAAAGGCAGAAATAAAAAAATAAAAAAGTCAATGGCTGACATCTTATTCCCTTTTTCCATATCAGCTTGTGTGGACATTCAGAGTTTTGGAATCCAACTTGGATATTAACAGATTTAGATTTAATCAGTCTGAAGTCTGCACTTACAAGGCACTCCATCAAGATCATCATCAAAACTCTTTATAGGGACTCCATCAAGATCATCAATGGGTGTAGCATCAATAGGAATTCCATCCACATCTTCCAAAGGTGCACCATCAAGCTCTTCTTCAATAGGGGCACCATCAAGGTCATCTGGTACATCCTATGGAAACACATATGACAGTAACATTTTCTTTAACTTACTGAAGTCATATTGCTAAAGATGAATTCGCAGTATAGAATAAACCAACTAACTGGATACCCACATTCCCAGGTCCAAAGTGAGGACAAGAATATACAGGGTGGAACAAAAGTAGGTTTACAGTTGTTTGTATGGAAAATAATATAATCCTACATAGTAAAAACCTAATATGCAAGTCGACCAAATGGAGGAACGACTGGTAGCTATGACATGCACTGACCGCCAGGGGGCACTCAATGCAGAAGCTGCCTCCAGCCCACAAGTCAGCCAAGGCAGGTGCCTGTAAGGGGGAGCCCCGATCACGCCGCCCATCACCCCGCAGAGGGAGGCGACAGGTGCCAGGGGGCGGGGACGGCAAGCAGGTGGCGCCAGGCCGGCTAAGGCGGGTGCTAGCGGGGGCCCTCAAATTGTCCTGCCGGTCACCCCACAGACTGGCCCTGATTGTCGGCCAGGGCTAGAGGCCCTACCCATGCAGGAATTTCATGCACCAGGCTTTTAGTACTTAATAAGTAGTAATACAAGAATAAACTGTGTTTTGAGTACTCATAACTATAAACCTACTTTGCCCCATCTTGTATTTTATACCCTGGCCAGTGTGCTCAGTGGTAGTGTCGGCCTTAGCACCCAAGGGTCTCGGGTTTTGATTCCGAGTCAGAAGCACATAGCTGAGCTGCAGGTTCAATCCCCACCCCAGTTGGGGCTCATGAGGGAGGCAACCAATCGATGTTTCTCTCACACTCCCTCTCTCCCTCCCTTCCTTCCACTCCCTAAAAATCAATGGAAAGAATATGCTTTATCATCCAGTCTGACAAAGAAACAGTAGTCATTCATTCATTCATACATTATTTATCAAATATTAACAAGTGTTTACTGATGCCAGGTACCATGTGAGGCACTGAGTATATAATGATGAGTGAAAAACAAGCTTGGTCCCTTGGTCTCTTCTGTCATAGAGCTTAGAATTTGGGGGGAGGGGAGAGCCAGGCAACCAGATAATCACAACAATCTTACCCTATATAATAAAACACTAATATGCAAATCGACCGAACAGCAGAATGACCGGTTGCTATGACGTGCACTGACCAGCAGAGGGCAGACGCTCAACGCAGGAGCTTCCCCCTGGTGGTCAGTGCGCTCCCACAGGGGGAGTGCTGCTCAGCCAGAAGCTAGGTTCACCGCTGGCAAGCGCAGTGGCGGTGGCAGGAGCCTCTCCCGCCTCCGCGGAAGTGTTAAGGAAGTCTAAGGGAGGTTCGACTGCTGGCTAAGGCCCGTTCCCCGGGGAGTGGGCCTTAGCCGGCAGTCGAACATCCCCCAAGGGTTCCCGGACTTCGAGAGGACGCAGGCCAGGCTGAGGGACTCCCACTGAGTGTATGAATTTCATGCACCGGGCCTCTAGTATACATATAACTGCAACTAAGATGAATGCTAAAACAAGGAGGTATATCATACTATTAGAGTACATAATAAGTAGGTTTCACCTAAAGAGGTCAGAGAAGATTCTGACATTATGCTTAAACTGAGGTCTGAAGAGCTCAGGTAAAATAAAAAAGATGTTCCAGAAAGAGCTATGGTAGGAGGAAACATTGTACATTGAAGAAAAATAAAAACAAATTGAAACAAGGACCATGTGGTTGGAGTATGGATGCCAATTAGGAGTATCTTGTAAGGAAGAAAGTGAAAACATGATAGCTGGATTAGAATTATAAGTATGAAGGATTCAAGAACTACTGAGGAGGTAAAAAGCAACAGAATGGTGATGAATAGAATCCGCTATCATTGTGGTACATCTTTCCATGTACATACTTATTTACATAGGAGGCCCAATGCACAAAATTTGTGCGGGGGGTGAGGGAGGCATGGGCCAGGGGAGGTCCCTCAGCCCGGTCTGCACCCTCTTGCAATCTGGGACCCCTCACTCCTAACCGCTCGCCTGCTTGCTCTTTACCACTTGGCTCGCCATTCCTTAGCACTGCCACAGAGGTGGGAGGCTTCCACCACTGCCACTGCACTCACCAGCCATGAGCCCAGTTTCTGGCTGAGCGGTGCTCCAGCTGTGGGAGTACACTGACCACCAGGGGGCAGCTCCTGCATTGAGTGTCTGCCCCCTGGTGGTCAATGTGCTTCATAGCGACCAGTTGTTCCGCCAGTATTTCTGCCGTTTGGTCGATTTGCATATTAGGGTTTTATTACATAGGATCTTTAGTCTAACAAAATAAAATCCTGCTACATATATTCTCAATTACTTGCTTCTTTCTACTGGTATACAGTAAATCTTTTCATGTCATCAAATAAGAAAACAGTCACTGATTTTCACATAAGGACACAAAACAGAGAATTCCTGTTACAAATAATCTCAACTAGTGAGTTCTAGTAATTACAGCAACAAAATCTACTATTTAGTGGTAAAAAGTAAATATTTTCATGAAGAAATTTTATATCTATAACGTATCACACTTCCACAGCATCCCCAGAAATAAATTTTAAAATAATCAGACAAGGCCCTGGCTGGGTAGCTCAGCTGATTAGAGTATCGCCCCTATACACCAAGGCTGCAGGTTTGATCCCATCATGGCACATACAAGAATCAACCAATAAATGCATAAATTAGTGGACCAATAAATCAAGGTTTCTAATGTTTCTCTGTCTCTCTCTCCTTTCCTCTATTTCTCTCTGAAATCGATATATAAAAATCATTAAATATAATAATCAGACAAATACACTGAGTACCTACCTCTGTTTCCTTTTCTTCAATAATATTTACAAGTCCTAAGAAAATATTTTGCAATTTGATCAAAAATGGTTCTGGATAAATTGCCCAATCTTCCCATGCTCTGAAGCAGGTCATTACCCGTTGCTAAAGAAATAGGAAAACATAACAAGTTATTCATGACAACGTCTCAAATTTCATCTCATGAAAATAAATATCACAATTTGTTGAATTTTTCACTAGGTCAACATTCTTTTTAAAATTTATAGAAAATAACTATCATTGCCATGTTTTTAAATAATCAATGTCACCTTCCAATTAAAAATAATGAAAAAGAAGCACTATTTGCTCTTGATCACCTAAGATCAATGTCCCATACATATCACTAGTGCAGTGATGGCGAACCTTTTGAGCTCGGCATGTCAGCATTTTGAAAACCCTAACTTAACTCTGGTGCCGTGTCACATATAGAATTTTTTTGATATTTGAAACCATAGTAAAACAAAGATTTATATTTTTGATATTTATTTTATATATTTAAATGCCATTTAACAAAGAAAAATCAACCAAAAAAATGAGTTCGCGTGTCACCTCTGATACGCGTGTCATAGGTTCGCCATCACCGCACTAGTGGTACACATGAGGCCACATTCTGGGAAACATTATCTTAGGAACTTATGAAAGCTGGATA
The DNA here is from genome assembly GCF_014108235.1 of Myotis myotis. NCBI lineage: Eukaryota > Metazoa > Chordata > Mammalia > Chiroptera > Vespertilionidae > Myotis > Myotis myotis. The sequence continues at coordinate 103,516,574 of NW_023416324.1, read as the reverse complement.
TCAAGGTATGAAGATATGACCCAAATTCCTTTATGAGCCAATGAAGTACTTTCTAATTCTGGCTAACACTTTTTTTCTACCCCATCCCTAAACCTCTCTATATAATAAACTCTGACTTACGGTCATTTAAGGTGAAAATATTTTAAGTGCTGTTGGTTTGTTTGAATCCCCTAAATGATGTTGTCATTGGGCATCTTTCCAAGTTAAGAAATTTCCTTAAAAAAGTCTTCTTCCAATGAAAATATATCTATTTATTCAATTATAAGGTATTTTGTTTAGCTTTTCTTAACAACGGCTTACAGCTTAAGAGGTTATAAAAAATTAGTAATGCATATAATTGTAAACATGAATAATTAAAATGTGTGTTTCTAACCCAGACAAATTATAAAAGTTAACAACAGGAATATGGTTCTAAGAAATGTATTGTTAAGTGATTTCATCGTGCAAACATCAGAGAGTGCACCTACAACACCTATATGGTACAGCGACTACACTCCTAGGCTGTATGGTATAGCCTATTGCTCCTGGACTACAAACCTCTGCAGCACATTACTGTAAAAAAACATGAGATTAAATCAAGCACAAGAGAACAATATTCAAGAGATTTATGAGGCTGTTGCCAGGTAACACGACATACTAATTTACGGCAAACTTTTTAAAATGCCCTGGCTGGTGTGTCTCAGTGATTAGAGCATCAGTCCACACACCAAAGGGTCAGGGGTTCGATGCCCAGTCAGGAGCACATACCTGGGTTACAGGTTTGATCCAGGCCCCTGGTTGGGGCGAGTGTGGGAGGCAACCAATTGATGTGTCTCTCTCACATAGACGTTCCTCTCTCCCTCTCTCTCTCTCTCTCTCTCTCCCTCTCCCACCCCTTCCTTCTCTTCCACTCTCTAAAAATCAATGGAAAAATATACTAGGGTGAGGATTAACGCCCCTCAAAATACAAGATTGATAAAAGTTAAGTATATACATAAATGAGTATGTCATTTATTATCATTATCAAGTATTATTTATGACTATACATAATAGTAAATAGCATACTTTTATGTGACTGACAGCACAGTAAGTTTGTTTACACCAGCCAGCATTATTACAAAGATGTGAGAAGATGCTGCACTAGTCATTACGGTATCACTAGGCTAGGAGTTTTTCAGTTTCACTCTAATCTTATGGAAGCAACACCATATTGTTAAAAAATTATTATTTTTGTTAATCCTCACCTGAGGATATTTTTCCATTGATTTTTTAGAGAGTGGGAGGGAGACAGGCAGACACAAACACTGATGTGAGAGGGACACATCAATTGGTTGCCTTTGCACATGCCCCGACCAGGACTGGGGCGATGGAGCCTGCAACCCAGGTACATGCCCTTGACCAGAACCGAATCTATGATCCTTCAATCTGTAGGCCGACAGTCTTTCCACTAAGCCAGACTGGCCAGGGCCCACCATCATTTTTTTACTGAAATGTCCTTATGCAGTGCATTACTGTATACCATTACAAAACAAGTAATCTTTTGAGTGTGTTTTTTGAAAAGAGAAGACTAATTTTCAGCGAATTTTTGTAAAATACTTAAAACTAACAGTCGACAAAATAACACTAAATAATACATTTTAAATTTCAGGTATATTTTGAAATGAAGGTAACATTGCAGTAAATTTCAGAATAATTTCTGAATCAGGCAAGTTATGTTTTATATCCTATATAATAAAAGCCTAATATGCAAATGTCTGGTCGATTGGTTGGCCGTTCAATATGCCAATGACATGCTAAGGCCACTCAACTGGTCGTTATGACCTGCACTGACCGCAGGGGGCAGAAAGTCGACCAGTCGCTATGATGTGCACTGACCACCAGGGGGCAGACGCTCTGATGGGTTAGCTTGCTGCTGTGGTCCGGCCAATCATGACTGAGAGAGATGAGCCGGACACGCCCTGGAGCCCTCCCAGGGTCCCTCCCAGGCTGGTCAACCTCCCGCATGCCTCCCCGGCCCCGATCGTGCACCAGTGAGGTCCCTTGGCCTGGCCTGTGCCCTCTCGCAATCCGGGACCCCTCAGGGGATGTTGGCAAGCTGGTTTCGGCCCGATCCCGCAGGCCAGGCCAAGGGACCCCAACGGTACATGAAGTCATGCACTGGGTCTCTAGTATGTCTTATATACTTTTCTAGCTCTCCAATGTGCTTCTCAGCTCCCATGCCCCATATTCAAAACTAAGGCAGCAAAAATAATAAAATAGTAAACATACCTTAAAGTTTTCAGACTGTAAATGGCCTTGAATTGTACGATAGGTAGCATTGAGGTCTGAAAATATCTGACATAACTTTGTTTCAAAACTGAAATTGAAATAATATATTCTTAAAACAGAATTTGTTTTAAAATCCCTACCTACTTCAGTATGCTATCCAAACCCCTCCCAGACCTAAAAAAAAAACACAACAAAACCTACCAATAAATTAAGCAATCTTGTAAAAATCAAGAACTAGATGCTTAACCTCTAAAACTGTAATTCAACTGCTTTAACACCTAATTCTAAATTTTTCTCTTGCAAAATCCCCAAAAGAGCCTTAAGTAATATTCCTTGATTAGCAAAGAACTTTACATCTGACACTTTGAGCCACCTAGTCGGAACTCTGGGGAATTATGGAAGAGTTCTAAATTAATTACAGTTAAGCAACATAATTTCCTATTGCCGAGGAAAGCATTAGCAATGAACTACAACAATATAATGATGATCAGAAGTAAACACATATTGGATAGTTAATGCTTTGTCTTTTGTCTCTTCCTTTGCCATTGTTTCAGTTTATTTATTATATAAGTGGCTAAATATTCAATAAAAACAGTTACTTTTTAACTGGTCCTATTTGTCTTGTTACCAAGTTAACCAATAAAAACTTTCAAAAAACTGTTACTTTAGCTTGAAAGTGGTTTAGTTCAATGAATGCAATCCAATTTTTTAGAATATTCTATGACTACAAAGAAATTCAAATTATTTCTTATTATTGGATGGTGTTAACAAAACAGTGCTCTCTTCTGAACTCCTTACCCTAAAGTATTTAAAGTATTTTATTTCAGAAATATCAATTTACCTCATTTTACTTACAATTTTCTATAATATGAAGCATTGGCAACTTTTGCTGAAGAGTTGTACAAAACATCAGAAACCAAATATAATCTGGCAATCTAGAATACCAAAAGATAACATAAAACAAATTAAAAATAAAAACCATCAGAAACAACATATCTAGAAAAAAAAAATCCATATTGAATTTTTTGGAATCAGTGTAATAAGGCCAATGTTTACAATTTAATAATCATGACTAATTAGAATAGTTACAAGAAATTTCACATTACCACAATCATTACTTTTGCAGGGATAAAACTTTAACTCATTTACATTTCAACCTGTTAACTTGTCTGTCAATTAACATAACAAGACTGCATAAGAAAAGATTTCCTGGGTCAAGTTCTTCATGCAAAAAAGGAAACCAATTTCAATCCAAAGAGCCAACTATTATCTCCCCTTTTACCTATTCAATCTGTCCATTAAGAAAATTCAGCTGGCACACAACTCAATAAATGTTATCTAAATGAATAAATGACAGATTCATTAATTATTATATGATGAGGAACCTTGGCAAAGTAAGCATTCATTTTAACTTATAAACCATCCAAGACTAGCTAGCTAGTGATAAGAGCTAGGAATGAAAAGCAGATCTTCTTTTACTTGTTGGAATTTCTAAATTCAAGAGGGATTATAATTTTTAAATTAGATATATACTCAATTAGGAATTAGGCAGTATCTTATAAACAGTTAACTTGTTAAATGGTTTATATAATCCATACTAGAGGCCCAGTGTACAAAAATTTGTGCACTCGGGGCGGGGGTGGGGGGGTGGAGGGGTGCCCTCAGCCCAGCCTGTGCCCTCTCCCAGTCTGGGACCCCTCAGGGGATGTCCACCTGCTGGCTGAGGCCTGCTCCCCGGGGGATAGGGCCTAAGCTGGCAGTCAGACATCCCTCTGGCAGCCCAGGAGCCCTCGGGGGATGTCCACTTGCCAGCGGGGAGCAGGCCTAAGCTGCAGTCGGACATCCTTAGCACTGCTGAGGAGGCAGGACAGTCTCCTGCCACCACCACTGTGCTGGCAGCCGTCAGCCTGGCTTGTGGCTGAGCAGAGCTCCCCCTGTGGGAGCACACTGACCACCAGGGGGCAGCTCCTGCACTGAGTGTCTGCTCCCTGCTGGTCAGTGTGTGTCATAGTGACCAGTCTTTCCCATCATTCTGCTGTTGGGGTCTATTTGCATATTACCCTTTTATTATATAGGATGATTACTTTCTTTTCTTAAAAATGTATTATTTCTGAATTTTGTAATTAGACTTAAAAATACCAATGTAATAATATTAACCAAAGCCCATCAGAATAAACAACTGCTTAAATGGTTTCATGACAAAACAAAAACAAAAATCATACCTTTTTGGGAAGGGGCGTCTTTAGGATCGACAATGACTCAGTAATACAATCCACTATTTCTTCAGCAGCTTCAGCATTATTAAGACAGAAAACCATTGCATCTCCAATATCATTTTTCCTTGGAGTTAACCCTCGCAGGATTTCTTCTAATTTGTCCCTCTGTCTAAATACAAATTTCAAATGTCATTATAGCTACTGCTCATAAACTAATTTCTTTAAAATCAATCAGTAAAATAATTCTGACGATTAAATTGTGTTAAATCTGATTTGTATTAAGTCCCCCAAATATGTTTTGTTCTTTTTAAAGAACTTATATGAGGAAGAATCATTTTCCTGGCCTTAAACTAATAAACAATTCCAATAACTTTTAGTTTACAAATTTAAGTCATTTTAAAATTATGGGCACTTTTTCAAGAGTATTTAAAAGCATCCCAGTCCTTTTACGCCACTCCACTGAAAAAGAACCTTCATGTTCTTTACCCTCCTTTGAAGGGTCTTTAGCACTTCTACATAACATTAGGAAAGGCTAAAACAGGGACTGACAAACTTCTCCTATAAAGGATCAGATAGTAAATATTTTAGGTTTTGCAATCCATATGGTCTCTGTCATAGTTACTTTTCTGCTAGTACAACACCACAGCAGCCATAGACAGCATGGAAAGGAATGGACATGACTGTGTTGCAATAAAACTTTACAAGAACAGAAGGCAGCCCGATTTAGCCTGTGGGCTGTTTGTGGACCCTAGTCAAAAGTAAAGACCATACATCTTCAGAAGCAAATATACTTTCAAATACTACAGTTCTCCATTACCAAATGCTCTCATAAACAATGCATCAATGCAATCAGATTAAGATTTATAGACTATGCAGTGAAGTATATAATCCTATATGCTAAAAATTCTTTTTCCATGAGGTATACAGAACTTCCTCTGAACATTTAGTAGTTACATTTATTTTTTTAATTTTCTTTAAAAATAATTTGTTTCTGATCACAAGGTACAGGGAGGATTCAAGGGCAATGCCCGTGACTCCCATGCTGCCCAACACAGTCTAAGCATGTGATAGTGTGTATACCAGGCTCATCCTGACCCAAAGTGTTCACTCACATTCTAACTGCTACAGAGTACAATATCTGACCATGTGGGAAGTTTAAATGTGTTTTCCAGCTTACTTGTAAATACTGAAACTGAAATAACTATTCTAACTGCTAATTTCCTAAAGCTCTCAAGAATGAGTAGGTCACAGGCAAACTATTCCTGTACAGCACTTAGAGCCATTTAAACTTTTCAAGAGGCATTTCTTAAACAGCAGTGACTAAGGCCCCTTCTGTGTTCCCAGTCTACTACTGTCCACGGTGCCTGTAGCCTTGAATGACAGCCCTTGGAGGTCCCCCAATATCCAAGAGTGCAATGGAGGAAGGGTAGGCCAGGCCCAGCACGACAAATTAACAGTCAATTTTATTGCGCTCAGATTAGAAGTCCGTGACTCTTGAGGACGGCCTCTGTGTACGTATAGTTTTCTTCTCCACATTACCGTTTCCATAGCCTCACAAGCTGTTTTTCCTCCCTGTAATGGATCTCGACCTTCTCCTGCCTCTCCTCGTCCAAACTGGCTGTGACTGCTGGTACTTTCAGGGAAGTCAAATGAGCCAGGCGTCCTGGGTAGGCCAACTTCCCTGTAGGCTTCAGATGCACACCCTTGAGGGCAGCAGGAACCACCATTAGCTTTTTCTTATCATAGGGCAGCACGATCCCATCAACATCAAACACCTTGAGGCAGTCCAAGGCCACCTGGCCTCACTTGGTCTTGTGCAGCAGCATGCCTAACACAGTCTGCCAAAAGATGCGGCTGGGGTTGGGAAGAGGTAAGGACCTTGGGATGGGTTGGTGTTCATCTGCTTGCAGAGGAAGGCCAGTTCCTTCAACCTGTTTCTCTAAAAATTGCCAGAAATATTGATGCCTTCACAGTGCACAGTGACGATGGCCACCAGGCACCCAGAAGATGCCTTGACCACCGAGCACCAGGACCTGCCCCTCGACCATCTTAATCAGCTGCCTGGGAAAAGATGTTTCTGCTTCTTAAACCAGGCTAACTTCACTGTCCCAGAGCTGGCAGAGCACTGTTAAGAACAAATGCACCCACAGTGGCCATATACTGTACAGTGTAGAGACGCTTCAACAGTCAACCATCTGACCTTACTAAGCCAGACAACAATTTTTCCTCTTTATGTTGCATTCAGAGAGACAAGAATTCTAAGACTACTGAGATAATTTCTGTAAGAATACAAAGTATTCCACTGCTAAAGAATCACTGCTCATAAAATCATCACAAATTTTATTACAAATTTTATCAGTAGGAAGAGGTCAAGACCAATAAGATACACATTTACTCTTGCTGCTAAGATGTTTAAGCACAGTTAAAAACTTTATTTTAAGGTTAACATCTTCCTAAGACCATTAATTAAAGCACCATTAAAGGACTTTTCTGAGTATGTAACAGAAAGGGAAAAATCTTACTCTTCCTTAAGTGCTCCCTTTTTATTAGGCTCCTCTACAAAAGCTTCTGTTTCTTGTTCTTCTGACATCCCATGCAGGTATGGATTTAATGGTGGTGGCCTCCAAAAAGATCCATTTTTGAACATACGAAAATCTTCCGTCCGCCACTTAGTTGGAGAATCTCCCTAATAAACATCCAAAATGTTATTAGAAAGCTCCAATACCTCAGTCAAAATTAACAAAGTAACTGATTCTACTTGCCTGCAGAATAGAATAAAGCTTCCACCTATAGTAAACATGGGCTGGTGTCTGGTTTTCAAATAAGAATCTAAAACAAAACAAACAAATTAAACATCAGATTCTTTTTTTTTTTTTTTTCCTTTTTCTTTAATATATTTTATTGCTTTTTTACAGAAAGGAAGGGAGAGAGATAGAGAGTTAGAAACATCGATGAGAGAGAAACATCGATCAGCTGCCTCCTGCACATCTCCCACTGGGGATGTGCCCGCAACCCAGGTACATGCCCTTGACCGGAATCGAACCTGAGACCTTTCAGTCCGCAGGCCGACGCTCTATCCACTGAGCCAAACCGGTTTCGGCGAACATCAGATTCTTTAAGAACTGCATTCAAGTAAATATAAACCAATGAAAAATATTTGCCTACTTAGTTCTAAATAAAACCAAAAGCAAAGATTGCTGAAGAGAAACCCCTATTCATGTGATGTGCCATCTATATCCTTCTTCACCCAGCCCCAGACTACCTTCATGACTGACACTAATATTCACAAGGCATATATGATTCTTGCTAAATCTTACAATTTTATTGTGTTCAATAAAATGTGCCAGATACTGTGTCTGACAATGAAGATATTTTCCCAAGATATAATTTTAAACAGTGGTTTTTTAAAACTACTTAAGAGTGTTAAATGAAATAGATATAATTTTGATTCATTCACACCAAAAAGTGTTAAATGTCTTAGAAGATAAGCAATTTCCTATAAGCCTCATTTGTTCTACTATATCTCACTTATGAGAAACTTTCATTGAAAAGCATAATGAAATGTATTTTCCTCCTAGAGAATACTAAAAACAATGCTTTTTTTATTAACTAAAGCAAAATCAGATGGAAAACTGACCGAAATACATTCTAGTTGAATTACTAAATCTGCCTTTTCATCTCATTGCAAAAATAACCTGATACTTTTGTAACTTTATTCTTGGAAATATATCTAATTCAAAAAATGAAAAGTACTTTTAAAATTCATACTGATGATGAATGAAATGTGGTAAAACATGCAATGGAATATATTTTAGACTTTAAAGTAATGAAATTTTGACAAATATTACAACATGCATAACCCTTGAAGACATTATGCTAAGTGAAATAAACCAGTCACCAAAGTACAAGTACTATCTGATTCCACTTATATGAGGTACCTAGAGTAATCAAGTTCAGAGAGAGCAGAACGGTGACTATCAGAAGCTAGGTGAATCAAGGGATGGGGAGTTGTTTAAGTGGTACAAAGTTTCAGTTATGGAAGACAAGAAAAATTCTGGAAAGGAATTACTGGTGACAACTACATAACAATGTGAACATACTTAATGCCACTGAACTGTACACATAAAAAACTGTGTTATATATGTACCAGAGGCCCGGTGCATGAAATTTGTGCATGGGGGTGAGGGGGTGTGGTCCCTCAGCTGGGCCTGCGCCCTCTTGCAGTCTGGGAGCCCCCAGGGGATGTCCGACTGATGGCTCTGGGGAAAGCAGGATATCCTTAGCGCTGCCACAGAGGCGGGAGAGGTGCCCGCCACCGCCACTGTGTTCGCCAGCCATGAGCTCAGCTTCTGGCTGAGCAGTGCTCCCACTATGGGAGCGCACTGACCACCAGGAGGCAGATCCTGCGTTGAGCGTCTGCCCCCTGGTGGTCAGTGCATGTCATAGCGACCGGTCATTCTGCTGTTTGGTCGATTTGCAGATTAGCCTTTTATTCTATAGGATTTTAACACAATAAAAAAAAAAAAAATGCACACCTGAACATGGGGTTGTTGATTTCTCTGTTCATAATCATAGCTTCAAACATTGGCCCTTCACGTACAACAAACTCTATCATTCGATGTATCAGGGCGAGCAAATTCCTACAACAACAACACAGTTAAAGAAAATGGATTCAGACCTAACACTATATAAAACTACACTTGACCTAAGTTACTATATTGTGCAGAAAAAAATTATTCTGCTGACTAATACAGAATTTTATACCAAAAAAGTAACCTGGAGCATGTTAATGCCTTGTGCATTAAGAGGGAGTGGGATAGAGGGATAGGGGAAAGGGAGGGGGAGGAATGGTAAAGGGAGGGTAGAAAATCACAACACAGCTTCGTAACAATAAAGATTTAATTTTCTAAATGCCACTTAATTTCATTTTCCAAATGCAAAACATTAAATTTGAATCCAACTAATTAAAAAGCTGCAAAATATATAGTGTCAGTAATTTAGACCTTACATGTTATCACAGCCATCTAAAATCTTACACACTATCTCAGTTTTAAGAGAAAATATTCCTAAACCAAGCACTTTTTGTGGTGTTGAAATGTTATGTATGACTATTACTTATAAAAATGCAAAACTATTTAACAAACTTAAGGCCTGACTTAATAAAAAATCCATCCAACTCCTGTGCTTTTCTGGTACACATATAGCAGATGGAGTTTTTATTAAATCTGACCTTTAAATGAGGCAACATCCCTTTGGACCACACTTTAAACTAGTTCACACAATTCATGACATGTATAATTCTGCCTGTGTCTTATGAACAATGAAGCAATTATATTGCCAAAGCCTTAAATAAATGGAATCCTCTTTCCAAAATATTTCAAAATAAGGGACATGGTGCGATACCCTTCATATTTTTTCAAACAATTACTTTCTAATATTTAAGCCAAAAATAAACATGCAATTTTTTAATACATTCATTTTATGGGTTGGGCTCATAGACAGTCTTTATTTTTAAAATCTGTAGCTGGGTCCTAAAATCATATGATACCTTATTATACTCCAAACAGAATTTTAGACATTGGTTATGATGTCAGGCAAAATGACTTAACTTACTATAAGCTACTCTTGATTTCTCATTTCACCAGTCCCCCAGTATAGAATTGGCAATTAATAATTGGGAAAAGCAAAAGGATATTGGCTCTTGGTACAAAGCACACAGAAAATTACACCTTTAGCATTCCCAACTCAAATCAAGAAATTAAGTTTATGTAACTGCTAGAATATATATATAGAATAAGACAGAATTTTTTTGGCTCTAAAATGCCTGCTTCAGAGTACATGAATAGTAATATAATTTATCTCATGGTTATTATAATTATTTTCTCTCAGTTTTCAAACAAACCTACTTAAGTGGACACTAAATCTCTACATAGTGGGGGGGAAAATGAATTTTTTGACCTCTTATAGGAACCTAAAAGAGGTCAAAAAATTATATGAAAGTTTAATCTTTCCAAAGGGGAAACTATATACTTAAAAACTATTGATTCGACTTTAAATTGTTAAAACAAAAAGCATTATTTAATTTTAAATCTAAATATTTTTTTCTTTCACGGAAGTATTAATTGCTCTGCAAATTTGCAGTTCTTGATGTCTAAATGAAAATGAACATATTCTCAGATCTATGGTTAGTGCAAAGTTATGATTCAGTTCCAAAACTCCTACTGCTATGTGTCAAATTACAATAAAGGGAAATCTTATGTATCACAATATATAAAGTCACTTTCTAGGTGGATAAATGCTATACATTCAGAAACTTGTATGAATTAAGTCAAAAGTAACTTATTTTGTTTACAAAGAAGCTGAGCCACATGTAAAGCTACTACTCAACATATGCTTTTTGAATGCTACAAAATACTTTCCTGTGAATGATTTATCAGTGGAAGAAAACACCCACTTATAGTTTTAAATAGGCTTGTAACTGATAAAATCTATTTTTAGAAAATTTAAAGTTTAAAAATGTTGCATATAATTATTTAAAATCAGAATCTGACAATTAGTTATTGCTAACTTGAATCCAACATTATTAAGTAACTGTAATCACACTCTTTTTCCTAAAGATTGTGTTTCTTATTTTAAAAAGGGTGACTTTTCTATCAGAATGAAACAGTGTAGTACAAAAAGGTGATATATTTTAAGTCTACTATTTTATTTTAAAATGGTAATTATCTTATTCTGGGCAATAACAACAACAAAAAAAAAAACACAAAAAAAATGTTTCTCAGTTATAATAAAACCACATTTATTGGAGTCGATCGTACCAATGTCTGGTCAAAAACTGTATACTTTCCCAATCCATCCCATGATGTTTTCCTGGTCCCCCGCTGCCGCAGACAGTTCAGCTGGTGTTGCTCACCAAGGCCAATGTCAAAGAGAATTTGGTATTCTTTTGTGTTCATTTATTATTCAACCAGTGTTGTGTTCCTGTGTTTGGGAAAAGGCTTAACTTGACTGAGCAAGAGCATACCTACAGCATGAATTCTTCTGCTTCAACATTATGTTGAAAAGAAAAAAATAAAATAAAATAAAAGAATTCCAAAAAACTATATTATCATTTTAAAAGTTTCTAATAGGTTTAGTGTTCATGAAAATAATAGGAATTCCTTCTTAAATTCAATCAGAAAAAAACAAAGCTATGTCTTCAATAAGAAAACTCAAACTAACATTGCATATTAAACACAGAAACAAAGAAAAATAACAGATTGGGTCAAACTAGAAAGTTATCTAAGATTTAAGATACATTTAAAACCTTTATTTTCCCATCACAATAATCTAATGCGATTAAACTAGCAATACCAGATCAAATCTATTAAACATATTCTAACTACCAAAACTATAAAATTCCCTACCAATGGTAACAATAAAAGCAAAATAGATAATGGCATAAAACTGCAAGTATATTTGTTAGTTAAATTTCACATATCCCCCCCCAAAAATACTGGGAAGGAACCATTGCTCAGTCAAGATATCACCTTTTCCTCAACACCATTTTTTCTTTTAATTCAGAAGGGGATATTGTCTATATTTAGATCAGTAATAATAAAGAAAAACATGTACCTTTCTGTTGGGATAACCACTTTGACTATGGCTTGCGACAGAGTCTGTATATGAAGTCACATCAGATAATAAACATAGAATATGTGAGTATTGTTAACAAATAACAAGCAAAAATATACATATGCAATGAAAATACTACACATCTAATCACAAGTTTTGCAGGCAATCACTGCTTTTGAAGTAATTATACACTAAGCAATTACATAAAATCAAATGGATGTGTCCAATGAACAATAATGTTCACCAAATGCAAAGAATCAGAACATTCCTGCCAGAATGAACATCAATGCACTGAATTAGGTACTACACTGAGAATTATCAGATAAAGATTTTAATTTGTGAAATAATTAACTGTTTGCTTCTCACCATAATATAGTTTGCTACTTTGTTCCCAAGCCTTTAAAACCAGCCCTGTCATTTTAAGTTCCCAAGCCTTTAAAACCAGCCAGTTGCAATTAACTCATAATGCAACCAACAAATTCTTATAACTTGAAATTAAGTTGGTTTTATGTTTAATTAAAAAAAATACTCACCCTTTCTTTTACTAGAGTAGTTAATGTTTTTAAAAATCACATATGTTCTTAAATATTCTAATACTTCATATCTTGAGAACTTTGTTAGCTAGCTGACATCCAAACAGTTTAGCTATTTAGGAGGTATTTTAACTGAAAAGTCACTTAACTAAATACAAAGTATCACTTTCTTAGAACAAAGTAAATTTAGATATTGTACTTAAGCAAACCAGGATACAAGAATGGACAAATGAGGAAATGGGGCGAGCTGGACTTAATAAGTGGTCAAAAAGAATGGTAGCCACAATAAAAATAGGACCTAGTATTTCAAACAGGGTATCCATGGGCTAAGGCAGGGAAGACAAATCTACTTAAGAGTTGCCAAACAGAATTACACATTTTCTATATAATTGTTGAAAAGAAATACTACCACAGATTTAGTATTTACAAATATATGCGCCCTATGTACATTTTTAAAATTACCTTCTCAAAATCCTCCTTGTTTTTAGGTGGTGGTAACATGGGAGCATTGGGATTTTTTAACCGCTCTCTAGGCTGCGCATTAAAAGGCAGTCCTGATGGAGGTGGGGGAAGCGTATGTTCCATCATAGAAGGCGGAATGTATATTGGATGTGGAGGAATAGGCACAGCTTTACCCCAACCTAACTTCATTTCAAAAGACATAATCATCTTTCCTACAAGAAAAAAAAGAAAGATCACCTTGGTAATAACTAGCAAAAGAAAATAAAAGATTTCAGGGATTTGAATTAATTTTTAACCTTTCCATTTCTGGTCCATTTATTTCTCCAAAATCTTTATATCATATTTTCCAGAACCAAAAGAAAAGGTCTGAATTCTTATAAATGAACAATAAAAACCTTCTTACCATTTAAATTTTTTAAAGCTCTTTCAGCATCTCTTCTATTCATAAAGGCCACAAAGCCACAATTTCTCTCTCTTGCTCTTTCTTCATCAGTTCTAGGCCACATAATTTTCACACTCGCTAATGGTCCAAATCTTCCAAATTCTTGGCACAGCATTTCTTCATTCATCTATTCAAAGGCATAAGAGTTTTTTGAATGCCAAAAAGAAAGGGAAGAAAGAATTCTACACAACAGAAAGCAAAGTAGTTTTTGCAAAATGAAAAGAGATATTAATGCTATGTTTTTCTATTCAAGTACTAGGAGCTCTATACAAATAAAATCCTGCCCTCATGGGGAATTCCCAAATCTTTTCATACCAGACATTCACTATTTTATGTAAACAAGTAGTCTGGGTGAAGAGGCTGAGTGGCTGGAAAAATCCAAAGCACATCTCTACTTCCCCTCTTTCTCCTTTGGAGATCTTGCATCTAAAATAAATCTGTTTAGGCATTGCTGAATGATTTCTCAGGCCACAGAAATTACCACATTTAGGTTAAGGATTTTTTTTGTTGGCAATGAAAGAAGAAGAAAAAAAGGATCTAATCACATTTTCTTTTTCCAGCATCCAGCTACCAGTGTAATCAAGAACAGAGAAAATGATAAATATGCAATGGGTCCTGGAAGATATGTCATTTTTTAAAAAGGGTATTATTTATATATCATTACATTCCCCATAATATAATTAACCTGATGTGGAAAAAAGAATCCTATCCTATATGACAAAATGGCAATATGCAAATTGACCCTCACACCCTCACAAGATGGCCACCCCACATCATCATAAGATGGCTGCCCCCATGTTGTCACAAGATGGCCGGCAGGGGAGCAGTTAGGTGTCAGTCAGGCCGGCAGGGGAGCGGTTAGGGGGTCATCAGGCTGGCAGGCAGAAGCAGTTAGGGGCAATCAGGCAGGCAGGCAGGTGAGCGGTTAGGAGCCAGCAGTCCCGGATTGTGAGAGGGATCCCAGATTGGAGAAGGTGCAGGCTGGGCTGAGAGACATCCCCCTCCACCCCACCCCCAGTGCACGAATTTCGTGTACCAGGCCTCTAGTTAACATATAAAAGACAAAAAATACAAATATGCATCAGGAAGATATCGTCCACCACTGGCCATATTGCCATGTGATAAATAATGAAATCAGCACCTAGTAAAACAGTTCAAATTCATATAGTGTAATTATAGAAAGAGGAAACAAGCCCTTAATAAGAAGAGCAAGACAATTCAGCCCATACTAGCAAGATAACTTTAAAGACTCTAGTTCTATAAAATTTGCTTACATCAGATTCTTGACTTTATTTTTTTTTACTGACTGACAAAGCAGTTTTTTTCAAAAAAGTATAAAAGCATATAAACCAACATTCATTGTACTTTTCTAATATTACCTGTGGATTAATGTTTCCAAGGTATAAATTAGTAGTGCTTGGATCTCCCACATCATGTGACCCAGGTGCATAATCATCAAGAACTAAGCAAAGAGCCAAAAAAATAAAATAAAAATTATAACCTGAAAAATACAAAGTCTAGACAATTTCTATTAATTAAAAGAGCAAAAAACTGTATTACCACCAGATGATCTATTTCTTCTTGAAGGCGCATCCACTTTAAAAAAAAAAAAAAAAATTCTTAGTTTTCAGAATAATTAATCACAAACATAAACATTAAAATAAATGTCACTTACTGGAACGCCGCTGACCATCAGAATCTGACTGAGGAGGCTCAAATCGACTTAACCTGCCTTTTGTTTTATGTCTCTCATCACGCTCTTCTTGAATTCTGTTGAAAATATTTACAATCACTAATAATGAGCCAACATTTTTTTGTTCACATTTAATAAAAACACAACTTATACAGATATTACCTTCAGATAAGATTAGAGTCCCTCAGCTATAACAGAGTTATGAGAAAATTTCTGATATATCATATAATCAATGAACTACAAAGCCCACTTTGAAGGTGAGGAAGAAATTCAACATTAAAACCAAGAATTTGTCTTTTCTCGGCTAAGTTTGACCATTCCTTATCCCCACACTTCAGTAACTTTTGTTTCCACTGCAAACAGGACTCCGGCCATTAATTAATTTAATTGCATCCACATAATGCAAGCAACCCAAATGCTGGATGACATGGTAATACATTTCAAACATACTCCACATACCACTATAATATCTAAAAAAACCTCATGATAAACCAGTTAGTAGTAGTTAAGTAATATGCTCCATTCTTCATACCTGCCATCTGTAGGTATCAGCTCAGTATACCTCTGATAGCCATTCTCAACACTAGTAAACTTACTGTTTCAATTCTTCTTTGAAGAGTTCCAAATTGCTTTTTTTCTTTTCTTTCTCCCCTTTCTTCAGTGGCTATGAAGGATATGATAAGTTATACTTCAAACAAAAGAAGGTTAAATAAAACCAATGGCTCAATAATCATTTTAAATAATTTTTATTTTAGTGCGAATTATGTTTTAATTGTTTATATTAGAATGAATGCTTCTCTTATCAGTTTCCCTTTCTGTTCTCTCAAACTAAATATTTAACACTTTTAAAAACAAACAGGTTGGTAATTGTGGGGGGAGGAGGATAAAAGGCAGTGGGAAGAGGGTATAGATATGATAAATAGTGATAAAAAAAATTAAATTAAACTTAAAATATAAATAAAAATAACTAAACAAAATGACAACTATCAGTCTTAAAGTAAAGAAGCCACTAACATTAACCCCCAAAAGCCTGCAATAATCAAGCCTGAGTATTGTTGGAAGAAGTAGGGCAAAAAAAATTTAGTAAGTTCTTTTATTTTTAATTCATTGATTGGGGGGAGGGGGGAAGAGGTATGTTGTTCCACTTATTTATGCATTCACATTCATTGGTTGATTTTTTAATGTGTCCTGACTGGGGGGCAAGGGGGCTGGGGATGGGGGACTAGAACCCACAACCTTGGGGTATTACAATAAGGCTCTAACCAACTGAGATACGGGGGTGGGGCAAAAGTAACTGAACTTCCAAGAACAAAACTACCAAATATATGTACTCTTCAAAACAATTACCTTGGGATGATATGAATTACTAAAAACAATCATTAATATCTTTAGGCCTTCTTTTAAAAAATTAGTTTTAACAGATGACATGATATTATATATAGAAAACCCTAAGACTCCACCAAAAAACTACTAGATTTAATAAATGAATTTGGCAATGTAGCAGGATACAAAATCAACACCCAAAAATTGATGGTTTTTTTATATACTAATAATGAATTCTCAGAAAGAGAAATTTAAGAAACAATCCCATTTACCATTGCAACAAAAAAATTAAGATACTTAGAAATAAACTAAAACAAGGAGGCAAAAGACCTATACTCAGAAAACTATAGTTGAAAAAAGAGATAGAAGATATAAACAAGTGGAATAATATACTGTGTTCATGGATTGGTAAAACTAACATCATTAAAATGTCTATACTACCCAAGGCAATCTACAGATTCAATGCAATCCCTATTAAAATACCAATGGCATATTTCACAGACCTAGAACAAATACTCCAAAAATTTATATGGAATCAAAAAAGAGCCCGAATAGCTGCAGCAATTTTGAGAAAGAAAAAAAAGTTGGAGAATCAAAATACCAGATTTCAAGTTATATTATAAACCCACTGTAATCAAAGCAGCCTGGTACTGACACAAGTACAGATATATAAACCAATGGAATAGAACAGAGAACCCCGAAATTGACCCAAGCCACTACACTCAATATTTGACAAAGGAAGCAAGAGCATACAATGAAGTCAAGACAGTCTCTTCAATAAATGGTATTGGGAAAATTGGACAGATACATGCAAAAAAATGAAACTAGACCACCAACTTACACCATACACAATAAACTCAAATGGATAAAAGATTTAAATGTAAGTCAGGAAACCATAAAAATCCTAGAAGAAATCATAGGCCGCAAAATCTCAGAGATTTCTTACAACAATATGTTTACAGATACATCTCTTAAGCTAAAGGAAACTAAGGAGAAAATAAACAAATGGGACTACATCAAATTGAAAAGCTTCTGCAAAGCAAATGAAACCATCAACAAAACGAAAAGAGAGCCCATTGTAAGGAAGAACATATTTGGCAATGATTCATCTCATAAAGGGTTAATATCCAAAATATATAAGGAACTCATACAACTTAATGGAAGACAAAAAATCCAATTAAAAAAATGGACAAAGGACCTAAACAGACACTTCTCCAAAAAGGACATATAGATGGCCAGGAGACACATGAAAAAATGCTTAAAGTCACTAATCATCCCAGAGATGCAAATCACGACAATGAGGTATCACCTCACACCTGTCAGAATAGCTACCATCAACAAATCAACAAATGACAAGTGCTGGTGAGGATGTAGAGAAAAGGGAACCCTAGTACACTGCTGGTGGAAATGCAGACTGGTGCAACCATTATGGAAAACAGTATAGAGTTTCCTCAGAAAATTAAATATGGAACTTCCATTTGACCCAGTGATCCTACTTATAGGAATATATCCTAAGAAACCCAAAGCACCAATCAGAAAGAATGTATGCATCCCTATATTCATAGCAGCATAATTTACAATAGCTAAGATCTGGAAAAAGCTCAAGTGCCCATCAGTAGATGAGTGGATAAAAAAGCTGTAGTACATTTATACCATGGAATGCTATGCAGCTGTAAAAAAATAATATCTTACCCTTTGAGATAGCAGGGAGGGACCTAGAAAGTATCATGCTAAGTGAAATAAGTCAGTCAGAGAAAGACAAGTATCACATGATCACACTCATATGTGGAATCTAAGTAACAAAATAAACTGCTGAACAAAGTGGGTCTAGAGACAAAGAATCATGGAACAGAGTGTGGAATCTTGGAGGGAAGGTGGGGGAGGGTGGGTGGTTGGATGGTAATCTACTAAAGACCTTGTATTTTTATATGCATAACCCATGGACACAGACAATAGGGTGCTGAAGGCCTGGAGCTGGTGGGCTCGAGGGAATCAATGGGGGGAAAGGGGGACATATGTAATATTTTCAACAATAAAGAATTACTTAAAAAAATATGTGTGTGTGTGTGTGTGTGTGTATTTTTAAGTTGCATGTAATAGTCCTAAAATTTATTTTCACAAGTGCTTTTAGAATAACCTTTTATAAGAGCCAAAATAATTCAAAGGAGGATAGTCTTTTTAACAAATGGTACTAGAACAACTGAATATGCACATGCAAAAAAGAATGAAGTTGGAATTCTGCACAGGATACAGGGGTGAACAAAAGTAGGTGTATAGTTGTAATACAATAATCCTATTTAATAAAGATGGAATATGCAAATTAACCATCAATCTGTGACAAAGATGGCGGCGCCCACAGCCAATAAGGAGGGAATATGCAAACTGATGCAACAGAGATGGAGGTGGATGAGCCGGGACGCTTGTGTTGTTGCCATGGCGACGACGCAGGCGTTCCACCCGACCCCGGACACCTCCTATGAGGAGAGGTGTGGGGGGTGGAGGGAGCTACAGGAGGGTGGCAGGGCCGGAGTGAAGGCCCGGGTGCCAGTAGCCAGGAGAATGAAGGCCTATTCTTGCACGAATCTTCGTGTATCAGGCCTCTAGTTAATAAATAATAATACAAGAATAAGCTTGTTTCATGTACACACAACTCTAAACCACCACTGTATAAAAAATTTCACTCAATGGTTCACACACCTAAATATAGGAGCTAAAACTATAAAATTTTTAGAAAAATACACAGGAGTGAATCTTTATGACCGTGGGCAACAAGTTTTTAGACAAGAAACCAAAAACACAAATGACAAAAGAAAAAAACTGATAGACTGAACTTCAAATAAATTAAACTTTTATGCCTCAAAGGACAGTATCAAGAATGTGCAAAAATAACCCACAGAATGGGAGAAAACATTTCTAAATCATATAGCTGATACAAAACTTGACTCCAAAAGGTGTATAATATTCTAAAAACCGAACAACAGGTGCTATTCTAATTTATTCTCTCTCATCTAGGAAGGAAGATTAAGGTCCAAAACTCAACATCTAGTCCCAAAAGAATTAAAAAGAAACCAAAGTCCTGCTTACAGTGGAAGTACTAAAAGTACCATTGACAGTGTCATCTCAACATAAGTAATCACTTATTTAAGAAGGACTTACGGGTTTTTTGGTTTCTATCACAAGAAGAGATGGTGGTCTTTCATTGGATGACTGATTTGGAGGGTTTTTTTGATCTGCAAATCTTGAAGATGGCTTATAGATTTTGCCTCTTTTTTCATCTGTTTCATGTTCTTCTGAAATTTAAAACACTAACTTTCAATATTAATTTCATATTATTTGAATTGTTTATTTGCTATTTGTATTTAAAAATAAAAATAAAATGCTTTTAGTATTGATACATAGTCTTAAAAATACTAATTTAATAAATTTATAGTAAAACTGAAATATATTAATGTTTTTGCAGAGTGTTCTGCTGTCTTAAAATTTGGAAGGTAGTAAATATTTTTAAAATTTATCTGGCTCCAATTCTCATTAACCCACATTTGGCCACTTATTTTGATAATTAATATCACCACTAGAGGGTGCTGATAAAAAGGAAACATTAAATTCAAAAGCAACCAAACTTCTCTCATAATTATCTTGGTCAGTCAACCAAGGCTTTTGGGTTTACACAAGGGCTATAATATTCATGCTTACCTTTAGCTGCATTAACAACACCTCCGCGCACAAATGTCTTCACTTTATTACCATCACTTCCTTCAAAAGCAGCAAGAAATTCCTCATAAATCTCAGCAGCAGCCTTTTCATCCTCCTAAATACACATGAATACCTTAATATTGCCTAATACAAAAATTATTATTGTACGTAGGCTTAAACTCAATAGGAATAATGTAAACAAAACCTCTCCCTTTGCTGGGGAAAGTAGGTTAAGTAGTCTTAATAGGTAAAATAAGACATAGATGTTACATATTAATTAACACTGAAACTAAGAAAGAGGCTTTGCTCTTCTACTGGTACAGTGGAACCTGTTTTCAAACATAATTCATTCCAAAAGATTAAGAAGTGATTTGTTAGGAAATCGAATCATTCTTTCCCATTAGCAATAATGTAAATTGAATTAATCAGTTCCAGACCCTCAAATTATTCCATTTTAACCTTTCTCATACACGGTATATGTCTTATACTGTGTAATCTACAAATAAATAATTCCTTTCTTAAATTTATCAACCCACCCCCTATTAGCCTTAAACAAAATTTTCATATATGGCTGCTACCTGCTTTTCATTTATCCATTCAACAGTTTTTCTACCTATTCAATAGCCTGTGATAGTTGTTTTGTGAGCACTTTCACACCCTTAGCACTCTAGATGGTGTCATCGTGTTTTAAAATTGTGCTAATCATCCACTGATTTGGCCAGCAACAAAAGCATTCTTCCCTTTGTTGCCTGAGGGAAGCTTTTTGTTATGCTGAGGTTATCAGCCAGAAAGGGTTTGTCAGGTGGAAAACTGAAGTTTTGGTCCACATCTTTTCTGTGAACAACTAGGTTGAGAACTGAATTCTTCTAGATGGGAGACATTCAAAAAACGAGGTTTGACTATAATTGGTAGAACCACAAAGGACCCACTAAGTAAATTTGTTTAGAGACAATTCTAGGGTCAAATTATATGACAATTGACTTCAGAAAATATATTATTCTATTAATGTTTATACTGTTTCCAAGGCACACTGATTTAATTCAGTGAATACAAATACAAAGATTTCCTTTCCAAACCACTGAAGACATAAATATTAGAAATTGAAGCAGCATTATATCCAGACAGTTGGCATTAAAAAAAAAACAAACAAAAAAAAAACTCAGAATCTTGACAATTTCCATTATAATAACTACTAGAGGCCCGGTGCACAAAAATTTGTGCACTCGGGGGTGAGGGGGGTATCCTCAGCCCGGCCTGTGCCCTCTCGCAGTTTGGGACCCCTCGGGAGATAACGACCTGCTGGCTTAGGCCTGCTCCCGGGTGGCAGAGGGCAGGCCCAATCCCTAGGTGCAGCCCCTGGTCGGGCTCAGAGCAGGGCCGATTGGGGAGTTGGGCCGCCACCCCGTCATGCACAGAGCAGGGCAGACAGGGAGGTTGCGATGCCACCCTCAGTCACACTAAGGGTAGGGCCAAATTAGGGGTTGGGGAAACACCCCGTCACACTCAAGGCAGGGTCAATGGGGAGGTTGCGGCACCACCCCTGTCATGCACAGAGCAGGGCCAATCAGGGGGTTGGGGCGCTGCCCCCTGTCATGCACAGAGCAGGGCCCATCAGGGGGTTGGGGCTCTGTACCCTGTCATGCACAGAGCAGGGCCCATCAGGGGGTTGGGGAGCTCCTCCCTGTCACGCACAGAGCGGGCCCATCAGGGGTTGAGGAGCTCCCCCGTCACTCACAGAGTAGGGCTGATACGGGAGTTGGGGCGCCGGCCTCTATCACCCACAGAGCAGGGCCGATCAGGGGGTTGGGGCGCTGCCATTCTCACACTCAGGGAAGGGCCGATGGGGAGGTTATGGCTCTACCCTGTCACACACAGAGCAGGGCCCATGGGGGGTGGAGGGGGTTAGGGTGCCCCACCCTGTCACACACAGAGCCGCAGGGCGATCAGGGGGTTTGGGCGCTGCCCCGTCACGCTGATCCCAGTGCCGGAGGCCTCTCGGCTCCGCTGATCCCGGTGCTGGGAGGCATATTACCCTTTTACTATATAGGATAGAGGACTGGTGCACAGGTGGAGGCTGGCTGGTTTGCCCTGAAGGGTGTCCTGGATCAGGGGGGGGTCCCCACTGGGATGCCTGGCCAGCCTGGGTGAGGGGCTGAGGGCTGTTTTCAGGCTGCTCCCAACTGCTCCTTTTTTTTCTTTTTTTTTATTCTGGGCCAGCTTTAGCTCTGAGGCTTGGCTCCAGCTCTGAGGACTCTGCTGCTGAAAGCAGGTATCTGGTTTGTTTGGGTTCTATAATCGAAACACTGTATCAACTCCAGCTCTGAGATCCCGGTGGGCTGAAAGCAGGTTTCTGGGGTTTTGTTTAGCTTCTATATTTGTAACAATGTTTCAAACTGCAAGCTCAGAGGCCAGCAATGCAGGCGGGGAACGTTGGAGTCCTCCGTCACTGAAGCAAGCAAGCCTCATGTTAGCTTCAAGCTGCCTGGCTGCCGGCCGCCATCTTGGCTGGCAGTTAATTTGCATATCGCCCTGATTAGCCAATAGGAATGGTAGTGGATGTACGGCTAATTACCATGTTTCTCTTTTATTAGATAGGATGCTAAATGCTCTCCAAAATGTATGGATAGAAAGGCCACTGGAACAGAATAGAAAGTAGAGAAATAAATCCAACAGCATGTGAAAATTTAGTATTCAATAAAAGTGGCATCTCAAATTAGCAAAGAAGAGATGGACTTTTCAATGAATGATGGTGGGGGCTACCTTGATAGCTATTTTAAAAGAGATAAAAATGAACCAATTATTCACATTATACACAGATTTAATTTTAAAAAAATAAAATCATGTAAGTATTAGGAAAAAAATCAGGAAATTCCTTTATAAGCTGGGAGTGGAAAAAACTTGACTTAAGAGAAAAAAAAAAGAGAACCCTAAAGGAAGGACCCACAAATCTGATTACATAATAAGTACTTTATACATGAGAAAACACCGGAAGCAAAATAAAAAGACAATCGATGAACTGGGACAAAACACTCCACCTTGTATTGTAGACCAAGTGTTAATATACATAATATACAAGGTTTCTAAAAATATAGGTAACCTACTAACTTACAGAAAGATTAGTTTAATTAGGAGCAGACAGTCACAGAAACAAACACAAGAAAAGTTGTTCAACTTTATTTATTTATAACAGAAATGCAAATTTAAAGCTATACTGAGATACTATTTTCACCTAGCAGGTTGGCAAAACTTCTTTGATAACATCCTTTGTTGATAGGCTATGAGGAAACTACCTCTCAGTAATTGCTGACAGGAAAGCAAATTGGCTCTGCCCTTAGAGAAAGCAATTTGACAATATTTAGTAGTGAGCTACATTTATGTGTTTACCATCAACCCAGTAATGTCACTTACAGGAATATGTCCCAATGATACACTAGCAAAGAAAAAACCATATGCATATTAACTATCCATAGCAGCACTATCTGAAATGGCAAAAGACCGAAACAAATAGGATTTTCATTGAATAAACTATTGCATATCTACACATATACTTAAAAAAAAAAGAAATATCTCAATATACTTCTAGTAATCTCTGAGACATAATGTTAAGTGAAAAAACGCATGATGAAAAAACTATATGCTACTGTGAACCTAAGAAAGAGGAGTGGGGTACAATATAGAAATACACACTTGCGTACAGAATAGACCAGAAAATAATCAAAATTGTTACAATAGTAGAGAGAAAACAGTGGAAGAGATAGGGATAGAAGCCGGACTCCTCTGAATAGACCTTGTGTCATAGACTTGAATTGGAGGTGGCAGCTAAGAAACCCTGGCGGTCAAAAATCTCTGAAAAACATATCTCTACTGCCCATACACTTACTGTCCCTTTGGATACATTCATTTCCAAGGATCACTCAAAATACATTTTAAACATTACCTTTTTCTTCAATTCTTCTTGCTCCTTCTTACTTAAAGTTCGCTTAGCTGTACTCATTTTTCCAATACTGAATGCTTTAAGTTTGTTTTCTAGAAGAGGCTATGAAAAGAAATAAAAAGCATACCTTTACATAGTCTTAATACTATCTATAACTTAATACACTTAAACTGATAACCAAATCTTCAGAACAGACAACTTAAAAAATTCATTGTAAAGAAAAGTTGAGAGTACCCTAAGCATCAGGGTACCTACCTATCTTAAAGCTTAAATCTGATGTAAGTATTCATTACCTTCAGCTAGCAAAGAATAGCTTCATTTGTTAGCTGAAGGTTACCAACATATAAAAGGTAAAAAAGGCCTCGAACTCATTCAACTTGCTTGTTGGCAGCAAGAATAAAAAAGCAATTGAGGAGGGAAAGCACAGAAGTTTCCCAGCAAAAGCAGCGGTATAGAAAATAGACATTTCAAATAGAGAGAAAGAGGCATACATTTTCATGGTTCAGAAGCAGAAGTCTTATAACCAACAGTTCAAGTACCACAAATTGCATCACTTCCTTGTATAACTCAGTAAATTACCTCATTCCTTTTTCCCCCCAATGCCTTTCTATTTTCTTTCTTTTTTTTTTTTTCCCACTTACAGTTTACATTCAACATTATTTTGTACTAGAGGCAAGTACACTGGTGGGGTCCCTTGGACTGACCTGCAGGGATTGAGCTGAAACTGGCTCTCTGACATCACCCAAGGGGTCCCCGATTGCGAGAGGGTGGTTCTCGGGTGATGCACCCTGGAATCAGGCTCCCTCCTCTCTGTTTCCGGTGCATCACCGGAGAACTGCAGCTGCCAAGTCACTGCAGCTCGGCAGCTCCTGTGTTGAGCATCTGCCCCCTGGTGGTCAGTGTGCACCATAGCTACCAGTCAGACAGTTGGATGGTCACTTAGGCTTTTATATATAAAGATTAGTTTGAGGTACTTTACAAAGTGTTCCCCTCCCCTCATATTTTTAGTACCCACCTAACACCATACATCATTATTACAGTACTAGAGGCCCAATGCACAAAATTTGTGCAAGAGTAGGCCTTCCTTCCTCCTGCTGCCAGCACCGGCTTCCCTCTGGCATCCGGAACCCTGGACCTGGGCTTCCCTCCAGCTGCTGGTAGGCACCCGGGACCTGGGATTCCCTCGAAGCCCTGACTTCATCAGTAAGGACATCCAATCTAATTAGCATATTACACTTTTACTAGAGGCCCGGTGCACAAAAATTTGTGCACTCAGGTGGGTCCCTCAGCCCGGCCTGTGCCCTCTCGCAATCTGGGGCCCCCTTGGGGCCCCTTCCCCTGGCTGCTGGCACATTTTCCTCCAGCGCCCAGAACCCAGGCCTTCGCTCTTCGCCAGGAGAGGCCCGCGCGGTGGGTGAGGGGCTTAGCTCTTTTAAAAATACTTCTGAATGTTTGGTAAATAACCCTGTAGGAATCTACTTTCTGAAACATGCTGGTTGTTAAGGGCTGATTTGGGTAATCAACAAAATGTGTGTTAAAATCTTAATCCCCAGAACATCAGAATGTACCTGCATATGGAGATAAGATCTTTAAAGAGGGGATTACATTAAATTGAGGCAGTTCCAGTGTGACTCTTAGCCCATCTCACTGAAGTCCTTATAAGAAGAGGAATGTTGGGGTCCAGCCCCAGCAGGTCCAGAGGTTCCCAAAGATGTGGACGGAATTGGCGAAGAAGGAATGACACAGAGGCAATGTTCAGGTAATCATCATAGCCAGGTTCTCTTTTTATTGTCCTGTTACATCTATATTTATACTATTTGATCCTATAAGCATGCCTCTATAAGCTTTTTTTTTTCTTTTTTGCAGAGGAGAGCATGGGATCTGTTTATTGGGGTGTCAGTCAAAGGGGGAGCTGGCTAGGGTGGGGTAGGGCAGCAGCTTGTCTGGCCCCCAAGAAACCCAACTTGAGTCCAGAGCCTTGACCACTTTGAAGCCAAAGTCTTTCTCCACCTTTATCTGCATGGGGGCCAGCTCCGGAGTCTCCCGCCCGGCACCCTTCCCGTGGTACTCGCCGCCTCTTCCAACCGTTGGGCCCCTCACCAGGGGCCGGGCTGCTGGCTTCTGCAGGCGCTGGTGCCCTCCTGGGCAGGGACAGCCCCTCTTTTCTCCGGAGGCTTGTTCTCGGCATTGCCTAGGGTGGGGGCATCTGTGCCCTGGCTGCCCTCGTCCTCCAGTAAGATGGTAAACTGGCTGGCCCAGGAGTCATCGCCGTAGGAGTCCAGCACCCTCATGAGGAACCTCCGCTCCTGCTGGAGTCTCCGTGTTATTCTCTATATCTGATGGAGCCTGTTCAGGACCCGCTCGTTGACCTGCTCAATCTCCCTGCAGCACCGACCCAGCACCTGGTACTTCCTGTGATTGAGTTCCCCTTGGCACCATGGCCGCTGGCCTTGGGCTGCCTCCTCCTCTTCATCTCGCTCTTGGAGGCTGGAGCTGCCCAGACCCCCAGACACGAACTCCACTTCGGTCTTAAGCTCGCTCTCCAGGATGTGACCACCGAACAGCGGAGGCAGCGCCAGCTCCGAGCAGGGAGATGCTGAGAACTCAAAGCCCACAGCTGCCACGGACCCCTCTCTCTGCTCCAACTCCATTTCTCCCTGGCTCCCGGCAGAACTTCCAACCTTGCAAGCCTCTTAAAGTGCAAAACGACTCGCCCCATCCGATTTCATGGCCAGGCACACAGGCCCCGGCCGCTAAGCCTCCTGGGAGTTGTAGTTCTCTATTTCCCGCTCACTTTCCTCGCTCCACCCCCACCTCGAGTCCCCGCTGAAAGGCCCTGCTTGCTGGTCTAACGCCACTGGCCAGGCATCTGAGTCACCTCCATCATTATTCCTGTCCCGACACTGTGCAGTCTGACCATGGAGACTCTCCGCTTGGGAGGCCCCTGGGTCTCCTTCTGGGGCTGGGGATGCGCCACTGCCTGGGCACTGGATCACGTGCCCCAGTGGCGACACAGGCCCGGCCCCTGGGTCTCCTTCTGGGGCCTGGCTGCGCCGCTGCCCAGGCTCCAGATCGCATTCCCCAGCCCCTGGGTCTCCTTCTGGGGCCTGGCTGCGTCGCCCCCAAGACCGGATCGCGTGCCCCAGCCCCTGGATCTCCTTCTGTGGCGGAGGCTGTGTCACCGCCTGGGCACCGCATCGCGTGCCCCGGTGGCGGCGACACAGCCCTGGCCCCTGGCGTGCCCCGGCGGCAACACAGCCCCAGCCCCTGGGTCTCCTTCTGAGGCCTGGCTGTGTCACCCCGGGACCGGATAGCATCCCCAGGCAGGGATGCAGCCTGGCCTCTGGACCCGCCTCTGGGTGTTCTCCGATCACTGGTGATCAGTGATCTGAGAAGCCCGGCGGGGGCAGGGAAGAGGTGGACATCCCCTCTTCCCTGCCCCACCCAGCTTCTCCGATTACTGGCCCAGGGCTGGTAAAGGCGGCCTGGCTTCTCTGATCACAAAGGCGGCCCAGTTCTCCAGCTCTGGCTGCCACCTAGGTTCCGACACCGGCAGGCGGCTTCTTCCGTCCTTCCCCTTTCGCCTCCCATCATTGTGCCTACCTATGCAAACTAATCGCCATCTTTCTTGGCAGTTAATTTGCATATCACCCTAATTAGCCAATGGGAAGCGTATCAGAGGTATGGTTAATTACCATGTTTGTCTATTATTAGATAGGATTATTATAGATTATTGACTATATTTCCTATGCTGTACTTTACATTCCCATTATTATATTTTAACTACCAATTTGTACTTCTAAACCAGTGGTCGGCAAACTGCGGCTCGTGAGCCACATGTGGCTCTTTGGCCCCTTGAGTGTGGCTCTTCCACAAAATACCACGTGCGAGCGTGCATGTACAGTGCGATTGAAACTTCATGGCCCATGCACATTAGTCAGTATTTTGTGGAAGAGCCACACTCAAGGGGCCAAAGAGCCACATGTGGCTCGCGAGCTGCAGTTTGCCGACCACTGTTCTAAACCCCTTCACCTTTTTCACCCAGTTAAACCCTCCTCCCCTCTGACAAGCATCAGTCTGTTCTGTTACCTATGAGTCTATTTTAATTTTGCTTATTAATTTATTCTGTTCTTTAGATTTCACATATAAGTGCATATGGTATTTGTCTTTCTCTGACTGACTTATTTAGCTTAGCATAATATCCTCTAGGTCAGTGGTCAGCAAACTGCGGCTCGCGAGCCACATGCAGCTCTTTGGCCCCTTGAGTGTGGCTCTTCCACAAAATACCGACTTCTGCGCATGGGCCACAAAGTTTCAATCGCACTGTACATGCGCACCCGCACGTGGTATTTTGTGGAAGAGCCACACTCAAGGGGCCAAAGAGCCGCAAGTGGCTCGCGAGCCACAGTTTGCCGGCCACTGCTCTAGGTTCATCCACACTGTCACAAATGATAAAATTTCATTCTTTTTTATGGATGAGTAATATTCCCTTGTTTATATGTACTACTAATTTTTCTCCACTCATCTACGGAGGGACACCTGAAAGCACCTCATCAACAATAGTAATATTTATGAACATAATTTCATTTTCTTTGCTGGTAATATATCATAAACAGTATTTCAGGTTCCTGCACAAGTAAACATTCATCAATTACTTTTGAATGTGAGAAAATAGTATTTCCTTCTGAAATATGGTTTGAATAAATTATAGACCTTTAGTTGTTCAGTTATTAATTTGAATGTTAGCTTATGATTCATAACTTAAGACAAATGTTTATAACTGAAAATATTTATCTGCCATTAAATCTGAAGGTTTCTCTAGCACCTACTAAAATGAGAAGTTAACCAACTGCAAAATTAGACTTTATCAATCCCAGTTAAAAAGGCTTGCCCTTGCAATATGCAAAATGAAAGAGTAATATTACTACAAACTATTTTAAAGTTACATTAAATTCCTTTAAAAAAAATAAATAAATAAAGCAGCTTATAACCCAAAAGTCAATATTGGATTTCAGAACAGATTCAAAATAATTTTTTCTCTGCAATAGGAAGAAAAATGTTTTGCCATCATTCAGTCAACATCTTTGGTTTCAACTTAAAAAGTTTAAACAAATTGTAAAATCACATGTAAATTCAATGAAATACATAATTTTATAAAGCAAAATGTTTGGGCTCAATTTTTATTTATAGCCTAAGAGCTAAACCCAAAATGGAAATGGTTAAGGTAATTAAGGACTATTCACGCAAAGAAATGCAATCATCCATTAAAAATTTTTATTTTGCGAAAGTTAGAAAAATCAGAACTAAAGACAGAATATTTCTAAATGTGTTCCTGTAAATGGATCTCAGGAAAGTAAAAGTATTTTT
Organism: Myotis myotis; assembly: GCF_014108235.1. Classification (NCBI taxonomy): domain Eukaryota; kingdom Metazoa; phylum Chordata; class Mammalia; order Chiroptera; family Vespertilionidae; genus Myotis; species Myotis myotis. The sequence continues at coordinate 103,487,050 of NW_023416324.1, read as the reverse complement.
ATGCTGAGAAATATTCGTGGAAAATTTTTTAAGTGTTATCAATGTTAATACTGGCTGGTGCTGATTACCTTCTTTATTATGTTTTCCACATTTAATCACAAGAAAACATTTAAAACAGAAAAAAGAGCACTTTTCAGACACATGCAGTAAGGAAGGTCCTTCTCTGGGTTCTCATATTGCCCTGGACAATGCACTACCCAGTGTGAATAGCACCTGTCTGTCTACTTCCCAGGAAAAGACTATAAGCTCGCTGAGAGCAAGAGCTATCTATGTTTTAAACATCTGTGTATGTGACTAGCATTTGCACTTGTTTCAGTAAATGTGTGGTATAAATGGGGGTTGGGAGGGAGAGATAATAAATGTGACCATTTTAACCATTTTACATCCAAAACACTCGTTGATTTTTAAAAGAAAATTTTAAATAAAACATACCTCACTTATAACTAAAAAACACTTCTTTGGATGAACTTAAGTTTATCATTAACCCAAATACAACAAAAAATGCTATTTTCAAATATTATAAGATGAAACAAGTACAAAACCAAGATATACAAGCACCAAATTAAAGAACAGATTAAAATCATTAATTAGCCCTGGCTGGTTTGGCTCAGTGGATAGAGCATAGGCCTGTGGCCTGAACGATCCCGGGTTTGATTCCGGTCAGGGGCACATGCCGGGGTTGTGGGCTCGACCCCTGGTGGGGGGCGTGCAGGAGGCAGCCTGTCAATGGTTCTCTCTCATCATTGATGTTTCTCTCTCTCTCTCCCTCTACCTTCCTCTCTGAAATCAAGAAAAAAAAATCATCAACTATACTTTATTATCTTTATCAACAACTTACTTTTGAAGTATTCTGGTGAGGAGAATCACAAAGGCTTTCACGGGCACTTTCATTCCTATAATTATGTTTTCTTGGGCTCTTAGGTCGTGCTCGACTTGGCATATCACTTTCTGAGGGTCCAGATGCATCCATCTTTATAGGAAAAGGAAAATAAGTTTTGTCATATGTTTCAACACATATGTAGTGTTGAAAACTAGAAATAACCCCATTGTCCAAATATTGACAAATTTAATTATACACTATCAAATCACTCATCTCTTAATATCACCACTAATTTCATCAGAAAGGTCCTTAGTTATGGGGAAAGTTTTCAATGAAAGCTCAAATTTTTTATCAGTAACAAACAGCTATTTACTTTGAAGTAACAGGTTCAGTTCTTTCATTTTCAAGACAATATCTGCCAAACACCCAACCATACTTTCTCAGTTGCTCCTTCAAATAAAAATGGTATTCCATGAAAAAAAAAAGCCAGTTTTATTTCTCAATTTAAAAAATCCCACAATTACTTTTCTTTCAAGACAAACATTACTCTTTAGTAAGTTGAACTGCCTTATTGGTACTCTCCATTTCATTGTATATGACATTAAAAAGACTCATATAAAAGGACAAAATCTAATAATAATAATTTTACTGCTTCATCAAGAACAGTCGTAAGAGAAACTAGCATATTTTTCTATGCCTTTGAGAAATAATACAATGACTTCTAAAACATTTTGGAAACACTGCCTTGATTCGTGCTCAGGTGCCAACATTTTACTCATCAATTGTTTTTTTCACCGTAAGTGCAAATGTCAACACAGTGAAAAAGGCAAGTAATGTGTTAGTGCTATTATAAAATAGTTTTGAACTCACAGACCCCCTGAAAGATTCTCATTGACTCTCAGGGGTCTGAAGACCATACTTTGAGTACTGCTGTTAATAACATGTAAAGAATGTTCATTGCAGTACTATACAAAATGCCAAAACCCTTTCAACAAAAAGTATATGCCCATCAACAGAAAAATACCATAATAAGTAATTGTACCTCTTCCTGTGGAACATTATGATGCCATTAGAAAAACTAGATTAGCGCTATGCCTGTTAACTTACAGGGATTTCAATAGGTATATTGTGCAATGAGAAAAGAATGAGGGTGTATAGTGCAATGCCATAGTTAACGTACAAGTATACACCTTTATGTATGCATAGAATTCTATAAGCACAATTAAAAAAAAGAAAATATACATACTGGGTTTCTAACATGTTCTGTTCCAACTTATCTGAACAGAACCAAAAGAGAAGGACACCTAACAAATAAAATAAAAACAAAGAGGCACATACATTATAATTGTACTTATCAAGTAAAATCATAAGGGTAGGGATATACACAAAGTGAAATTAAATTTTTAAAAAAACACATAAAGATTGCCTTTTATACTCACATGTGCATCTGAAGATCCAGATGAATGAACATCTGATGATCTTGTCTGCAAGTATGAAAAGTAAGTCAATATTAAATGATCAGAAAATGTCTTACTATACTAACAAAACAAGTGTTTCTCATACTCAATTTTTCAGACTTAATTTTTCCAAACTTGTAGCAATTTCTTCTCAACTAATAAAACCAAAGGGCAATCTCTAACATGAAAAAGTTGTGATCCAAAATAAATGCGCAAGTCCATTCTTTAAAATTCAGAATGTGTACTGCCCATAATATGATACAAATGATACATCACGGCTGTAACACTGACCTAGCAGCAACTTACTACACAGCAAAAAAACCCTCTCCTCCTTTCTCCAACCACCCAAAAGTCATATAGCAGAGTCTAATAGCAAGAAAATACACATTAAACTCTTGATATATAGCAAAAGGTACAAATTCTGCAGAAAAAATTTCAAGAAAAACAAAATCCTATTATGAAATCCCCACTGGGCCTCCATTTGCAACTTTTTAAAATTCTTTATTGATTGACTGATGGAAGAGAGAGAGAGAGAGAGAGAGAGAGAGAGAGAGAGAGAGAGAGAGAAAGAGATAGAGAGAGAGAGATCTTTGTTATTCCACTCCTTTATGCATTCACTAGTTATTTCTTGTATGTGCTCTGACCGGGGATCGAACCCACAATCTTGGCATATAGGGATGATGCTCTAACCAACTAAGTACCTGGCCAGGGCCCTGCAACTTGTTTTAAGGGGGCTGCTTCAACTTTGGCATGCCACTGTTGCTGACTATTGCACAAGTAGTCTTTAAGTCATGGCACATGCCAACAATGTCAACTCTCAAAATTTTATCTTTTTCCCCCTTAATCTATTGTTTACATACAGCAGACATTTTATTGGTTTTGTACTACTAAAGACAAAGAAGCCAAGCTGCAAGACTAAATAAAATTCATGTGGATCCACACAGTACTACTTTATTTATCTTGTCTAAACATAAGGCTAAGAATAGCAGGTCATATTTTCATACTGAATCAGTTTATCCCTCTGAACTCTACTTTACTGGGTCCTAGTCAAATTCAGCCCAAAACAACCAAGCATGGAGATACTTCCTACCTCTTTTTCTTTCTTTTCTTTTTTTAAAAATATATTTTATTGGTTTTGCAGAGAGGAAGGGAGTGGGATAAGGAGTTAGAAACACCGATGAGAGAGAAACATCGATCAACTGCCTCCTGCACAACCCCCTACTGGGGATGTGCCCACAACCAAGGTACATGCCCTTGACCGGAATCGAACCTGGGACCCTTCAGTCTACAGGCCGATGCTCTATCCACTGAGCCAAACCGGTTAGGGCTACCTCTGTTCTTTCTATCCATTGTTTTTCTTTTCCCAACTTTTATTGTGATCCACATTTACTTTCTTCTCCCAGCTAACCTTTCTTAAACGGCAAGATGGTATGGAAGAAGAAATTTTTTTATATTTAAATTAACTCTGCAAAACACACCTTCAAAAACAATTTGAAATGTGCCCATTTGCAGACAGTGAGAAAATCCAAGAAAATAAATTAATTCCTCTTAGAAAAGAAAAATGTTCAGTCAAAAGACTGAATGGTCTGGAAAAAAAAATCAACTGCCTTCCAATATAGCCGTATTTATTAATCTGCTAAGTAATAAAAATAATATCCTAATCATAATAGTAACAAAAATATAAAACACCTAGAAACCAACTAAAGAAAATGTATACAGCCTGTGTGAAAACACAAACTTTACAGAAGGACTCAGTCATTCAAGTCAGCTTTTGAAAAGACTCATCCAATTCTTGCATGAGAAAACTCATTAAGAAAATGCCCAATATACCCAAATGTATTCACATTTCTAATACAATTTCATTCAACAGCTCAAAATCCCAAAGGGAAATCTTCGCAAGGGGGCAAAGGGGATTGCCAAAAATAATTTTAAAGTTCCCCCAACTTCCCATCTTAGTCTTCCTGCTGCTGCCCTCCAGACTACTGTTCTGTGCCACCTTGTACTCTACGAGACAAGATGGCTGCGGAATAGGCAGACGTGTCCCAAGGCTTGTCCCGGAGCAAACAGAATGAGCAGCTGAAACGAATAATATCCACCACGAATTGACGAAGCAGACTCAGCTGGTGAGATAGTTTGCAGGCAGGAAAGGCAGAGTTCCCCTGGAAAGGTAAAAACCAGAGTTCTGGGCAGGAAAGTCTTCCCGATCTCTGAGCCCAGGGGGTCAAAGGGAAACTGCGTGGCACCCAGCCGCATCCCTTGGGACAGGCACAGCCTCTGAAGGAGGAAAGGAGATCCGCAGGACTATTGGCACGGGGGGATTTGAGATCTGGGTGCCATAATTACAAAAGACTGAGCCCAGAGGGGGCACCCTGAAGCGCTGACCAGACCATGCAGTGCTGGTAAGAGAGGAGCTCCCAGAGACTCAGTCTTCCCCGTTTCTGCTGCCGGCGTTTGTTTATTTTCACTGAACCCAGTTCATAGGACATTTTGGATACAGACACCCGTGTTGAGGAGTGGGAGAAGGTGCAGACAAGTAGAATCTGGGGAGAGGCTGGGGAGAGAAGGTGGTCCAGGAGAGGTGGCAGCAAGTTGAGTGCTGAGTCACGCCCAAGCCCAGGACCTGGGCAGCCATTTTCTCCTAAAGTTAACCCCTCCCTCCAGCCCCCAGGCAAGGAATACTGCCACACCCAGATTCCACCCTGAATGAGATGAAGGATTAAAATAATCTGATTAGTCCCTGGGAGTTAACAGGGTCTGGCCTTCAGTCCCAGAAACAGAATAAAAAAAAAATCACAGACATTCCAGAAAACTAGGATCTTAAGTCAGCCAAAGGATCGACATTTCAATTTCCCATTTTTATTTTTTTATTATTATTTTGTTAGCTTTTCTTTTTGCTTTTTTTTGTTTTCCTTTTTTTGTTGCTTGTTTCTCTGCTTTCCTTTTTGTTGCTTTATTTTCTACTTCTTTTCAAATTATTTTTTCATCATTCAATTTTATTTTATTTTTACTTGCTATTTTCTATTTTTATACCATTTTAAAATCAATTTTTTTGTAAATATATTATTTTTTCCCCTTCTTTCTCTGCTTATCCATTCATCCTTTCCTACTTCCTCTATACTGAATTGAGGTCCTCCATATTTATCCAATTCTTAACCTTATTTCCTGTATATCAGCTCAGCCTCTACAGATTCTGCCCCCACCCTCTTTACTGAGTGTTTGGTGTTTGTATATCTTTGGTTTATCTATTGGCTCTGTGGTGTTTTCTCCATAAATATATATCCTCCTTTTTCTTTTCTCTCCCATCTTTTTTTCTCTCTCTTAGATATAATTTGTGCTCTCTTTTCTCTCCCCTAATTATCTTTTCTCAGGTGGTTGCTTATGCAGTGGGGCCTTGACTTACGAGTGTCCTGACTAAAGAGTTTTTCGAGATATGAGCCGTCTCTGGGCCGAATTTTTTGCTTTGAGTTGCAAGCTCAAATTCGGGTTACCAGCCAGCTTCAGATACCCCACTGCTAGTTGGCACAGCGAACGTCAAAGTGAACGCCACAACATCAGCCCAGCATCACGTGTCTCACTCATTCACTTTATGATTTGACATATGAGTAATTTGAGTTACGAGCTCCGTCACAGAACGAATTAAACTCGTAAGTCAAGGCCCCACTGTATTGGGGTTATCGGTGCAGTGAGTACATTCATGCTTTGTTCCCATTGGGTCATGTCTTGTTAAGGTTAATATTTTTGGATTAGTGTTCTACATTCTATTTTCTTCTTTCCTTTAGCATCCTTTTACTCTACCTCAACTTTACCTTTATGCCAAAACTTTCTTCCTCACTTTTCCCCTTCTGTTGTCCTGTTTCTCTTACCCTATCCCTGATTTAGATTTTCCCTATTCCTTATTTTTTACCTCCTGTTAAAATTTCACCCTACTTATATATCGAATTACCAATCTCCTGCTCTAAATCCATATACACCTCTCTCTTCTCTTTCTTCACTATCCAAAGTTTTTTTTTCTCTCCATTGTTTTCTTGTTGTTTGCTTGATTGCTGAGTATATTGGGGTTTTTTTATGCTTGTTTGTGAGATTGTTTTGCTTTTTCTTTATTTCTAATGGATTTTTTTTTTCCCTGGTTAATTTTATGCCTCTGTTTTCCCTCACCTTGCTTGATATTAGTTGTTGTTTGTAGTTTGCATTCATCTCCATGGATCTGTTGCTGGAATTAGTTGGGATTAGTGGCTGATCTACTGGAGTCTTCTCCCCATATAAATAGTTTCTTCCCCTCTTCTATTTCATTATCTTTCTTTTATCTCTTACTTTTTTTTCCTTTTCCCAATTTCATTTCTGCACTCCTTTTTTTCTTTTTCTCTTTTTTCTTTTTCTATTTATCCCCTAATAATCTTTGATATGGTGGTCACCTTTATTTGGGGATATTAGTATCGTGAATACATTTGTGTTCAGTGCCTTGTGCGTTGTGCCTTGTTGTGTTGTATTTTGTGCCTTTAAATCAACGCAGCAGAGAGAGAGCTACATAACCAAACACCTAGAGAAGAGAGATCATGGGAGACAAAGAAACAGCCCGCATATGAAAGAAAAACAGCCATCACCAGAAAAGGAAGTAAACAAAATGGAGACAATGAAGGCAAGCAAACTGTCAGAGAAAGAATTCAGAGAAATGGTCATAAGGTGGATGAAAAGAATGGAAGGCAAATTCAACAATATGTGTAAGAACCAAGAGGAAATGAAGAAGAGCCAAGAAGAAATGAAATATGGCATCACTGCTATAAAGAACTCAATAGAAATCATCAACAGTAGACTAGAAGAAGCAGAGGACCGCATCAGTGAGCTAGAAGACAAGGTAGGAAAAAATACCCAAGCAGAGTAACTTCTAGAAAAAAAAAATTAAAAAGCAAGAGGAGAACCTAAGAGAACTTTGGGACACGAAACAAAACAACATCCGCATAATAGGGGTGCCAGAAGAAGAGGAAACTGAGCAAGGAATGGAAAACCTGTTTGAAAAAATAATGACAGAAAAGTTCCCTGATATATGGAAGAAAAAACTCACATAAATCCAAGAAGCTCACAGAGACCCAAACAAGATGAACCCCAAAAGACCGACGCCAAGGCACATTATAATTAAATTGGCAAACACCAACGACAAAGCAAGAATCTTAAAAATGGCCAGAGAGACAGAAAGTTACTTACAAAGGATCCCCCATCAGACTAGCAATGGGTTTCTCAACAGAAACACATCAGGCAAGAAGGGAATGGAATTAAATATACAAAGTCATGCAAAGGAAGGGTCTGAATCCAAGAATACTGTTCCCAGCAAGGCTATCAATCAAAATTGAGGGTGAAATCAAGAGCTTCACAGACAAAAAAGGACTACAGGAGTTTATTACCACCAAACCAGCAATGTAAGAAATGCTAAACGGTCTGCTGTAAAAATAATAAGAAACAAAGAAGGAACACAGGGGTAAAGAATAAAAATGGCGACAAACAAGTATCTATCAATAATAACTTTAAGTGTAAATGGATTAAATGCCCCAATCAAAAGACAGCCTAACTGAGGGCATAAGAAAACACGACCCATACATCTGCTGTCTAGAGGAAACCCACCTCAGAAAAAAAGACGCACACAGACTGATGGTGAAGGGATGGAAAAAGGTTTTTCAGGCGATTGGAAACGAAAAAAAAGCTGGGGTAGCAATACTTATATCTGACAAATTAGATCTCAAAGTGAAGGACATAAAAAGAGATAAGGAAGGCCACTTCATAATACTAAAAGGAGCAATCCAACAAGAAGAAATAACTCTGGTAAACATATACGCACCCAATATAGGAGCACCCAAGTATATAAGAAAACTTCTGGAGGAGATCAAGGGAGAGATTGACAGCAATACAATCATAGTAGGGGACTGTAACACCCCACTAGTACCATTGGACAAATCCTCTAAAAAAAAAAAATCAGCAAAGAAACATCAATCCTAAATGACTCACTAGATCAGATGGAATTAATTGACATCTTCAGAACATTTCCCCCCATGGCCACAGAATATACATTATTCTCAAGTGCACATGGGTCATTTTCAAAGATAGACCATATATTGGGTCACAGACAAAGTCTCTTCAAATTCAAGAAGATAGAAATCATACCAAGCATCTTCTCACATCACAATGGCATAAAACTGCAAATCAACTACAATAAAAACAATCCAAAAAAATCAACCACATGGAGACTAAATAGCATGCTATTAAACAATGACTGGGTTACCAGAGAGATCAAAGAAGAAATAAAAAACATCATGTCAACAAACGGCAATGAAAACACAACAATCAAAAACCTATGGGACACAGCGAAAGCAGTCTTGAGAGGGAAGTTCATAGCTCTACAATACAAAAACAATACAAAAGATCAACAAAACCAAGAGCTGGTTCTTTGAAAGGATAAACAAGATTGATGAACCTCAAGCCAGGCGCACTAAGAAACAAAGAAAAAGGACCCAAATAAACAAAATCAGAAATGAAAAAGGAGAAATAACAACAGACCCCACAGAAATATAAAGGGTTGTTAAAAAATACTATGAACAACTCTACTCCATAAATTAGACAACCTGGAAGAAATGGACATATTCCTAGAAAAATGCGACCTTCCAAAACTTAATCAGGAAGAATCTAAAAACCTCAATAGACCACTAACTATGGAAAAAACTGAAGCCGTAATCAAAAAGCTTCCAGCAAACAAAAGCCTGGGACCAGACAGCTTCACAGGGGAGTTTTACCAAACATTCAAGGAAGAATTAAAACCTATCCTCCTCAGACTATTCCAAAAAATTCAAGAAGAAGGAACACTTCCGAGCTCATTTTATGAAGCCAGCATCACCATAATACCAAAACCAGATAAAGACAACACAATGAAAGAGAATTACAGGCCAATAACCCTCATGAACATAAATGCCAAAATCCTCAACAAAATTCTAGCAAATCAGATCCAACAGTACATCAGAAAGATCATTCACCATGACCAAGTAGGTTTTATCCCAGGGATGTAAGGATGGTACAACATCCGCAAATCAATAAATGTGATACATCGCATGGTCATATCAATTGATGCAGAAGAAGCATTTGACAAAATCCAACACCCTTTCTTGATAAAAACTCTCAGCAAGGTAGGAATAGAAAGATCATACCTCAACATAATAAAAGCCATATATGACAAACCATCATAATCAATGGGCAAAAACTAAAACCGGAAAAACCAAGATGGCGGCATAGGTAAACAGCAGAGATTGCTGCCTCACAAAACCACTTCAAAAATACAACTAAAAGACGGAACGGACATCATCCAGAACCACAAGAAGGCTGGCTGAGTGGAAATTCTACAACTAGAAGGAAAGAGACAAGCATACCGAGACTCAGAGGTGGTGCGGTGCAGAATTAAAATACAAAGGTGCGGAGGTGCACGCGGAGTGGGCTGGCGGCTGAGGTCACAATTGTCCTTTTCAATTGGGAGGGAATCTCCAGCTCTGAGCTCCACTTCCAGGTGAGTCTCTAGGGAACCAGACTCATACGGGAGAAACGGGACTGTCTGGCATCGGTCGGAACTCAAGGGCAGCTTTCTCTCGGAGGCACACGCAGTGATTGCCGGGGCCTCTGAGGACAGGGCTGAGAGCAGCCGTACTGCTCACTCCGCCTGCCCCCCCACTTGATCCCCTGGGGCTCTGCCCCACCCAAGCCATGCACGGAGGCTTTTGCATATGAAAGGCCCGGCCCATTGTACTCTGAAAGTTACTTAACAAACTGCAGCTGCCCAAGGCCCCAGGGCAAATTGCATTGCTTTACAGGTGGCTTCTGCAGGGTAGGCTCAGGCAGAGGCTAGATAAGCACCTCCTTAGATCCAAGAGCCAGTGTACCCAGTGGTCAGAGTGGGACCATCCAATTATAACTCCACAGATCCATAAGGGACACACTCAGGGGGCAGACTCAGTGAGCACCAAAGCCCCACTGAAGCAAGTCTTGCCCCAGAAGGGTGCCTTCAGCACAGTTCTCCCACCACAGACACAGCTGATTTTCACAGCCAATTGGCCTGGAGGTCAAATCCTCCCAGTGTTACGTACAACAATCAAGGCTTAACTACAACAAGACTGTGCACAAAGCCCACAAGGGGGTGTACCAAGAGTGTCTACATAAGGTAATTGGGGAGGCTGAGCCACCAGGCCCTATAGGACACTTAGCACAGAAAGCCACTCTATCGACACAGCGAAGCATAAAAAATGCGGAGACAAAGAAACAAATCATAAATGACAGAAATGGAGGAAAGCAAACTGCTGGATATAGAGTTCAAAACCACACTTTTAAGGTTTTTCAAGAACTTTCTAGAAACCGCCGATAAATGTACTAAGATCCTCAAGAAATCTAGTGAGACCCTCGATGCTGTGATAAAGGACCAACTAGAAATTAAGCATACACTGACTGAAATAAAGAATATTATACAGACTCCCAACAGCAGACCAGAGGATCACAAGAATCAAGTCAAAGATTTGAAATGCGAAGAAGCAAAAAACACCCAACCGAAAAGTAAAATGAAAAAAGAATCCAAAAATACGAAGATAGTGTAAGGAGCCTCTGGGACAGCTTCAAGCGTACCAACATCCGAATTATAGGGGTGCCAGAAGAAGAGAGAGAGCAAGATATTGAAAATCTATTTGAAGAAATAATGACAGAAAACTTCCCCTACCTGGTGAAAGAAATAGACTTACAAGTCCAAGAAGCACAGAGAACCCCAAACAAAAGGAATCCAAAGAGGACCACACCTAGACACATCATAATTAAAATGCCAAGAGCAAAAGACAAAGAGAGAATCTTAAAAGCAGCAAGAGAAAGAAACTCAGTTACCTACAAGGGAATACCCAGACGACTGTCAGCTGATTTTTCAACAGAAACTTTGCAGGTCAGAAGGGAGTGGCAAGAAATATTCAAAGTGATGAATGCCAATAACCTACAACCAAGATTACTTTATCCAACAAAGCTATCATTCAGAATTGAAGGTCAGATAAAGAGCTTCACAGATAAGGAAAAGCTAATGGAGTTCATCACCACCAAAACAGTATTATATGAACTGTTGAAAGGTATCCTTTAAGAAGAGGAAGAAGAAGAAAAAGGTAAAGATACAAATTATGAACAACAAATACACATCTATCAACAAGTGAATCTAAAAATCAAGTGAATAAATAATCTGATGAACAGAATGAACTGGTGATTATAATAGAATCAGGGACATAGAAAGGGAATGGACTGACTATTCATGGGGGGGAAAGGGGTGTGGGGGATGCAGGAAGAGACTGGACAAAAACGTGCACCGATGGATGAGGACAGTGGGTGGGGAGTGGGGGCGGAGGGTGGGATGGGAACTGGGAGGATGGGAGTTATGGGGGGAAAAAAGAGGAACAAATGTAATAATCTGAAGAATAAAGATTTAATTTAAAAAAAAAATCCACAACTAAAACCATTTCCCCTAAGAACAGTAACAAGACAGGGATGCCCCCTCTCACTACACCTGTTCAATATACGACTGGAAGTACTAGCCATTGTGATGAGACAAAAAGAAGAAATAAAAGGCATCTAAATTTAAAAAGAAGAAGTAAAACTCTCCTTATTTGCAGATGACATGATACTGTACATAGAGAACCCTAAAGACTCCATCAAAAAATTATTAGACTTAATAAATGAATTCAGCAATGTAGCAGCATACAAAATTAATGCCACGAAATCTATGGCATTTCTTTACATCAATAGTGAACTTACAGAAAGTGAGACTAAAAAAGCAATCCCATTTACCATCACACCAAAAAAATTAAGATACCTAGGAATAAACTTAACTAAAGTGGTAAAAGACCTGTACTTGGAAAACTACAGGACACTGAAAAAAGAGATAGAGGAAGACATAAATAGATGGAAGAACATACCATGTTCATGGATTGGTAGAATCAACATCATCAAAATGTCCATACTACCCCAAGCAATCTATAGATTCAATGCAATCCCCATTAAATTACCAATGGCATATTTCACAGATCTAGAACGAACGTTCCAAAAATTCATCTGGAATAAAAAAAGACCTCGAATAGCTGCAGCAATCCTGAGAAAGAAGAACAAAGTAGGAGGGATCTCAATACCAGATATCAAGCTGTATTACAAAGCCACTGTTCTCAAAACAGCTTGGTACTGGCACAAGAACAGACATATAAATCAATGGAATGGAATAGAGAACCCAGAAATCTGCCCAAACCACTATGCCTAATTAATATTCGACAAAGGAAGCAAGAGCATACAATGGAGTCAAGACAGTCTCTTCAATAAATGGTGTTGGGAAAATTGGACAGATACATGCAAAAAGATGAAACTAGACCACCAACTCACACCATACACAAAAATAAACTCAAAATGGATAAAAGACTTAAACATAAGACGGGAAACCATAAAAATACTAGAGGTATCCATAGGCAGCGAAATCACAAACATATGCTGAAGAAATTTCTTCTCTGATACTGCTCCTAAGGCAATGGGAGCTAAAGAGAAAATAAACAAATGGGACTACATCAAAATAAAAAGCTTTTGCACAGCAAAGGAAACCATCAACAAGACAACAAGACGACCCACTGCATGGGTGAATATATTTGCCAATGACAACACCAATAAGCGTTTAATCTCCAACATTTACAGGAACTCATGAAACTTAATAATAGGAAGATAAAGAATCCAATCAAAAAATGGGCAATGGACCTAGATACACTTTTCGAAAGAGGACATACAGAAGGCCGAAAGACATATGAAAACATTCTCAAAGTCACTAATTATACGAGAGATGCAAATGAAAAAGACAATGCGGTATCATCTCACACCCGCCAGAATGGCTATCATCAACAAACAACAAGTGTTGGATAGGATGTGGAGAAAAAGGAACCCTTCTGCACTGCTCGTGGGAATGCAGACTGGTGCAACCACTGTGGAGAACAGTATGGAGTTTCCTCAAAAAACTAAAAATGGAACTCTAATTCGACCCAGTGATCCCTGTCTAGGAATATATCCCAAGAAGCCAGAAAGACCAATCAGAAAGGATATACGCACCACTATGTTCATAGCAGCTCAATTCACCATAGCCAAGATTTGGAAACAGCCTAAGTGCCCATCAGCAGATGAGAGGATTAAAAAACTGTGGTACATCTACACAATGGAATACTACGCTGAGGTAAAAAAAAAGGAACTCTTGCCATTTGCAACAGCATGGATGGAACTGGAGAGCATTATGCTAAGTGAAATAAGCCAGTCAGAGAAAGATAAATACCACATGATCTCACTCATTTGTGGAATATAGAGAACAACATAGACTGATGAACAGGGACAGATCCAAAGACAGACAAACAGCGATCAGACTATCAATCCCCAAAGGGAAAGTAGGGGAAGGTGGGGGTAAGGGAAAGAGATCAACTAAAGGACTTGTATACATGCACACGGACAACAGGGGGATGAGAGCATGAGTGGGAGGGAAGGGGGGAAGTTGGGGGTTAATGGGGGGATGAGGACACATTTGTAATACCTTAATCAATAAAGAAATTAAAGATTAAAAAATAAAAATTAAAAAAATATAAAATAAATAAAATAAAATAATTTTAAAGTTCACCCAGAAGAATAAGCATACAAGAGTACCTAAGAATGTGCTAGCCTGTCTTTAATTTTCTATGCCACCACATCCAAATCATTTGTAAGATTTAAAAATAACAGCCTGGCTTAAGAAGAGACATTAGCTGATTTCAATTACCCTAAGATGGCACCAGTCATATTTAGTGCAAACCAGACATTTAAGAGAAGTTAAATTCAAATAGTAGTTAATAAGATTTTAAAAAAGAATAGCCAACTTTTTAAGCTAGTGTTCCAGATAAACTGTAAATGTAATGCTACTTCAGAAGCTGAGCCTCTCCCTCTTCTTAACCTGGAACTGAACCATATTATTTGTCTTGGGCTTGGATTTTTATTTTCTTTTAAATCTAAAAACAACAAGTTAATGCTTAAAGTTCTTCTGAAGTTACAGAACAATTCCTCATCCAAATAAAAAGACCCAAAAGCAAGGGTAGAGTAAGGGAGGTTTGAGGAAATAAAGATGCAAAGAGAAATTTATCAAGTGACAGTACAGATGTGGGGAAGGACAGCAAGAAAATCCCAAAGGAAAAAGGATCATTCTGATGTCTGCTGAGGATACAAGATAAAGGTGAGGCCAACTACACTCATGCCATATGACCCTGTATCTTGGTGACTGAGAATAAAAACTTTTTTCTTCCTGGCTGCTCCTACGTTATTTTAAGTGAAAGGCCTCCATACCTGAGTTTTCAAATTAGCAAGCCATCCACAGTAACATCCTTCCAGTGCTGCCATTCTGCCTAGTCAGCTCTCCATTTCCATTTCTGTCTCCCAGATGTCTTTGTCCTCTCATCCTCTAAAGCAGCGGTTCTCAACCTGTGGGTCGCGACCCCTTTGGCGGTCAAACAACCCTTTCACAGGGGTCGCCTAAGACCATCCTGCATATCAGATATTTACATTAAGATTCATAACAGTAGCAACATTACAGTTATGAAGTATCAACGAAAATAATTTTATGGTTGGGTCACAACATGAGGAACTGTATTTAAAGGGCCAGAAGGTTGAGAACCACTGCTCTAAAGCATCAACTTACACCTCCCCCAAGTTTAACAATCTCTTCCACAGGAAGCAAATCAACACCTTTATTGTACTGAGATGACTGCCAATTCCTGATCTTAACCTCGTCCTCTCATAGGTTCTAGTCTGTTCTCAAACTGCTCTCTGGATCATCATTCTCAAATCCAATAGTTGTAAAATGCCTCACAAACTATCTTATCCTCTAACATTAGGTGGTAACTCTCAATTACTCATAATCTGGAAATAGTAAGATGCTAAGACAGCGGTTCTCAACCTGTGGGGCGCGACCCCTTTGGGGGTCGAACGACCCTTTCACAGGGGTCGCCTAAGACCATTGGAAAACACATATATAATTATATATTGTTTTTGTGATTAATCACTATGCTCTAATTATGTTCAATTTGTAACAATGAAATTGGGGGTCACCAAAACATGAGGAACTGTATTAAAGGGTCGTGGCATTAGGAAGGTTGAGAACCACTGCGCTAAGAGCACAAATTCTGGAATCAGATTTACCAGATCTGTAGCCTTGGGACTAGTTCCTTCATGTGTAAAGCTGTACAGCACCTGCCTCAGTGATGATGTGAAGGATAAATACAGGTGAAGCACTCAGTGTTTGGTACATAATAAGCCTATCTAATAAAGAGTGAATATGCAAATTGACCGACACTCCATCACAAATGGCAGCGCTGAGTCCTCTCAACCCTGATGGAGTCCCCCAGTCCTGGAGGACGGCCGCTGAGAGTGGGCAGCGTGAGCAGCCTGGCAGAATGCTTGCTTCATCTCTGCGGCGACAAGGCAAGTGTTCCACCCCAGCCACAGAGGGCCTCTGGGCAGCAGGCACAGAGCAGCGGGGGGAAAGGGGGAACACTTGCGTTGTTGCCCTGGTGACAAGGCAAGCGATCCGGCCCAGCCGTAGAGGGCCTCTAGGCAAGCTGAGCCCAGAACGCTTGCGTTGTCGCCCCGACAACGAGGCAAGCGTTCTGGCCTGGCCGCAGAGGGCCTCTGGGCAGGCTGGGCCCAGAGCGGCTGGGTGGAATGCTTGCTTCGTCATCACCGCCACAGAGACTCTGACAGCAGGGAGAAGGAAGTCCTACCCCCACAGAATCAGCCAGAATCAGCCGTTGATGAGACAGCTTCAGTGGCCTTACAGCCAGGACTCTCATTCACCTGCATCTCAGACCGTGACAGTAGAGAGGTGGGACTATGTCTAAAGAGCAATTATTGATACAATGTAGCTCTGCAGCCGAAAGAAGAGGGCTTATAGACAGAAAATGTCTAAAGACCAACGTGTCTTTGAAGTTGAAAGAAGGCAGTGGCAACAACAGAATATGTCTAAAGAACAGTCATCAACAAGTACTACCAATACCAGCAGGAACTGCCTTCTCAGCAAAAATGGAGTACATGAGGATGCAATTCTCAAACATAGTTGTGGTGGAATGACTGTTAGATGTCAATTTTGCCTATCACTAAATTTCTTTGATGAAAGACCATCCGATGGGAAATTTACTCGATGTTTTAGCAAAGGTAAAGTCTGTCCAAATGATATACATTTTCCAGAATAATCAGAATATTTTAAAAGATTAATGACAAACGAAGATTCTGACAGTAAAAATTTCATGGAAAATATTCATTCCATAAATAGTTCTTTTGCTTTTGCTTCCATGGGTGCAAATATTGCATCGCCATCAGGATATGGGCCATACTGTTTTAGAATGCACGGACAAGTTTATCACCATACTGGAACTTTACATCCTTCGGATGGTGTTTCTTGGAAGTAGAGGAGGGCAGCAGGGGGGACCAAGCCTGCAGAGGAGGGAAGTTGGGGGCAATCAGGCCGGCAGGGGAGAGCAATTGGGGGTGATCAGGACAGCAGGGGAGCAGTTAGGTGTCAATCAGGCTGGCAGGGGAGTAGTTAGGGGGTAATCAGGCTGGCAGGCAGAAGCGGTTAGGGGCATTCAGGCAGGCAGGGAGGCAGGTAAGTGGCTGGGAGCCAGCAGTCCTGGATTGTGAGAGGGATGTCCGACTGCCCGTTTAGGCCTGATCCCAGTAGGCCCAATCCCACCGGGATTAGGCCTAAATGGGCAGTCGGACATCCCTTACGGGGTCCCAGTTTGGAGAGGGTGCAGGCTGGGCTGAGGGACAACCGCCCCCCCCCCAAGTGCACGAATTTTGTGCACAGAGCCTCTAGTTAATCAATAAGTGTTAGCCAGCAGCAGCATAATAACAGGGTCATCTTGGACTCCTTCCTGATCCCCTATAACCAACTGAGTCAAATTCTGTCCATCCTGCCTCTAATTCTATAACTCTTCTACAAGGAATCCTTTCCCTTGCTAAAGACACCATTGTGGTTCAGATCTCCCCTTTATTCAACCATTTACTGGGCAACCATCTACTAATACTATGCCTTGCATTATAGATATAAAGTAAGACATAGCTCCTGTCACTAGGAGCTAATAAGAGAGACAAGTGAAAATGTGGCTATGCCAAAAGAGCAGAGGCAAATCTTAATGGGAGTGAGGAAGATGTTAGGAAGAGCTTCCCAGAAACAATGAGGTGAGATTTTTGAAGCAATCCTTAATATCAGCACTGCAATAATCTTCAAATTGGTCCTCCTCACTTCCAAATCCTTCCTAAACTATCCCGCCCCCCCCCCCCCCAGTGGCTCTTTAATTGTATTCTGTAGCTTTCAAAGCCCTCCACAATTTAGCTAAAACTTAACCTTTCCATCTCAGCTCCTTCTGTCATATGCAAGCCCCCTATCTAAACAAGACCACTTAACAATCCACTTCCCTGAGATTTCTTTTTCTTCACCTCACCCATCTCTTTATACCCCTTATCTCTATCCTTCAAAACTCTCATTGTTCAAAAGGACTTAATCAAATTTTTCTATGCTCTTAAAGATTTCTCCATCCACCCTCCATTCAACCAGCTGTCACTTCTTTCACCCAATTTATAGGTACTTTTGATGTTGACTCTCCTCTTTCACAGGACAGCATGCTCCCCCAAAAGTGGCCAGGGTCTTATTTAATGTTTTCTTTCTCAAAACCAAGCACAAGATCTGGCAAGTGACCGGAACTCAATATACTTGTTGGCTTAACCTACACAACAAAATTGCACCATACACTGTTCACATACTATGCTGTCCACTCACTAACATGGAACAGCTATCTAGCTTAATACCATTCTCTAAGCCAGTGGTTCTCAACCTTCCTAATGCCTCAATCCTTTAATACAGTTCCTCATGTTTTGGTGACCCCCAATTTCACTGTTACAAATTGAACATAATTAAAGCATAGTGATTAATCGCAAAAACAATATGTAATTATATATGTGTTTTCCGATGGTCTTAGGCGACCCCTGTGAAAGGGTCGTTCGACCCCCAAAGGGGTCGCGCCCCACAGGTTGAGAACCGCTGCTCTAAGCCAAACCAAAACAACTCCATAAGATCACTGAGACATGCACTATGTATAATAAAATTAAATAACAAACCTGAAGTAATCTTTAAAATTATATCCAAAACAGTACCAATACATGAAAAGTTGTAACTACATTTTAAGTGTCCTGCAGTTTATTTAACCTGAGGAAGAGCCTAGTGAAAAAAATTAACTTCTCAAAGAGACATCTACCAAATAGTCTCAAGTGCTACAGGCAACTGTTTCTTGCTTTCAAAAAGGTTATTTCCACAAAATTTCTAGCACACAGCTGGTGTGTAATAAAATGTTAAAGGTATTTAATAATAGCACATGAGGCAAATTATTTGTAATATCAATGTTTTTTAGTTTATTATCCTATATCAAGTTCTAATTTTTATTTCAAAATTGAAGCTCTTTGTAAAAAGGATTAGAAAGGCAGGAGTCTTCATCTCGCATCCCAAATGGGATGTAGTAAGGCAAATGGGTATCTTTTATTGGTATACTTCCCAGGAAAAACAAAGTTTCAGGAATAAAAAAAATTTTAAAAAAAGACTTTCTGAAAACAATTCAATCCAATTAAGGTAGGAATATTTTTTACCCATATCAACATTCATATTCAAGCACCAATGCTGCAAATACTCATTTCTAAAAAACACTGATCAAAAAAGTGGAAGTTCATAATTCCACTCTCCACCCCAAAACACAACCTTCCACACATAAAATTAATCACCTTATATTTTAAGATAAGGTTATGACCATATTATAATAAAAATTCAGTTTAATCTAAAACTGGAAACTATGCAGAGCCTAATTTTCAAGGTTTGTGTTTTGTTTGCAGATGTTCATATTTAAATCTTACATATTTTCAGGAACTACAAAAAAAGATGTACACAGGCAGTAATTAATACTTAAGGATCACAAGCCTTGGATGAATGCTCATTTTACTTATTTCTTACAAGTGAAATACTTGGTTAGTCAGCAGTCAATCAAAATTGTTCCCAAACCAACTTAGTACCTGATGTCAAGGAAGCTAGCAATATTATGTTTACCTATGTAACCCAATTTTTAAATGTGGGAAAAAATAAGCATTGTCAGAGTGCAATAACAGGGTACACAATTCAATATTAATATTATTACCAGCACAGGAGATGCAGAAGCAAAGAAAATATATCACATTCTCTTTATATCCTCATTTTTGCTGAGCAAGCAAACAAAAAACCTCTTAATAATTTGATAAATTCTAAGAAAATGTTTAACAAGTTTATAAGCAAATAATTATAAACTTGTCTTTGTCTCTCCTCCCAAAATCAAATATAGCATCAATGTCCCTCTCCCCCAAAGCAGTATTTTAGTCTGGTGATAAACAGGAATAATAAATAGGAAAATCTTAGCTCATTCCTAAAACATTTCTGAATTTCTATATTTGCCAGGCTTTAAAATGAAAAACATAGCAAAATTAAACAGAAGAGCCCTAGCCGGTTTGGCTCAGTGGACAGAGCGTCGCCTGCGGACTGAAGGGTCCCGGGTTTTATTCCGGTCAAGGGCACATGCCCAGATTGCAGGCTCCATCCCTAGGAGGGGGCGTGGGGGAGGCAGCAATCAATGGTTCACTCCCATCAAGGATGTTTCTGTCTCTCCCTCTCCCTTCCTCTCTGAAATCAATAAAAACACATTTTTAAAAAATTAAACAGAAGACAAAAGGACATGGAATCTCTTCACTGGGGACAACTACACATAAAGGTAAATCATTTTATGCAAACATAAAATGTAATTTTTAAAGCTAGAAGGAACTGTAGAAGTTATCTAACATAACTTCAGTATTTTATAGTTAAGACATGTCAAAATAATTTTGCCATTATCTATGCAAAAATCTTGTATATTGTACATTTTTAAATTAAAATTTTTCTCAATGTCTAGAAATATGATTTACAAACATCCCTTCCCATATCAATGGTAATTTAAGTAGCAAAGAAGAATGAACATGAAACAGAAAAATCTCTTCATCTGTATTGTAGAATGTCACTCACCTGTTTTCACAAGAGGAAGGGAAATCAAACCAGAGATCAAAAGCTAGAAATTCCAAATACTGTAGTATCAGCCAAAACGGTCTGATCCTCCCTCCAAACATTTCTGGACTTGTGTTAAAAATAAAAAGCAACCTGGGCAGTCATTATGATAGTCCATGACTTAAGATTCTAAATCTCAGGATTAGACATTTTCCTGACATTCTGAAAAGTACTTTTAAGGATAAAAAGGAGAAGGGGAAAGAACTAATATTATCCTATATAATAATCCTATATAATAATCCTATATAATAAAAGGGTAATATGCAAATTGACCCTAACAGCTGAATGACCAGTCGCTATGATGCGCACTGACCACCAAGGGGCAGACGCTCAATGCAGGAACTGCCCCCTGGTAGTCAGTGCACTCCCACAGGCGGAGCTCTGCTTAGCCACAAGCCAGGCTGACAGCTGTGAGTACAGCGGCGGTGGCAGGAGCCTCTCCCGCCTCTTTGGCAGCACTAAGAATGTCCAACTGCAGCTTAGGCCCGATCCCCCAGGGAGCAGGCCTAAGCCGGCAGTGGATATCCCCCGAGGGGTCCTGGACTGTGAGAGGGCACAGGCTGGGCTGAAGGGAGCCCCCTCCTCCCCCGAGTGCACAAATTTTCATGCACTGGGCCTCTAGTCTATAATAATAAAAACATAATGTGCTAATTATACCAGACAACCTTCCAGACAAAGCAGGGGCTGTGAGGGAAGCCTGGGTCCCAGGTGCCTGCTGGTGGCCAAAGGGAAGCCCAGTCCTGGGTCCCAGGTGCCAGAGGGAAGCCAGTGCCAGCATCCAGGGGAAGGAAGGCCTACTCTTGCATGAATTTCATGCATCAGGCCTCTAGTGTACTTTATAAACATTAGCTCATTTAATCCTTACATCAACCCCAGAAAAGAGGGATGAATTGTATACATATTACAAAAGAAACTAAGACTCAAGAATTTATGCAATCTGGCCTGGCCATTTATGGCTGTTGTTTGGAGCATTGTCGAAGGTTGTGGGTTTGATTCCATGAGGATACATACCTAGGTTTCAGATTCAATACCGTCAGGGAGGATTCAGGAGACAACCCATTGATGTATCTCTCTCACATTGATGTTTCTCCTTCTCTCCCTTCCTCCTTAAGGTCAATTTAAAAAAAGTGTTTATACAATCTGCCTTAAAATTGCAAATATAATTAATTACCAATACAGGACCTGAACACAATCTAGTTTATTTTTTATCAAAATCCAAGATCTTTCTACATCATGTAGCCTCTATATTAATAGAGAAAATCATGTTAATATTATTTGAATCCTGAGATATTGATTCCTTTTACAGACATCAGAATATCTTTTATTGGCATCAACTGATGATAATCTAAAACAATATATTTAAAAAGATTTGCCCTAGCTGGTGTGGACAGAGTGTCTGACCCAAGGACTTAAGGGTTGTAGGTTCAATTCCATTCAAGGGCATGAACCTCCGTTGCTTGATCCCCAGCGGGGCGAGCTTGCAAGAGGCAATCAATCGATGTGAGATCGGTGTTTGTCTCTCCCCCTCCCTTCCACTCTCTCTAAAAATCAATGGGAAAATATCCTTGGGTGAGGATTAACAAAACAAACAAAAAAAATTTACTGGAAGATCCAACAATTTAATTATAGGCAACAGTCACACACAATCACGAAAAGTCCTATTATAGAAGGAAGACTAACCAGACATTAAAATGTATCCAAGGCCTCAAACTAGGAGATACTTAAAATACTATTTTGAGGAGAAACAAAAAATTGTGACGCTTATGCTTGAGTTGTTATAGGTTTAACTAGCTTTAGCAACAGTTCCAATAGTAAGCAAGGCTGTTTTTGTCAGGAGTCTGTTTCTAGAAAGTGGGTAGAGTAAGGTATCCAACTAATCCCCTAATCCCCAAGGGGAAATGTACCAGGGAGGGAGAAAATGACAAAGAGTAAATGCATAATGTAAAGCAGCCAAAAGTGGCCCTCTACCATAGTTTTACATAACTGAAAGATGTCTGGTAAAGCCATTCTAATTACAAACTAATTGTGAACATCATCCCCCAAATGACATAAGATTACGATTTATTAGAAACTGAGACAGCAACTACAAAACTGGTTATTAATGTTTGTCACAACAAACTGTAAACGCAAGGCACGTCCGCCCGGTCTACCATACACTTAACTTCTTAATAAGCGGCTTTAAGATGTAACAGAGCGTTTAAGTGTTAAACAACTTCTGACATCAGCATTAAAAACTTAACAGCTACTGCAGCCAGTACCTATATCGTGTTCGAGATGAGGAACTCAAAGAGAAAACGATTGAATGACCCGTCCAAGACCTGATGCTGCTAAACACAACCTAACACCAAACAACTTCTCCAGCTCAAAGGTTTTCCAAGTGGCGCACCCAACTCCCTGCAAACTCCACGGCGACTTTCTAAACCAGGTGGCCTCGCACCCCGGAAGTCCCCCTTTCAGTAAAGCGCACGCGGAAACGCGGGGACCCGCGCCCCGCAGGCAGGGCGCACCCGGTACTCGCTCAGTTCTGCCTCGGGGCAACGAGGCAGGCCACGTGCAGCGCGTGAACCTCGGGAAGCAGCCCCGCCGCGCCGCGCCGCCCCGCGCCCTCGGGTGGGTCCTCGGCTCACAACTGCCCGCCCCACGGGTTATTGATTCCCAGGCGGGCCTGAAGGGAATGGAGGGAGGCCGGCACCGTGAGACCCAGAACCAAAGAGCCGAGAAAAGATGGGCAGGGACGTAATCGTCGGGAAGCGATCACCTCTCCCAAGCTGTGATCAGCGGCCTCAGCGCGCAATAAGGTGAGACACCGTGGCGCATTTTCGCCGCTTCAGACCCCAATCGAAACCTCTGTCTTCATGCCAATGACAAGCGTGGGCCGGATTCCTCACGGCAGCCCTCACCACCCCAGGGCCCGCCAGTCTCCAGCCAGTCCGGGCTGGCACTAGGAGGGAAACCAGGCCTCTCAACCTGCGCACCACGGTGCGTCGGCACCCGGCCTGCCATCGCGACCGAAACGCGGACTCCCACCAAACCCCTCCCGCCGGCCAGGAGCATCTGCAGGTCCCAGACGACGGGGGGACTCTCTGACTTACGCAGTCCTCTGAGAAATTACCTTTGAACTGGCCTTCTGAGAGCCGCCTGGCGTTTTGTCCGCCATCTTGAGCTTTGCCCCTCCTTCGGCGGCGGCAGCAGCGCCGGCGAGTCGAGCGCCGAAAGAGTGGATCGCAGCGGAGCCCGCCAGAACGTCTGCAAGGCTGAATAGTCAACTGCCGAGATGGTGTTCCAGCTCTTGTGCATATGACTTCCGGAGTCTCCTTTTCCCGGCCCCGCCCACTACGCTGGTTTTTCTGGTTGTCTCGGTTGCTGGGTGTGTTATTGGACCCGCAAATTTAAAGAAGCTTCTGGTCCTGACTTTCAGGAGCTGCCAATACTTTACTATTTTTCAAGTGCCAGTCCCTGATAGGTGCGAGCCGGTTCTGCTTCCTGGAGAGGAGGAGACGTCTCCTTAAAGAAGAAAGGCACTGATCAGCTGGGCAGGATTTTACTTCAACTCCGAAAATAGGTCTGGAACGGCCTAGGGACCTGGTGCTCCGTGCAGACTTGTTCGCACCACTGGGGAGCTCACACCCTGATGGGAAACTTGCAGTCTGCTCAAGGTACTTGAATATAGAATTGTGCCCAGAAAGCGGAGAAGATGAGTTTTTGACCCAACCTGAGGTTCCGGCAATGGGAGATCGGACTCTATTTAGGGCGTCTACAGAGACAGGATAAGAGAAAATCATGAAGATACTATTCTAAGTACGTTCATACTGGGCCCTGAGGCAACCAGGGTGGTTAGGATTTAGAATTATGTTTTGAGGATCTAGAGTGGCCTTCAACAGAGTTAACTAGGACTGTGACTTGGTCAGATTTTAAGTTTTTAAAGATGGCTCTGAGGACTGGGGGAAGGGAAGAGGACAAGTTCATGACTTCACTCTAATTTATTTCTGCAAACTATTTTTGAGCCCCTTTTGTGTATAAAAGCCTGCCCAAAGTGTAGAGGCTTGCAGAGACAAAAATACGTTGTCTCTATATGATTTAAAACCTAATGAGGGTTGGGCAAGAGAACAGCAAACTAACACTGTAGAATTAAATTGATCCTGCAAGGAAAACTCAATAGCTGTGGGAACTCTGAAAGAAATAATTAATTCTGAGGTTAAGGTCGGGTAAGGAGATGGGGGAGATTTCACAGAGAAGGAAGCATTCGAACCAACTCTGAAGAAGTAAAATTTTGTCTGTTAGTGTTGGGAGCAGAAGGCGGGAGGTTGGGTAGTGGTGAGGGAAGCCGGTAGAACAGGATCTGTGTGCCAGACACTGAGGATTCAGCAGGCTAGGGCTCCTGTGTGAGGGGAGGGGTTAGAAGAACAAACAATAAACAAATAGCAAAAAAAAAAAAAAAAAAAAAAAGGATTTCTAAACAAGAAATAATTAGAAAGTGACAAGTGCTATACATTGAAATTAAAATGGAACAATGCTTTGCAACCTCCAGTCCAATTGAATCTATTTTCAATCTCAGATCTTGCTTTTTCAGTTTTGTACTTCTTCCCCCACCCTCATGCTGTCCTCTAATTGAAGGCTACTTTTTTGAAGATGGTACTTCCTCCAGGACTTTACAGACCTTCTTCCCCCGTCAAGCCTAAGTTAGAGACTGCTTCTGATCCATAGGAACCTACACTTTTCCACTGACGATGAGCTGGTCTCTATAAAGTAAATATATGCATGCTTTTCATTCAGATTCCTAAAGTTCTGCTTCTTATAAAAATAATTTTTACTAAATGTGTACCCCAAAAGAGTTAAAGTTAATGCAGACTTCTTCCCTCTCTTTTTCATACGATAAAGCCCTGAAGGAAGTCAGACAAATCTGACCTGACTATAAGTTATACCTAGGCCTTTATTAAGGCCTAATTAAGTGTACTTACTGCCCTAACTGGTTTGGCTCAGTGGATAGAGCGTCGGCCTGAAAACTCAAGGGTCCCGGGTTTGATTCTGGTCAAGGACATGTACCTTGGTTGCGGGCATTTTTAAATTGGGAGAATTTACTTGTTTAATACTCAGGATTTCCAGCTTTTCTTGAAAAATGGAAAAGTCTGGCAATGAGCCACAGCAATTTCTTGGAAATCGGGCTGAGCACTCCAGTTCACCAGGCTGTCACCACACACATGCTGTGAACAAATAAATGCCCCACAGCCAGACTGCTTGAAGGCATTTGAGTTTTCTACTTGTTAGTGTAAGAAACACCCCAACCTGCAGAGAATTTTTATAAGCTTTTTTGACCCAAACTGACTACATATGCCAGGGAGCAAGATCTCAAATTCTTCGAATAACAGTTTTGCAGCTTCTGCATTTGAAATTAAGGAGGGGATGTAAGGACGATTACATGGAGGTGGGAGAAAGCAAGGCAGGAATTAACTGGATTACAGGATAGTAACAAGATTATGTGATCTCTTGAGGGTTAATATTATCTTTTAAGGGGAATTAATTCTGGTATTTCACAGATGTGTTGATCTAGAGCAGCATTCTCAACCTGTGGGTCGTGACCCCGTTGGGGGTCGAACGACCCTTTCACAGGGGTCGCCTAAGACCATCAGAAATTACATATTGCTTTTTTAAAATTTTTTTTAAATCTTTATTGTTCAGATTATTACAGTTGTTCCTCTTTTTTCCCCCATAGCTCCCCTTCCCCCAGTTCCCACTCCACCCTCTGCCCTTACCCCCCCACTGTCCTCATCGATAGGTGTACGATTTTTGTCCAGTCTCTTCCCACACCCCCCACACCCCTTTCCCCCCCGAGAATTGTCAGTCCACTCCCTTTCTATGCCCCTGATCTGTTATATTCACCAGTTTACTCTGTTCATCAGATTTTTTATTCACTTGATTTTTAGATTCACTTGTTGATAGATGTGTATTTGTTGTTCATAATTTGTATCTTTACCTTTTTCTTCTTCCTCTTCTTAAAGAATACCTTTCAGCATTTCATATAATACTGGTTTGGTGGTGATGAACTCCTTTAGCTTTTTCTTATCAGTGAAGCTCTTTATCTGACCTTCAATTCTGAATGATAGCTTTGCTGGATAAAGTAATCTTGGTTATAGGTTCTTGCTATTCATCATTTTGAATATTTCTTGCCACTCCCTCCTGGCCTGCATAGTATCTGTTGAGAAATCAGCTGACAATCCTATGGGTACTCCCTTGTAGGTAACTGACTTTTTTTTCTCTTGCTGCTTTTAAGATTTTCTCTTTGTCTTTTGCCCTTGGCATTTTAATTATGATGTGTCTTGGTGTGGTCCTCTTTGGATTCCTTTTGTTTGGGGTTCTCTGTGCTTCCTGGACTTGTAAGTCTATTTCTTTCACCAGATAGGGGAAGTTTTCTGTCATTATTTCTTCAAATAGGTTTTCAATATCTTGCTCTCTCTCTTCTTCTGGCTCCCCTATAATTCGGATGTTGGTACACTTGAAGTTGTCCCAGAGGTTCCTTACACTGTCTTGATATTTTTGGATTCTTTTTTCTTTTTGCTTTTCCAGTTGGGTGTTTTTTACTTCTTCGTATTTCAAATCTTTGACTTGATTCTTGGGATCCTCTTGTCTGCTGTTGGATCTCTGTATATTATTCTTTATTTCAGTCAGTGTATGCTTAATTTCTAGTTGGTCCTTTTTCATATCCTCAAGGGTCTCACTAAATTTATCGGCGGTTTCTAGAAAATTCTTGAAAAACCTTGTAACCATGGTTTTAAACTCTATATCCAGTAGTTTGCTTTCCTCCATTTCTGTCATTTGTGACCTGTTTCTTTGTCTCCGCATTTTTTATGCTGTGTCGATAGAGTGGCTTTCTGTGCTAGGTGTCCTATAGGGCCCAGTGGCTCAGCCTTCCCAATTTCCTGGGGTGGACACTCTTGGTGCACCCCTTTGTAGGCTGTGTGCACAGTCTTGTTGTAGTTAAGCTTTGATTGTTGTAGGTATCACTGGGAGGAATTGACCTCCAGGCCAATTGTCTGTGAGAATCAGCTGTGTCTACAGTGGGAGAACTTCTGTGCTGAAGACACCCTTCTGGGGCAAGACTTGCTTCAGTGGGGCTTTGGTGCTCACTGAGTCTGCCCCCTGAGTGTGTCCCTTATGGATCTGAGGAGTTGTAATCAGGATGGTGCCAATCTGACCACTGGGTACACAGGCTCTTGGATCTCTAAGGAGGTGCTAATTTAGCCTCTGCCTGAGGCTACCCAGCAAGAGCTACGGAGAGATCTGCAGGTTCCTCTTCCTTGTTTGGGTTTTGGAGGTGCCCAGATGAGGCCCAGCTGTGAAGCAATGCAAGCTGCTGTGGGGCCTTGGGCCTTCTCTTGGATGTTCTGGGTCTCTCACCCCGCTGCAGTTTGTTAGGTAATTTTAGATCTCAAAGGGCCAGCCCATTCATATGCAAAAGCCTCTGCGTGCAGCTTGGGTGGGGCAGGGACTCAGGAAATCAACAGGGCGTAGCAAACAGCTATGGCTGATCCTCAGTCCTGCCCTAAGAGGACCCGGGTCTCAGTGTCCCACAGTAATCGCTGCAAGCACCTCTGAGAAAAACCGCCCTCGAGTTCTACCCGCTGCCAGACAGTCCAGTTTCTCCCCATATCAGTCTGGGTCCCCAGAGATTCGCCCGGAACTGGAGTCAGGGCCGTCGGGAGCTTGTGCCTCCCTCCCAAATGCAAAAGACACCAGCGTCCTCCGTTGCCAGCCCCTTTCCACACATGCTCAAGCCTCCGTACCTCTGCACTTTACTTCCGCACCTCCTCTGAGTCTCAGTGTGCTTTTCTCTTTCCTTCTAGTTGTAGAATTTCCACTCAGCCAGCCTTCCTGTGTTTCTGGATGATGTCTGTTTTGTCTTTTAGTTGTATTTTTGAAGTGGTTGTGCAAGGCAGCAATTTCAGGTGTTTACCTATGCCGCCATCTTGGTTTCTCTCATTACATATTGTTTTTGTGATTAATCACTATGCTTTAATTATGTTCAGTTTGTAAGAATAAAATTGGGGGTCACCACAACATTAGGAACTGTATTAAAGGGTCGCGGCATTAGGAAGGTTGAGAACCACTGATCTAGAGGCACAAAAACAATGGACAAGGCTGGCTAAAAACTTTCCACTAAAGAAATTTTATGCCTGGGGTGAGACTACCCACCGTGACCTGCCCAGTTTGGATTTTATGACTAGATCACCCTATGAAGTTACTTTCCAAAGTATCCCTTTTTTTTCCCATCCACATACTTCTCACATACAAATTTAAGTCTTACCAAAGGTGATGATCAAAACATTTAACAGTCAGTTCCCAGGCACCAAGGAGAACTAACATCCATTTGGCAAGGAAAGTTCTGAACCCAGGGCCCACAGATACTTTTAAGGTCTCCCAAAATGTTTTGATTTATTTTAAAATAAGTGAGGGAGGGGGAGGAGGTAGAGTGGAAAGGCTACAACAAAGGCAGCATTTAACATCTATCCTATCTAATAATAGACAAACATGGTAATTGACCATACCTTCACTACGCCTCACATAGGCTAATCAGCATGATATGCAAATTAACCGCCAACAAAGATGGCGGCTAATTTGCATACTGCAGGCAGGACAGGACAGCACAGCCGCCAGCACAAGCTGCCATCCCGGGCAGCAGGCCGGCCCCAGAAGCCACAGAAGCCAGTGATCAGGGGGAGATGGGGGGTCCCCTGCCCAGGCCTGACACCTCTGGCGGAGGCGTCAGGCCTGGGCAAGGGGCTGATCTGGCGATGGGAGGGTAATGGGGGTCAACACCTCTGGCTGAGTTGTCATGCCTGGGCGAGGGGCCGATCTGGTGATCGGAGGGAGATGGAGGTCCCCTGTCCAGGCCTGACACCTCTGGCGGAGGCGTCAGGCCTGGGCAAGGGGCTGATCCTTCGATCAGAGGGTGATGGAGGTCGACACCTCTGGTCAAGGCCTGGGCGAGGGAGGAGCCGGTGATCGAGGGGAGATGGGGGTCCCCTGCCCAGGCCTGAAGCCTGGGCCAGAGGCGTCAGGCCCGGGGTGTGGGGGAGGGGGGAGGCCAGCCGGCAATTGGTGTGAACTACAGAGGAAACACCTTTTCTGACTGCTCATTGCCTAAGCTCCCTGTAAGCCACTGGTAATATTCTTAGTAACTTGGGTAATAAGAATCCAAAAAGGTGATCTAGGGTTTTTCACCACACTCCTGGCAAAAAAAACGAAGGTCCGCTGCTGGAGGGCTAAGAAATGTCATATCCTGCCCTAGCCACTTTGGCTCAGTGGATAATGTCTTGGCCTGCCGATGGCAGGGTCTGAGTCCATTCTGACCAAGGGCATGTACCTAGGTTGCAGGCTTCTCCCTGGCCGGGGCCCAGGTCAGGGCTCATGCAGGAGGCAACCAATCAAAGTGTTCCTCTCACTTTGATGTTTCTCTCTGTCTTTCCCTTTATCTTCCACATTCTCTAAAAATCAGTGGAAACATATCCTCAGGTGAGGATAAAAATAATAATAAATTATTATTATATGAAAGACACATCTTGAAAATGCCTAAAGAAAGTTGTTATTTTTTCATCGTGAAGGGACTGGAGTCTGTGTTGATGAAAAAACCTTGCTGGCTGCGGTGACTGGCAGTGGCTACAGCAGCGGGGTGATGGGGCTGGTGCCTTCCACTGATCAGCTCGGTCACCTCCCACAAAGGGAGGCGAGACTGCAGCTTAGGCCCTATCCCCAAGGGGATCAGGGAGCAGGCCTAAGCCATCACTAGGACATCCCCTGAGGGCTCCCAGAATGTAAGAGGGGGCAGGCTGGGCTGAGGGACACCCCCTACACACAGTGCATGAATTTCATGCACCGGGCCCCTAGTCCTATCTAATAATAGACAAAGATCCAAATTGACTGTACCTTCGCTACTCCCACCATTGGCTAATCAGAGTGATATGCAAATTATCTGCCAACAAAGATGGCGGTTAATTTGCATACATAGGCACGAAGCCGCGGAGCTAAGACTGAAGGTGCTCTGGCCGGAGTGAAGGCCTGGGTTCCGGGTGCCAGAGGAAAACTGGTTCCGGAAGCCAGGGGAAGGTAAGGCCTATTGCACAAATCTTTTCATGCAACAGGCCTGTAGTATATATATAAAAGGCTAATATGCTAAGTGACCGTCCAACCAGTCGCTATGACGTGCCCTGACAACCAGGGGGCAGATGCTCAACACAGGAGCTGCTGTGATGCACACTGGCCATTTACAGAGAAACAGCAGTGCAGACTTGGTGCCCACAAAGCATCATTCAGCTTCCCCCAAGTGGGACACAGTCCCCGCCACCACCCCGAGTGACAGCCCACCAAATCGCAGCCAACACTGCCATGGTGCAAAATGAGGCCCATAGCCCTGAAACGGTGGCTGTGGTTGCCGGGCAATGATGTCACATAGCAACGCCCAGCTTCCTCTCCCTAGCAACTAGACTCCTTGGAGTTTCTTCTGGCCAGGAACATGACTTGCTTTATAGCCAGGTGGAAGCATTTTATACTTTAACCAAATGTCTGTGAAGTGTTTTCCCGTGCCTCCTCTCATTTGATCCTCACAGAAGTCCTGGAGTAGGTGGATAGGAACTCGGTGGAATCCTGCTTTCTTTTCATTAGCTGGAAAATGGATATTTAGAAAGCTCAGAAACTTGACCCGACTAAAAGAAGAAATGACTTTAGGTTTTCTCATTGCACAGAATATAGTCAAATACTGCTGCAGTTAAATATTTTACCCTTTGTTCTCCCTGCATGATCTACGATAATAATCTGCTTTGTGTTGATATTTACTGCTGTGTTGCTGACAATTACCTGAAAGAGAAGTTGGGGTGAAATGAGACAAGTAAAAATGATGTCAAAAAGCCTATAGCCCAAGGATGGGCTAGAGCAGCCGTGGGCAAACTACGGCCCACTGGCCGGATCCGGCCCATTTGAAATGAATAAAACTAAAAAAAAAAAAGACTGTACCCTTTTATGTAATGATGTTTACTTTGAATTTATATTAGTTCACACAAACACTCCATCCATGCTTTTGTCCCGGCCCTCCGCTCCAGTTTAAGAACCCATTGTTGCCCTCGAGTCAAAAAGTTTGCCCACCCCTGGGCTAGAGACATGTTGAAGATAATAAAAATTGCTATTTTAGCTATGATCCTGGTGGGAAGATTATCCTTACCATGTAGCAATTGTTATAACAATAAGATAATGAAACCTAGCATGGTCCAGATGGAGTAGAGTGTGTGTGTATGTGTTTGAGAGAGTGAGAGGAAGAGAGACAGAGGATGACTGAAGTTGCTCATGGCAGATCATGACAACTAGCAGAGGGCACTATCTAAGGAGTTCCCACCATGGCCTGGTAGTCCGAAGGTGGGCTTGGCTTGGACCACCCAGAGATCAGGCCTCACTTAACCTGTGCCCTGCCTTCCACCAGTGGAGAGCCTACATATCTCCATGAAGACTGAAATTCTTGAGACAAGACCAGGTAATATAAAAGGCTGAATGTACAATGAACTTTTGAACAAGATAAAAATTTCTCTTATGAATTTTATTTGGTTGCCAATAACAAATCTAACTGTAGTGATCTTAAACACATATCTTTGTATCAAAGACCAAAGCATACTTTTTTCTTTTTCAAGTTTTGCTTATTTCCTTCATATTGATTTTACATGTTTCTTGTTCCTTTTCTTGTTTCTGTTGTTAGACACAGAATAATTTTTTACATTATTTATATGCCCTAATTGTGGTTTACGTATTGATTACTATACATTAGTGTTGTGCCAAGCCATTTCTCTGAATTCTTTTATTGTTAGTATATTTTTTTAGTTTTTTCTCTTGGACCTTCAGGTATATCATTTGCAAACAAATACAAGTTTACCTCCTCTTGTCCCATTCTATCTTTTTTTTTTCTTGTGTGATGAAATAGCCAGCACCTCCAGCATGGCTGTAAGAGTGCTACTTATTTTTTTAAAAAAATATATTTTGTTGATTTTTTACAGAGAGGAAGGGAGAGGGATACAGAATTAGAAACATCGATGAGAGAGAAGCATCGATCAGCTGCCCCCTGCACGCCCCCCACTGGGGATGCACCCACAACCCAGGCACATGCCCCCAACCGGAATCGAACCTGGGACCCTTCAGTCCGCAGGCCGACGCTCCATCCACTGAGCCAAACCGGCCAGGGCAAGAGTGCTACTTATGATACCCTTATCTTGTTCCTGACTTTCATGATAACGCTTTGAGTGTTCTTATGAAGGTGAGTCTGACCTCTGGGTTTTAAGTTGAATTACATATTAATTTTTTAACTAACTTTGGAACTTAATATACAGAATTTTTAATTCTCATAGAAACCTCAAGGACTCTGGGATATGCCAAAGAATGCCAAAGACAACCCTGTTAGAAAAGCACAGTTATAGGCTTGTGTTGAGAAAAAGCAGGACAACTCCATTACTTTGGAAAATAGGAACAAATTAGAAGTGTCCTGCTCTGTGCACCAGAGAGAGTGGGTAGCAGGAAGGACTGATTAGGGGAGGACAGTTAAAAATCTGTATTAGTGTCCTGTTACTGCCATGACAAATTACTGCCAAGTTAGTGGCTTATATATAAACACTAGAGCCCCGGGTGGGGGTTGTTCTCAGCCCGGCCTGTGTCCTCTCGAAGTCCGGGAGCCCTCAGGGGATGTCCGATTTATGGCTTAGGCCCGCTCCCCAGGGAGCCTGGCTTCTGGCTGAGTGGCGCTCCCCTGTGGGATTGGGCTGAAACTGGCTCTCCGACTTCCCCCAAGAGGTCCCAGATTGCGTGAGGGCACAGGCCAGGCTGAGGGACCCCACTGGTGCACGATCAGGGCCAGGGAGAGACGCTTGAGGTTGGCCAGCTGGGGAGGGACTGCGGGAGGGCTCCAGGATGTGTCTGGCCCATCTCGCCCAGTCCCAATTCCAATTGGCCGGACCCCAGCAGCAAGTTAACCTACCGGTCGGAGCATCTGCCTTCTGGTGGTCAGTGCATGTCATAGCAACTGGTCGGCCAGTCAACTGTCTGCCCCCTGATGGTCAGTGCATGTCACAGCAGCTGGTCAACTGGTCGACTGTCTGCCCCCTGGTAGTCAGTGCATGTCATAACGAGCAGTTGAGTGGCCTAAGCATATTATTAGCATACTAGAGGCCCAGTGCACAAAATTCGTGGACTGGGGGGAGAGGTGTCCCTTAGCCCAGTCTTCACCCTCCCCAATCTGGGACCCTTTGGGGGAGTTGGACATCCATCTCATAATCTGGGACTGCTGGCTCCCAACAGCTTGCCTGCCTGCCTGCCTCATTGCGCCTAACCACTTCTTCCTGCCAGCCTGATCACCCCCTAACCACTCTCCTGCTGGCCCGGTCGCCCCCAACTGCCCTCCGCTGCAGGCCCGGTCACCCCCAGCTGCCTTCCCCTGCTGGCCTGGTTGCCCCAAACTGCCCTCCCCTGGCAGCCGGTAACCCCCGTAGGGCGCGGCTATAGGGTTAAGCCTCGGACTGACCTGTTGGCAAAGCCATAAACAAGTCCCAGCTTAGAGGGCACAGTCCTCTTAGCATAATTAAGCTTGACCTTATGATGCTCCCTAGATCTTATCTGGGAAACTAATGGGCTGTGGGAGGTGCAGCAAGTGCTGCCAAAACAAGTGAAACTCACAAGAACATTGTAACTGTGGTGACCACTACTTTGTTTACATCTGACTATAAAATAAAGGCTCAGCTTGCCTCTGGATCTCTCTCTGTGGCCTCAGCCAGGCACAGGAAGATCCACCTAGACCAGCTGTGGGCAAACTATGGCCCACGGGCCAGATCCGGCCCGTTTGAAATGAATAAAACTAAAAAAAAAAAAAAAAAAGACCGTACCCTTTTATGTAATGATGTTTACTTTGAATTTATATTAGTTCACACAAACACTCCATCCATGCTTTTGTTCCAGCCCTCTGGTCCAGTTTAAGAACCCATTGTGGCCCTCGAGTCAAAAAGTTTGCCCACCCCTGACCTAGACCCAGTTTATTCTCTTTGTCTGTCATTTCTTCATCCTTCACCGCCCTCACTCAGGCTTGTGAACCCTTGGCTGAGCTGGCTCGGCCCGGTTCCCCACAACTGCCCTCCTCTGCAGGCCCAGTCCCCCACAACTGCCCTCCCCTGCAGGCCATCTTGTGCCCACATGGGGGCAGCCATCTTATGTGTTGGAGTGATGGTCAATTTGCATATTATCTCTTTATTATATAGGATTACACTTTGGTTGAATGGTTGACCAGACACTTAGCATATTAGGCTTTTATTATATAGGATTTATGTACATTACAAATTGACTTAGTTCTGAAGGTCAGAGGTCCAAATGTGCAGGCAGGCCTGTTTATTTTGAAGGCTCTAGAGGAGAATCCATTTCCATGCCTTTTTCAGCTTCTCAAGTTCACTGGCTCGTAGTCCCCTTCTTCATCTCAGAGCCAGCAACATAGCATCTCCTCTCTTCTCTGACTCTGCTTCATCCTTTTGTCTGCTCTCTGACTCTAACTCTACTCCCTCTTCTTAGAAAGGACTCTGTGATTACATTGGGTTCACCAGGACAATTCAGAATAATCTCCCCATCTCAAGACTTTTAATTTAATCACACCCACATAGTCCCTTTGCCATGTAAATTAACATGTTCTGGGGATTAAGATGTGGACCTCTTTGGTTTTTTTTTTTTGGTTTTTTTTTTAAATATATTTTTATTGATTTCAGAGAGGAAGGGAGAGGAAGAGAGAGATAGAAACATCCACAATAGAGGGAATCATTGATTGACTGCCTCCTGCATGCCCTCTACTGAGGACCGAGCCTGCAACCTGGGCATGTGCCCTTGACCGGAATCGAACCCAGGACCCTTGAGTCCACACGCCGACGCTCTATAAAATGAGCCAAACTGGCTAGGGCTGATGTGGAACTCTTTGAAGGGCTATTATTTACTGGCCACAGGATCTAAAATGAACTTTCTGCTTCTGTATTTTGTCCCTGGCTGACAGGCATAGCTTTGATCCCACAATAAAACTGATATGTGGATGGTCCTAATAAATACAATCATTTCAAAATAGCTGAGTTCTGAAATTATTCCTGAGGAGTTCAGTGGGTAGATGGTGTGGTTCCAGTGAAGGTGGTATGAAACAGGTCTCTGTTGACTTCCAAGGTATAAAGGAAACAAATGTGTCACAATCAGAGAGTAAGCAGTGAAGACAAATTTTAGTTCAATTTGATTACTGCTGTATCTGCAAAGTCTAGAGCAGAGTAAGCACCATGAAGGCACTCAATAAATATTTGTTGATGAGTAAATCCTACATCAAAGGCAGGTTTTGGGAGCACAAAAGTCTCTCTTCTGTACAAATTTGGAAATAATGTGCATTTCTCAACCCCCTAATAAAAATTTTCCCCCCAAGAATTATGTAATTTTTGGGAGTGCCCTTTTAGTTGCCAAATGAGATATAGCCCAATTCATGAATCACTTTAAAAAGCCAATTAGATCTTCACATTAAAAAAAAACAAAAACCTAATTGTGTAATTTCTATGCAGGCAGGCTCCAGGGACTGCAAATGTCGTTTATTATTTTGCCACGTGGTGGTGCTATTGCCACTGGTAAGCAAAAACACTCACCATTCTTTATTGGTGTCCAGTGAATACACACAGAGCTTCTGTGAATGATCTTGGTGCTCTTGTCACATTTATTATTACAATTAAATCTAATACCCTGTCATTGTCAACCAATACATTGATTGTGCTAGTGCTGGTGCTGAAAAATATGCTAAAAATAATTTAGGAGGGGAAGTTAAATATGAATAAAAGGAGGTATACTATGATGTTCACTTAGGGGAGAACAGTCCACAAAATATTTGAGATAATAGAAATATTATTGATAACATTAGAGATAATACCTTTGCACCAGGCTTGCTTTGCTTATTCAGGAAGGCAGGGACGGGGCTGAATCCCAGCACATATTAGCATGCCTGGCACACAACAGGTGAACAGTAAACATTGGTGAAATAAAAAATAAATCAGTGTGGAGATGGCAACTTTGCAGCTCCCACCTATATGAAACACATTCTGTCTCACCCCACACAGAAACTAACAAGAAGTTCCTGAAACTGAATTCCAAAATTGCAGCCATGGATTCTGAATAATCCAGCTCAGTTTAGATGCTTGTTCTTAGTCTAATCATCTGAACCCAGGGAAGTGGCTCCCAGAGACTTACCAGGATGAATGAAGATTTTGGGGACAGGGAATGTGAGCCAAAACTAACTATAGTATATGAGTAATGAGTCTCGAATACACAATTTAATTTTCTATTTTAATAATTTGTAAATATTCAGTTTAGTGGGTTAAGACACACACATTGTTGTGCAATCATCACCACCATCCATCTCCAGAACTTTTTCATCTTCCCCAAACTAAAACTCTGTTCTCACTGTCGAATCTCAGAGGGAAGGCATGGGTGAGTGGGTTGGTGGAAGAGATTAAGCAAACAATAGGGTGGTGAGGCCTGGGGTGCAGAGCGGGTGCAGGCTAGAAGGGGTCAATGGGGAAAAAGGAGGACATATATAATAATTCGACAATAAAGACTTTTTAAAAAAAAAGACTCTTCCCCTCAAACACTAACTCCCCATTCTCACCCTCATCCTTGCCCACTGCCCCAGGAAACCATTCTAACTTTCTGTCTCTACAAATTTAATTACTCTATATATCTCATATAAGTGTAATCATACAGTATTTGTCCCTTTGTGACTGGCTTATTTCACTTAGCATAATGACCTCAAGCTTCATCTGTGATGTAGCATGTGTAGAATTTCCTTCTTTTTTAAGGTTAAATAATATTCCAGTCTATGTTTATGTCACAATTTTTTTATCTGTTCATGCGTGGAACATTTGGGTTGCTTCCAGCTCTTGGCTCTTGTGAATTGTGCTGCTATGAACGTTGTCATAGCATTTTTTAAATCACAGCAGCTCTTTGTCATGCAAACTCTCAACCAATGGCCCTAAAAGTCACTGCCTATCCTGTGGGGTTCAGCAGAAAATCAATTCCTGGGAAGAAGGAATAACGCAGAGTAAAGTGTGCAACCTGGGAGAAGGCAGCTTGGGGGAGGGCAGCCTGGAGGAGGGCAGCATGGAGGAGGGCAGCCTGGAGGAGGGCAGCATGGAGGAGGGCAGCCTGGAGGAGGCTCTGGGAGCTGTTTCTGAGAACAAAGACTTCCCTGCTTTTGGACAGGGGAGGGAGCACTAGATGTAGACACAGAGCAAAGATATCTCTCATTCCAAAATAACTTTTAACCTCTACACTGTTTAACAGTGGAACAATCTACCTTCATGAAATAAGTATTTCAGTGAAAATACACAGACAGGAGCTAGTTGATTATAGAAAATTTTCCAGAGTTGTGAGGGGAGTTGAAGGAGAGCTATTCCTGGGCTCTAAGACTGCTTTTACCCCAACACCGTCTCTCTATTCTATTTGATTTATTGTAATGCACACCCCATGGCATCCAGCCCCTTTTCCAGTCCTGGGGCCTGGTTTCCTGAGAGCCTGAAGGAAGGTTCACCACATCAATGGTCCTGCAGCTTCATCAATTTCTCACATATTCCCCATGAAATTGGTGAAGGAAATATTTGGCAAAGGTCTTCAGAAAAGCCATATAATCACGGTCAAAGCAGTAAGACCTGGACAAGTAGATATAGGAGCTGTAGGTTGATCTGTGAGTCTTTTTTTTTTTTTTTTTTTTTTTTTTTTTTTTTTAATATATTTTATTGATTTTTGACAGAGAGGAAGGGAGAGAGATAGAGAGTCAGAAACATCGATGAGAGAGAAACATCGATCAGCCACCTTCTGCACATCCCCCACAGGGGATGTGCCCGCAACCCAGGTACATGCCCTTGACCGGAATCGAACCTGGGACCTTTCAGTCCGCAGGCCGACGCTCTATCCACTGAGCCAAACCGGTTTTGGCGTGATCTGTGAGTCTTGGTGGCAGTTCTGGTGCACCTGCAAGGAGGTCACGGTCCTTACACCCGGGGGCTTGTGGCATCCAAGGGTGCTGTGAGGAGGTGGTGAGGCTGGATTGTGGTGGCTGTCTGGGATGGGTTGAGCTCTGGTTGGTCCAAGCACTGTTGAAGCAGGAAACGGCATGACTTCACAAAGACTGTCTTTGTCTTTCTAATGCTTGAAGTATCAGTAGAAAAGACAAAAATTACCAAAGCTATAATTTCCAAAGTAAATCAGTGTAAACTTCGTTTGATATTTGTGTCATCTCCTCCAGAAGAAGTTGGAATCTGATGAGCTGTTGAAAGCTCTTAGAGAACCACATGCCTCAGAAGGGAAATACTCTCTGAGATAACAGTGACAGGAGCCACAGCAGGTCTCCAGGTACACTGGGGCCTGACCAGGAAAATACCCTGGTAAATCCAGATCAAATTAGCAAATAGTAGACTCTTATCCCAATTTGTGCTATTTATTAAATTTCTGTTTTCAGTTTTTCTCATTTCTCTTTTCCTTTTTCATCAAAACGTATGAAAACAATGTCTGAAGGTGGTGTGGTGAATTAGACAAAGCTTACACTTTGGGGTTGGAAAATAAGCTGGTGCAACCTCCCTTGGAAGGCAATTCAGACAGTTATCGAAATGTGAAGTGCACCTACCCTTTGATCAGCAACTCTGTAAGGAGATGCATTCTCACACCAATAAGGAACATGTACAGCAAGTCATTACAGCAAAAGATCAAAAATGCCCTAACCGTGCTGGCCAGTTGCTCAGTAGTTAGACCGTTAGCCCACGGACTGAGGGTCTCTGGTTTGGTTCCAGTCAAAGGCACGCAGGCTGGAATCCCAGCCCCAGTCAGGGCATGTGTGAGAGGCAACCAATCTATATGTCTCTCTCACATTGATGTTCCTCTCTCTCTCTGTCTTTCCCCCTCCTTTCCACACTTTCTAAAAATCAATGGGAAAAATATCCTCCGGTGAGGATTAACACACAAAAAAAGTCCATCAGAAGGTACTATTTACCAGCGTATGGCCCATCCAAAAAATGCTCAGTGTGGAAGCAGGGCTGAAAAGCCCTGCCACTGCTGGGGGAATGAGAGAGATCTTTATGTACAGACTTACAAAACATACACTGTTGCATGACAAAAGCAAGGTGTGAATATTTGAGCTAAAAAAAAAAAAAAAGGTACCTATAGGTAGAAATACAGCATACACTGTGTTAGGCATCTTCTAAGGTGGCTCCCAATGATCTCTCAGCCCTGGTAACCATGCCCTATGTAATCCCTCCTTGAGTGTGTGCTCAGTCTAGTGATGTGCCTTCTCATTAAAAATTTGCAGCAAAGCCCTAATCGGTTTGGCTCAGTGGATAGAGCGTCGGCCTGCAGACTGAAGGGTCCCAGGTTCGATTCTGGTCAAGGGCTTGTACCTTGGTTGCAGGCACATCCCCAGTAGGGGATGTGCAGGAGGCAGCTGATCAGTGTTTCTCTCTCATCGATGTTTCTAACTCTCTATCCCTCTCCCTTCCTCTCTGTAAAAAATCAATTAAAAATATATTTAAAAAAATTGCAGCAAAGGTGAGATGTCACTTCTGAGATTTGGTTATAAAAAACATTGGCTTCTTTTCTTCTCTTACTTTTCTAGCTCTTCTCGCCTGTTTATTCTGATGACATCAGTTACCATGCTGTGAGGTGCCCAGTGGAGAGGCCCACGTGGCAAGAAACTGAAGGAGGCCTCAGGCCAAAAGCCAGTTAAAGAAATGAGGCCCTCAGCCCAACAGCCTGTGAGAAACTAAATCTTCCAATACCCCTTAAGTGCACCTGAAAGCAGATCCTCCTAAGTGGATTTGTGAGGTGACTGCAGCCCCAGCCAACAACTGACCATGACCTATGAGAGATCCTGAGCCAGAGGGCTCAGTTAAGCCGCTGGATTTCTGACCACAGAAAATGTGTGACAATAAATATTTGTTGTTTTGCCCTAAACAGTTTGGCTCAGTGGATAGAGCGTCGGCCTGTGGATTGAAAGGTCCCAGGTTCGATTCCGGTCAAGGGCATGTACCTTGGTTGCGGGCACATCCCCAGTGGGAGGTGTGCAGGAGGCAGCTGATTGATGTTTCTCTCTCATCGATGTTTCTAACTCTCTCTCCCTCTCCCTTCCTCTCTGTAAAAAATCAATAAAATATATTTAAATAAATAAATAAGTAAATAAATAAATATTTGTTGTTTTAAACCACTAAGTTTTGGGGCAATTTGTTGCACAGCAGTAGGTAACTAATATAAGATTTATGTTTGTTTATGCCATATGAAACTGACCACTGTGCTTGCCACTGGGGAAGGAAATTTAAAATTCTGGGGATCAGAGGTGGGAGGAAACTTACTTTTTACTGTATACCCTTTAGTTTTTGAATATAATGTTTATTCAACAAACTACATTTTTAAATCCTCTCCAATAAACAATAATTTCAAAGGCCTATTTCTAACATGCACATATTAATTTTTTTCTATATCTACATACATTGGTTAATTTCTCACAAAGAAGTTTTTGCAAACTTTCTTTAACTTGGGTACATATCACATCACTTCACATAAAAAAAGAGACTCTCTTTTCTTTCACCTTTTTGGGAAAGCAAGAAAAATGCCTTCTTTACAGCCTCATCATCTGCCTCTCCTGGCCTTACAACTCCTGCTGCAGCCACATCAATGTTCCAGTCCCCCACTGGAGCCTGTTTCCCAGCTCTGTCCCTTAACTCAAACATCCTCTCAACTTGAATGCTTTTCCTCCCAGGTGCCTTCCCTAATTCTTGTGCAAAATACAAGACCCAACTCCAAGTTCTTCCTCTGACACAGCCCACTCTTACCCGAACCCCCTCTCATTCTTGCCCCACAAATCCACCAATTCTGTTCCTGGATATGCATCCCAGGTAAATTGGTCTCTCACTCCTTTGGACTATGCCTGTACTTTATACTTAGTTTCATATAGGTCTTCACTCACTGTATTGTCATTTTTCTGTTTAGACAATAAGCTCCTTAGACAGATTTGCCAATTGGATAGAAGAAAGATCTCTAGCATAGTGTCATTTGCACAAGGGAACTTGATACACAACAAAGGTGTCATCACAAATCAATGGAGAAAAGGGCAAATTGTGCAATAGATGATACACTGACTCACTGTGAAGAAAAAGAAAACCTGACCCCTATCTAACACCATGTGCCAAAGCCAGGCCATGGGATCATGACCACTTGGTGGAAAATGCCCTTTTGAAAATGCACTTTCCAAACTATCAGAATGAATGAAAGATCTAATGGTCTAAGAACTCTAAGGAAGACAGAAGAAATTGTAATAAGGTGTCTTTGTGACCTTAGGAGTTGCAAAGCGTTTCTTAAATAAAACTTTACAAACACACCCTGGCTGGTTTGGCTCAGTGGATAGAGCGTCGGCCTACGGACTGAAAGGTCCCAGGTTCGATTCTGATCAAGGGCATGTACCTTGGTTGCAGGCACATCCCCAATAGGGGGTGTGCAGGAGGCAGCTGATCGATGTTTCTCTCTCATTGATGTTTCTACCCATCTCCCTTCCTCTCTGTAAAAAAAAAATCAATAAAATATATTTAAAAAAACACTTTACAAACACAAACCATAAGGCAAAAATTTGATACATTCGATTACATAAAAAATTCAGGAGTTTTATTCAACAAAGGCCATCATGGGCAAAGACCATAGATTAGAGGGTAGTAGAAGATATTGTAGTACCTAAAATGGAAAGGTATTAACATCTAGAATATATCAAGAAAAAGGCAGCAACTTTAAGAAGAGGAAGCCCAAAGTCCACCAAGTATATAAAAAGATACTCAATTTTGTTTATAATCTTAAAGAAATCCAACTTAAGATATCATTTGCTAGTATGCCTATATACCTACTTGTAAGATGGGTAAAAATTAGAAAGCTTGATACTGCCAAGTGTTGGTGGGAAAGTGAGATATATCATGCCTTGCTGATGGGGAGTTGTCACACTTACTGTTGCATAACAGAACACCCAAAACTTAGTAGCTTAATACAACAACCGTTTCATTTAGCTCACAATTCTGTGTCTTCAAAATTTGGACTGGGCTCTGCTGGGCAGTCCAGTCTTCTGATCTCTTGACTCATCCCACTCTGACCTGAACTTCCAGTCCTATTGGAAAAAAATGCCCTCAGAAGATAATCTCCCAACTCTCCAGAGGCTTCCAGATCTCCTGGTTTACCATGACCAGGCCAAAGGACACCTTGCAAAGGGAGGACCTTGGTCATCATACTCTGTGACAGTTTTAGAAAATTTTGTATGAATTTAGATCATTTACTAAAATCAGTCATTTCTTTCATTAACCAATCCCAATGGCTATTTACTTTATGATGCATCCTTTCTTTCTTTTATAAGCACATTAAAGTCAGTTTGTTTTTCCACTTCCAATTTAATTAAGTTATCCACACAACTAAATCTAGACTTTGCAGAGTCAAATTTAATCTTTGTATTTGGCTTCAGAAAGGTGGGTGGTAAAGCAAATTAAGTACATTTTTTATCATTTTCTCCTTTAGTTAC
This sequence comes from Myotis myotis, assembly GCF_014108235.1. NCBI lineage: Eukaryota > Metazoa > Chordata > Mammalia > Chiroptera > Vespertilionidae > Myotis > Myotis myotis. The sequence continues at coordinate 103,443,986 of NW_023416324.1, read as the reverse complement.
TATTTGTTTCTGATTTAAGGAATGTACCTATTGTTATGGGCAGAATGTTTGTGTCCCCACAAAATTTCTACTTTGAAATGCTAACCCTCAATGCATGGTATTAGGATGTGGGGCCTTGGGGGCAGAGCCCTTCTGAATGTGATTAGTGCCCTTATAAAAGAGACCCAGAAATCTCCCTCATCCCTTCCACCATGCAGGACACAGCAGGGAGGCAGCCATTGATGAACTAGAAAGTGGGTCTTCACCAGACCCCAAATCTGCTAGACTTGGTCTTGGACTTCCAGACCTGTGAGAAATAAACATTTGTTGTTTAAGCCACCCAGCCCACAGTGTTTTTGTTATAGCAGCCCTAATGAACTACGGTGTCTGCCCTGTTTAAACAGAATTTTCACTCAGATTTTAAAAACACAGAAGTCTTTGATTTTTGAGAAAATGAGGGACTAGTTGAGAAGAATAGCTTGAGAGTTTTCTTTTATAAACAGAAGGTGTTTTGTTTTCCCCCCAATTCTGTATAATTTAAATGTATATTTCAAAAGAATGTCAAATAATAGAACTTTGATTTTTCAATGTTTTTAAAAAACTTTCATTAACTTAATGGTTTAAGAATGATAAAAGGGACAAAATAGAGGGAAAAATAAAAATCCTTAAAACTTAAATTTTAGTAAATCCAGATACTGTACTTGGCAATCAAATAAATACAAAAAAATTTCTCTTCAATGAATAAGTGGAAATACTATAATTCTGAGAGTTGCAGGACCAGGGAAGGTATATAATTTGGAGTGTTGGCAAAAGAAGCGCTATAGAGTTGTGATAAGAAGAAACCCTCTACTTAAATAGAAGACATTAAATGCTTTATTTAGTTTTATTGGATTGACAATATATGTAAATCATTTAATTTGAAAGGTACAAAATAGTGCACAATGAAAGGTAAAGGCTCCTTCCTCCCATAATATACTTCTCCTTGGAAGCCACCACTACTACTGATTCCTTATATACCCTTCATTAAAATCTATACATTTATAAATATATAAGCAAGCAAATTCATTGAGTGTTCCTCCCACAGAAATGGCAATGTGCTGCATACCTGATCTCACTTTGTTTCTTTCTTTTTTTTAAAAAAATATATTTTTATTGATTTCAGAGAGGAAAAGGGAGGGAGAGATGGAAGCATCAATGATGAGAGAGAATCATTGATCGGCTGCCTCCTGCACATCCCCCACCGGGGATTGAGCCCACAACTCAGGCATGTGCCCTTGGCCGGAATCAAACCCGGGACCCTTCAGTCTGCAGGCTGACGCTCTATCCACTGAGCCAAACCAGCTAGAGCACTTTGTTTCTTTTTTAAAGAACTTAATGATATATCTTAGAGATGTTTCTCTGTACATATAGATCTGCCTTATTATTTTAGTGGTTGCCTGCTATTGAAGGTATGTTATTATTTTATAATTATATTGAAATTATACCCAGCATTTATTTCATCACTCTCTATTAATGGACATTTAAGTTATATTCAATATTTTTCTTTTATAAACTCTACTACGGGCCCATTGCATGAATTTGTGCACCTTGAAAGGAACTGTGGGCTGCGAGGTTACAGTGGGCACAGGGCGGGTTTTGGCCCATCCTCTGTGCCCCTGCCTGTCCCCTCCCACCATGGCCCCCAGTCCCCTGTCTACTGGCTGCCCTGCTCCTGCTGCTGCTGCTCCCATGCACTGCTCACACCCACTGACGGCGCAGAGCGGTTGGGGTCAGTGCTGTCAGCAGATGTGAGTGGCGGCTGCTGCCCTGATTTCCCCTCAGGACCAGGGGGAGGTGGAGAAGCCCTGACGGGTGATTGGGGCCAGCAGCCACCGCTCACACCTGCTGACTGTGCTGAACGATCAGGGCCAGTGCCGGGCGCCGGCAGCGGGTGCCAGTGGTGGCTCCAGTGCCAGCAGCGGGTGTGAGCAAGGCTGGCGCTGGCAGGAGGTGCAAGCACCGGGCGGGACCATGGCGTGTGAGAGCAAAGAATTTTCAGTAACCACCAGAGGTGATGACAGTGACCAGTGCCCCGCCTTGATCTGGCACCCCTGCTCCACCATCCTGCAGCAGCCGACACCTGCCGTTCCACACGTGCCCCCTGGTGGTCAGCGCACATCAAAGCAACTGGTTGTTTGGTTGTTCCGCCATTCAGTCTATTTGCTTATTAGCCTTTTATTATATAGGACTAGAGGCCCGGTGCACGAAATTCGTACACTCGGGGGAATGGGGTCCCTCAGCCTGGCCTATGCCCTCTCACAGACTGGGAGCCCTGTGATCGATCACCTCAAAGAGGTAGGCCCTGCCCACCTGGCCAGGGCTCCTAGATGGATTGCCCCCACAGAGGGAGGCCCAGGCTATCCACTGCAGCACCACCAGCTGGTAGCCTAGGCCTCCCTCTTTGGAGTGATCAATTGAGCCCCTCAGAGGAAGGCGCTGCCCACCCACCACAGCTGCCTGGGCCTCCCTCTGCAGGGGGATCATGTGATCAATTGTGCCCTGCAGAGGGAGGCCCCACCCACCTGCTGCAACCTGCCGGGTCCGTGGCCTGGGCCTCCCTCTTTGGGGCGATCATGGAGCCCCTCAATTGATCGATTGTTCCACCGGCCGGTGGCCTTGGCCTCCCTCTGCAGTGCGATCATGGGGCGATGGCCAGGCCCCTGACCAATCACATCACACCTGCCTTGGCTGGCCTGGTGCCAGTGGGTGTCATAGCATGGTCATCAGGAAGGTTGCCAGGATGGTTGTTCTGCGGTTTGGTCATTCGGTTGATTTGCATATTACACTTTTATTATTATAGATTGCGATGAATACCCTTTAATGTATACCATTTTACATAGTGTATATCTCTAGGAAGTAACAGAATTGAGTCAAAGAATCTGCACAATTAAAGTTCTGATAGACACTGTCAATTTGTCTTCCACAAAGGTTGTACTAACTAAATTCTCACTCTTCCCAAACCTTGTCCATCTAGTTTCTGCATATTGTTTTTATCTTGGCCAATCAACTAGGTGAAAAATGGTATTATCTCCTGGGATTTTGCTTTGTGTTTCTCTTATTAGGAGTGAGTTGAGCATTTTTTACATGTTTAAGAGAAGGAATGATCTTAATCACGGTGAACTCTAATATAAAAAGGGGTAGAATATTGCGGTATTATCAGCCAAATTAAGATCAGAAGGGAATGCATTTTCATGGGAAAAAGAGAACCTGGAAAAGTCCTGACCTGTCCCCACAAACAAGGCCCTCAACATTACCTCTCTACCCACACTACTGCTCTATACTGGGCCCCAGCTCTCAGCAGATGTTGTAGGAGCCTTGCCCATCAAACTGAGATAACATCATACATCACCTGGTAACAAAATGTACCAGTGAGGCCCTCGTTTCCAAAATGCCTCATCCCTTCAATTCTCATCCCTGTTCTGACCTGATTTCCCTCTCTGTCTTTGCCCCTGACCTATTTAAATTAACTCTGTCCAACCCTGGCTAGTGTGGTTCAGTTGGTTGGAGTGTCATCCTGTACACCAAAAGGTGACCAGTTGATTCCCAGTCAGGGCAACTACCCAGGTTGTGGGCTTGATCCCAGGTGGGGATGTATGCAGGAGGCAACCAATCAATGATTCTCTCATTGATGTTTCTCTCTTTCTCTTTCTCAAATCAATGAAAAAATTAAATCAATTCCATCAAATAGAAATATAATATGAGCTACATAGGTAATTTAAAATTTTCTAGGAGCTACATTTTAAAAAAGTAGAAACAATTTAATTACTTTTAATATTTTAATATATAATAATATATCCAAAATATGATTTCAACATGCAATCAACATTAAAATTATTAATATTTTACATTCTTTTTGAATTCAGTCTTTGTAATGTGTATTTATATTATAGCACACCTAAAGACACATTTTAATGGCCCAATAATGGCATATGGCTAGACCTGTCTTTCAGCAATGTTAGATCCTTATTCCCTAAATGCCCTCTACCCTTCTATATAGTCAGTCTTTCCCTAGAGCACTTTTCCTTTCTCCTCCAGGAATAGGAAGTTCAGGCCCTCTCTTAAGGTCACTGTACCACCCTCGGGCATTTCCAGTGGAGGCCACTGATTCTTCTATACACCAGAACTTCCATGTGTGAAAGTATGTCTGTAGGATGAATTTCCAAAAAGGAAACTGCACAGTGAAACAGTATTTATGCTGCTAATTTTGATAAATATTGTTAAATTGTCTTTTGAAGGTGCTACACCAATTCATACTCCCTGGGTGCATATGTCCATGTTTTTAATTGCTACATAATATTCTGAAATACAGAGGATGTACATCATAGTGTAGAGGCCCCTTTTGACACAGGACATTAGGTTGTTTCCAATTGTTGCATTACAAACAATGCTGCAATAATCATCCTTGTATGTGCTCCCTTGTGCATCTATTTCTCTAAGACAATTAAATAAAACAAAGAAAGCAAAGGGAGCAGCTGTAGCACAAAGGCTGTAAGGTGGAACAGATAATATTCTAAGTTATGTTGATATGTTTTCCTAAAGTTCTAAAACATTACAATTCTGAAATAAACACTACATGATTACCCCTATGCTTCTCAAACCATTCCTAGACAAGGAAAAAAGACAGAAAGCTCTTTAGTTCGTTGTATATGTTGCCATATCCTTAATATCAAAACCTGCTACAAAATGTGTAACAAAAATTATAGAACAATTTTACTTATCTAATCTAATAAAAGAGAAACATGCAAATTGACCACACCTCTGCTATGCCCCAAGCCACGTCCACCAGCCAATCAGAGTGACTATATGCAAATTAACCCATCCAAGATGGCAGCCGGCAGCCACAGAGCTGGAGCAAGCAGGAGGCTTGGTTGCCCTGGCGATGGAGGAAGCCAAGCTTCCTGCTTGCCCTGGCCAGCTGTGGTCATGGCTTAAGGCAACAAAGATTCAATTATAGAAGATAAATATATCCCAGATACCTGCTTCCAGCCAGCCTCCACTGGGAGCTTGGGTGGCTAGCGGCTGTGGCCAGCCTGCAAACAGCCATCAGCCCTCACCCAGGATAGCCAGGCACCCCAGGGGAGACCTCCACCCTGAAGGGGCTGTGGCCAGCCTGCAAATAGCCATAAGCCCCTCACCCAGGCTGGCCAGGTACCTCAGCAGGGACCCCCACCCTGAAGGGGCTGTGGCCAACCTGCAAACAGCCATCAGCCCCTCACCCAGGATAGCCAGGCACCCCAGGGGAGACCTCCACCCTGAAGGGGCTGTGGCCAGCCTGCAAACAGCCATCAGCCCCCACCCAGGATAGCCAGGCACCCCAGGGGAGACCTCCACCCTGAAGGGGCTGTGGCCAGCCTGCAAATAGCCATCAGCCCCTCACCCAGGCTGGCCAGGCACCCCAGCAGAATCCCCCTCCCTGAAGGAAGTGTGGCCAACCTGAAAACGGCCCTCAGCCCCTCACCCAGGCTGGCCAGGCACCCCAGCGGGACCCCCACCCTGATCCAGGACACCCTTCAGGGCAAACCAGCCAGCCCCCACCCACGCACCAGGCATATAATAAAAGGGTAATATGCAAATGGACCCTAACAGCAGAACAACTGGGAATGACTGTTCACTAGGACACACACTGACCACCAGGGGGCAAACACTCAATGCAGGAGCTGTCCCCTGGTGGTCAGTGCACTCCCACAGGAGGAGCTCTGCTCAGCTACAAGCCAGGCTTACAGCTGCCAGTACAGCGGTGGTGGTGGGAGCCTCTCCCGCCTCCTCAGCAGCGCTAAGGATGTCCGACAGCTTAGGCCTGCTCTCTGCTGGAAAGTGGACATCCCCTGAGGGCTCCTGGGCTGCCAGAGGGATGTCTGACTGCCAGCTTAGGCCCAATCCCTCAGGGAGTGGGCCTAAGGCAGCAAGTGGTCATCCCCCGAGGGGTCCCAGACTGCAAGAGGGCACAGGCCGGGCTGAGGGACCCCTCCCCCCCCAAGTGCACAAATTTTTGTGCACCGGGCCTCTAGTCTAATCTAATAAACATGCAAATTGACCTCACCTCCTCTACGCCCAAGCCACACACACAAGCCAATCAGAGCAACTATATGCAAATTAACTCAACCAAGATGGCTGCCAACAGCCACAAAGCTGGAGCAAGCAGGAGGCTTAGTTGTCCCGGTGATGGAGGAAGCCAAGCTTCCCGCATGCCTTGGCCAGCTGTGGCCTCCGCTCAAGGCAAGAAAGTTTCCATTATGTAAGATAAATAAATCCCGCCTGAACCGGTTTGGCTCAGTGGATAGAGCGTCGGCCTGTGGACTGAAGGGTCCCAGGTTCGATTCCAGTCAAGGGCATGTACCTGGGTTGCGGGCACATCCCCAGTAGGAGATGTGCAGGAGGCAGCTGATCGATGCTTCTCTCTCATTGATGTTTCTAACTCTCTATCTCTCTCCTTTCCTCTCTGTAAAAAATCAATAAAATATATTTAAAAAAAAAAAAGATAAATAAATCCCAGATACCTGCTTCTAGCCAGCCTCTACTGGGAACTTGGGTGGCTGGGGGCCATGGCCAGCCTGTAAACAGCCATCAGCCCCTCACCCAGGCTGGCCAGGCACCCCAGCGGGACCCCCACCCTGATCCGGGACACCCTTCAGGGAAAACAAGCCAGCCCCCACCCATGCAACAGGCCTCTATCCCAGCCGTGGGCAAACTATGGCCGGTGGGCTGGATCTGGCCCATTCGGCTGTTCTATCTGGCCTGCGGAGCCAAAAGAGTGGAGGGTTCTCTTGCTCTCCCCTCCACTCCTTCACCAGCAGCAGCATTAACATGTATTAATTCACACAAACACTCCATCCATGCTTTTGTTCCAGCCCTCCGGTCCAGTTTAAGAACCCATTGTGGCCCTCGAGTCAAAAAGTTTGCCCACCCCTGCTCTATCCTATATAATAAAAGGGTAATATGCAAATTGACCCTAACAGCAGAACGACTGGGAATGACTATGACACACACTGACCACCAGGAGGCAGACGCTCAATGCAGGAGCTGCCCCCTGGTGGTCAGTGTGCTCCCACAGGGGGAGCTCTTCTCAGCCACAAGCCAGGCTGATGACTGCCAGTACAGCGGTGGTGGTGGGAGCCTCTCCTGCCTCCTCAGCAGTGCTAAGGATGTCCGACTGCAGCTTAGGCCTGCTCTCTGCTGGAAAGTGGACATCCCCCGAGGGCTCCCGGGCTGCCAGAGGAATGTCTGACTGCCAGCTTAGGCCCAATCCCCTGGGAAGTGAGCCTAAGCCATCAGGTGGTCATCCTCCGAGGGACCCAGACTGCAAGAGGGCACAGGCTGGGCTGAGGGACCCCCTCGAGTGCACAAATTTTTGTGCATCGGGCTTCTAGTCTTCCTATCTAATAAAAGAGAAACATGCTAATTGGCGTACGACCGCTACCCTTCCCATTGGCTAATCAGGGCAATATGCAAATTAACTGCCAGCCAAAATGGTGGCTGGCAGTCAGGCAGCTTAAACTGAACATGAGGCTTGCTTGCTTCAGTGACGGAGGAAACCAACATTCCCCGCCTGCCTTGCCGGCCTCTGAGCCTGCAGTTTAAGAAACATTGTAACAAATATAGAAGCTAAACAAAGCCCCAGAAACCAGCTTTCAGCGGGCTGGGACCTCAGAGCTGGAGTTGATACAGAGTTTTGATTATAGAACCGAAACAAACCAGATACCTTCTTTCAGCAGCTGAGGCCTCAGAGCTGGAGCCAAGCCTCAGAGCTAAAGCTGGCCCAGAATAAAAAAAAAAAAGAAAAAAAGGAGCAGTTGGGAGCTTCAGTCGGCCTGAAAACATCCCTCAGCCCCTCACCCAGACTGGCCAGGCACCCCAGTGGGGACCCCCACCCTGATCCAGGACACCCTTCAGGGCAAACCAGCCAGCCCCCACCCATGCACCAGGCCTCTATTCTATATAGTAAAAGGGTAATATGCCTCCCAGCACCAGGATCAGCGTGACAGGGGGCAGCGCCCAAACCCCCTGATTGCCCTGCGGCTCTGTGTGTGACAGGGGGTGGGGCCACAACCTCCATATCGGCCCTGCTCTGTTCGTGATAAGGGAAGGCGTCCCAACCCCCTGATCGGACCTGCTCTGTGCCTGATAGGGGGGAGCTCCCCAACCCCCTGATCACTCTGTGGCTCTGTGTGTGACAGGGGGCAGCGCCCCAACCCCCTGATTGGCCCTGCTCTGTGTGTGACAGGGTGCGGCGCCCCAAACCCTCCACCCCACAGGCCCTGCTCTGTGTGTGACGGGGTAGAGCCATAACCTCCCCATCGGCCCTGCCCTGAGTGTGACAGTGGCGCCACCCCAACCCCCTGATCAGCCCTGCTCTGTGGGTGATAGAGGCCGGCGCCCCAACCCCCACACCCCACGGGCCCTGCTCTGTGTATGATGGGGTAGAGCCATAACCTCCCCATCGGCCCTGCCCTGAGTGTGACAGTGGTGGCGCCCCAATCCCCTGATCGTCCCTGCTCTGTGGGTGATAGAGGGTGGCGCCCCAACCCCCTGATCTGCCCTGCTCTGTGTGTGACAGGGGGGAGCTCCTCAACCCCCTGATGGGCCCTGCTCTGTGTGTGACAGGGGGGAGCTTCCCAACCCCCTGATGGGCCCTGCTCTGTGCGTGACAGGGGGGAGCTTCCCAACCCCCTGATGGGCCCTGCTCTGTGCGTGACAGGGGGGAGCTCCCCAAACCCCTGATTGGCCCTGCTCTGTGTGTGACAGGGGGGAGCTCCCCAAACCCCTGATTGGCCCTGCTCTGTGCATGACAGGGGGTGGCACTGCAACCTCCCCATCGACCCTGCCTTGAGTGTGACAGGGGGCGGTGCCCCAACCCCCCAATCGGCCCTACCCTGAGCGTGACTGAGGGTGGCATCGCAACCTCCCAATCTGCCCTGCTCTGTGCATGACAGGGGGCGGCGCCCCAACTCCCCAATCGGCCCTGCTCTGAGCCCAACCAGGGGCTGCACCTAGGGATTAGGCCTGCCCTCTGCCACCTGGGAGCAGGCCTAAGCCAGCAGGTCGTTATCTCCCGAAGGGTCCCAGACTGCGAGAGGGCACAGGCCGGGCTGAGGGACCCCTCCCTCCCCCTCGAGTGCACAAATTTTTGTGCACCAGGCCTCTAGTATATAATAAAAGGCTAATATGCAAATTGTTCCTACGGGTGGGAGTTCAACTGACTGGGAGTTAGACATATGCTGACCCCCAGGGGGCGGCATGGAACATTCCAGGCATCAGCAATGTGGCACTGGCAGCAGGTGGCCCTGGAGGCTCTGCCAGCCCCGATGGGGCCCAATGAGAGTGGGACCTCAGTGAGATGATGGAGCAGGTGAGTGGGTGGCACCAGGCCAAGGTGGTTGGGAAGGGATTCCCTGGCCTGTGGTGGTGGCAGGCAGTTGGGGGAAGGGAGGCCCAGGCTGGCAGCCAGCAGCTGCTAGGGACCCTACCTGTGCATGACTTTCGTGCACTGGTCGGCTAGTTAAGATATAAACAATTCTCAATAAAATATTAGCAAATTAAATCTAGCAGTGTGTTAAAAAAAAATTATAGCAAATTATATGAGGTATAATTAAAAGACCTAAAATATTCAACAACAACAAAAATTATAGTAAAAGAATTTCACAAAATGGCTAGATACCAAAAATTAATATCAAAAAATGATAGCTTTCCTACACAGTAACAATAGCCAGTTAGAATTGGAAATGGGGGGGAAAAAACTGTCCTGTTCATACTATAGGTTTTTTTTAAACCAAATTTTTGAAAGAAAAATTATTTTTAGTGTTATCTGTGGATTTGTGAAACATGCTCTTAAAAATGGAAAGTAAGCATGGGTGGGCCCTGGGTGCTGTCTAATGATTAATGTGTGCCAGGCCACTTAGAGGCGGGGCAGTGGGTGCACTGCTGCCTCATCATCCAAACAAGTTCACCCCCCAAATTCAAACAGCCCTTTAGTGTCCCTGAAAATTACTGATTAAATTGCACTCCCCAAGAGAATTTCTGAATTCATTTCCTTTTGTACAGGCTGGTCTTTACATCAGGGCACAGCTGATGTTCACTAAGTCAGCTAAACATTGTGTTGTCACTGTTCACTATTTTAAAACAAAGAAAAAACCCCTCCAAAGTTCCCTGGAAAATTAAAAAAATATATTCTCCAGATGTAGCATGGATAGAAAATTCTCTGGAAAAAAGAACTGGGTTGTTTCACTTTTTGGAGGTTTCCTATTTCTAGGAAGGCATTAATCTGTTTATGGGTTTAACAGATGTTTATTGCACACCTGCACTGCACCTGTGCTGGGGAGAGTGCAGTAGCAGCACAACAGGTCAGGCCTGGTGGAGCTTACAGACTAGTGGGCTGAGGACAGTGCTCCACAGAACTTGTGACAGACTTGCCACTTTCCCTTGGAACAACAAAAAGGAGACCAAGGGGTGAATAAGAAATAGTTATCTCCACTTCTAACGGAACAAATATAGTCTTTTAAAATGAAAAGATCTGACGAAACCGGTTTGGCTCAGTGGATAGAGCGTCGGCCTGTGGACTGAAGGGTCCCGGGTTCGATTCCGGTCAAGGGCATGTATGTTGGTTGCGGGCACATCCCCAGTGGGGAGTGTGCAGGAGGCAGCTGGTCGATGTTTCTCTCTCATCAATGTTTCTAACTCTCTATCTCTCTCCTTTCCTCTCTGTAAAAACTCAATAAAATATATTAAAAAAATAAATAAATAAAAAATAAATAAATAAATAAAATGAAAAGATCTGATAACAGTATACTACAGTCAATTCTAATACTCCCCATAGGAAAGTCCTTTTTCAGTTCAGTTCAGTTCTGTGTTAGCTCCCCTCTACTGCACGAGGCACGTGGTTTCTAAGCAGAAAGAACAGCAACACTTCCTCTCTGCCTTCTCTGGGCTGAGGTCAGCCTTGGGCCAAGGCCAGCATGAGTCAGCTTGTCCAGCCAGGACTCGCCCCCTGCCAGGAGACTGGCCTTGCTAAAAGCTTGATGCATACATGGAATGTGGGTGCCCAAGGTCCAGGCACACTGTGGGCACATCCATGTGGGCTCTGGGTTGACAGGGTATTAAGGAGAAATATCTTAGTGTGTTTCCCCCCCCCCCAAAAGAAATTTGTTCATCATAATGGGAACCATCAAACTGTTCATATATTTCTCATAATTCCATTCTATAGAATTTATTTGGAGAAAATGACCTAAAAGAAAAAAAGTCCGAAGATATTATCATAATAGTGTAATTAGCAATTATGATAAATTCTTAGCATCCCAAATACTTCCAGTGGAGAATTGTAATGTAACTTGGATGAAACATTGCAGAGGTGTTAAAAATGAAAAGAGCCCTGGCTGGTTTGGCTCAGTGGTTGGAGTGTCAGCCTGAAGACCAAAGGGTCCAAGATTTGATTCCTGGTCAAGGGCATGTACCTCCGTTGCAGGTTCCCCAGCCCCCATAGGAGTGTGGGTGTTATGTGGGAGGCAATCAATTGATATGTCCATGTCCGATGTTTCTCTCTCTCTCTCCCTCTCCTCCTTCCCACTCTCTCTGGGTTTCTGGTTCTGCTCTCTGTCCCTCTTCAGTTTGACTAGTAAAGCTAATTATCTGACTATGGCAACTTTTTCTGAGGCTGACAGTGTGCCTAGAACACTACCATGTCTGTCTTCATGCCTTTCATGTTTTCACATGGGCTTCCTCCCAGCACCTTCAAGTGGAGCTGTCCCCTAACACTTACCCATTCAATTGCATTGAGCTAGCTTATGTCCAGATGCCCTCTCCTTACCAAAGTTCATCCCTTCATAGCTCATTGGCTTTTCATTTTTAAAGATCTCTACTAAAAGATAAATATCCTTGAATGCTACACCATCTTAAGCCAGTATTTTGCAAGATTGTGGCTGGGTTTCTCATTCCTGGAGTAAGCAGGGAAAGGGAGGAGGCACAGGAATAACAGAAACAGCTACCTTTTATTAATACTTAGCCTGTGTCTAGCACTTTTTACACATCAATATTCACAACACCTTGCAAGAGAGCATTATGGTTTCCCTTTGTAGATCAGAGAGGTTAAACAACTTGTCCATTATCACATAGCTGGTATGTGACAAAGTCAGACTTTAAGCCCAGGCCTATCTGACTTGAAAGCCAGGGCTCTTTCAACCACCCCACATTGTGTACCCTATGTAGTTTCAGAGAAAACGGGGTTGGGAGTCAGAAACCCAGTTGTGTAGCCTTGTATAGTTTTACTTCTCGGGTTCTGGTTCCTCATCTGTAAAGGGAGGGAACTAGACTTAAAAAGCTGCCCACTAGGAAGAAATAGAAATGGCTAGGAAGATGGCTAAAATTATCCCCCAAAGGCCTTCCTTTCCCATTTCACCCTTGGGACCACTGACAGGACATTGAAGTTGCTCATGTGGCATGTTATCCATTCACTGGAGAGAAAAGGAGAAAGGGCCAAGGGTGATCACCACAGTCACATTATCCTAGTTGTCACCTGAAGAAACAAGCACAGGACCCCTTAGTAGTACACATTTGGAAAGAGAATGCTTTCTGAAAGAAAGTTCTGAGCTGGCAATTTTAAGCTCTGTAATATAAACACTTTCACATATGATGTGGGGAAAGTCCTGGTAGACTGCTACTGACCATCACTGTGGGTGCAGGACTAGAGGTGAGGAGGTCCTCGCGGACCAGGCTCTGAATTTTCAGAAAGGGCTTGAAGGAGGAAATACATCAGGATATAGTTTTTGCACCCAGGACTAAATAATGTCAATATAAGCTTTGTCATAAAAGAAAACATGCAGAATGCACATGAGAGGGAAGCATTACAATTTCAGCAAAACCCCCTGAACAGGTCAGGCTGTAAGGCACAATTGTTCTTTTCCCCAGAACTACCACCAGTAGCAACCTTCCTGTATCCTCATACACAGACCTATAACCACCCCTCTTAAAAACACAAGACTACACTTTGCCAAGTTTTATTAAGCACACTAGATGAGACCCAATTTCCATCAAGCTGGAAGGCATTTAAAATTCAGCTTTAACCCATCAATTACTGTCGCTGAACCCAAATCTTCCTCCACCTCTCATTAACCCACGAACCCTCCAGAGTCTCTGCAGCACACGCTGTGCTGGCATGGACGTTTAGCCTGGCTCGGATGGAGGGTTAGGGCCCTTGTCATCAGCAGCAGCTTTCAGGTCCAGGAGAGGGCACCTGTCAACAAAGCTGACAGCAAGCAGTGGGGGCTGGGCTGCTCCCTCTATTCTGGCCCAAGGGGTGGCCTTGGGCTCTGCTCTGCACGTGGGGCAGGGCAGGACCCGTGCCTGGGTGCTGAGTGGGGCGGGAGCAACTGCGGGCACAAGCTCTCACCCAGGTCGACAGTGAGTGTGCAGTGCTCTGAAAGTTCTCAGGACATTTGCCAAACTCCAAGCATTTTTAAACCAGACTGCAGGAGGAAGATCTGGTAAATTCTAAAAGCTCAAACAGTAAGCAAAGAGGGTGTGTACGTTTTTTTCTAGCTCCAAGGCATGTTCTCAGGACTGACTGTGCTTCTCAGGATCTGGTTAAGGTGAAACCATGGGAGACAATCTGGACGTCTCTGTTGAGCTGCATGCTGGGCCGCCACATCCTGGGCCATGGACCTCGGCATGCTAGGCTTTCGACTGCTACATGCTGCTATTAATAGAAGTGATTTGAAGACTTCTCTGATACAAACTATGCTGTTAGAATTGACCTTTAAAATTTAAAATTCAAATCAAAGCATTGTTAAGTCTTTCCTATCAGAATAGCCCATGTTATATATTGTTTCTTTCCAGAAAAATTACTAGTCCACTGGTGAACATGCCCATTTTCAGAGTCTCTGGGACAGGGGGGCAGCATCTTTTGGGGGCTTTGTTTTGTTGTTAGGATCCCGGGTGATTGGTTCTGAAGTGCAGAAACCACTTCCCCAGTCACTGAGGTCCAGGGCCAGCAGCTTTTGTGTTTTCTATTTTTGGTTCAGCTTCTCTGGGTTGTGGAGGTCAGTTAGCTTCTGCCTGAGCAGGGCCAACACAACTATTCTGAGTTGAGCTTAACTCTGAGCTTAGAAAGCCTTGGGGGTGGCTGTTCTTAAACATCCCACAAATACATATTAAGTGCCTACACTGTGCCAGGCACTCCAATGGGTCCTTTGGATAGAGCAGTGAGCAAAGGCCTAACAGACTGTATATTTCAGTAGGGAAAAAGAATAAATAAATATATATTACACCATGTATTATACAATGTCAGATAGTGAAATATGAAGAAAATAAAGCTGTTATTCTAGAAAAGGTGGGTGGCAGAATTTTCTGAGAGGTGGTGATGTTGAGCAGAGAACTAAATGAAGGGAGAATGTCAGGGCAGAAAGCATTTGAGGCAGAGGGAGTCAGAGAGAAATAGTGCAAGAGTCCAGGGACAGCTGTGACCCCACCAGTGAATCAGGAAAAGGCACCCCTTCTGGGCAGACAGCCCATGCCTGGGCTGATTATGGGCTGCTAGTCAGAACTCCCTGCCCACTGAGCCAAGCCATTGTTCAGGTGACAGCCTGCTCACAGCCATGCAGCGTCTTTCCTAGAGGCACATGCTTGGGACTTAGAGGAAGGCTAGTATAGTTGGGGAAAAGAGAGGATAGAATGAGGGAGAGTGATAACTAGCAACCTCCATCTTAAAAGATTAGTGATCCTATCTAATAAAGAGGAAATATGCAAATTAACCGTCACTCTGTGACAAAGATGGCGGTGCCCATTGTGGTCAGGTGGATGCTGGCACCGCCGCCTGGGCAACAAGGTCGATGGTTTGCCCTATGTATCTGCCTCCCAGGGGCACCTGCACCAGCAGTTCCTACACACGGTTCCAACCACTGAGGAGCTGTCTGACCCCCAAGGCCACCGTTTCTGCCGAGAACCAGGAGACCACTGCCCTGAGGCCCAGGTGAGAGCATGGCTCTGCCTCCTGCTTTTCACACCCACCAGGACACAGGAGCAGAGCCAGGCCTTCATGGTCTCTCTGTAAGCAGCCTCCTTGGGCAGGTGAGCAGGCTGGAGGTCAGGCCTTGGGCTCCGTGCCTTCAGGCGGGTGGTGAAGAGGCAGCTCGGCTCCTCCTCCTCTCCCCAATCCCCTCCCTTTCTAACCATGAGCCTCACTGGGAAATTAACTTTCTTTGTTAAACAAGGGTATTCTGGACAACAATTGTCCGACCTCTGCGAACCCAGCTGAAGAACATGTCTGGGGCTGGGGTGGCCCCCACCGCCCTCCCGCCCAGGGCCAGGCAGTGACTGTGCACAAGCACACACCTTTCTTCCCGTGGAAGACGGATGGCTGCTCAGAGAACTCTGTGGAACAGCAGGGATCCGCTGAGCAGTTCCGGGGCATCCGGCGACGAGTCCACCTGCAAAGAGGTTACTGGAGAAGGGTGTCTCTCTGCCGCAGGCACTCCTGGCCAACCACTCTGACACCCCCAACGGCGAGGTTTCCCATGGAAACCACAACGCAGGATGAGACCTGCATTTCCTCACCACTGAGCTCTCTAAGAAACTAAGAAAGAGGCTTCCAAAGCTGTGACTGTGAGCGCTTCACGCAAACCCACACGACTGCCTCCCCAGCCAGCACTCAGAGCCTGCTATCACCCAGGGGTCTTCCATGTTCCGTTCACCCAAACCTATGACAGCTCTCCTCCATTGCTGCGAGCTTAGGGGACCGTGACGGAAGAAGGCACCATGACTGCTCTGGGGACACAACAGTGGGGCGACTCAGGGTGCAGAGAACTGGCCACATTCCAATGTCCGGATCTGGTTACTGTATGGGATCAAGGCTCCGACTCCCCAGGCTGTGCCTTCCCCGTAAGCTATGCACAGCCCCGACGGGCACTGCACTGCTGGGCAGCACGGAGCAGGTGCATGAAACACCCAGCCCAGGAATGAGCCAGTCTCAGGCAACTGGTCATGAACTGGCCACTGCAGAGATGGCTCTGCTGGCCATCCCCACACTCAATTGCCTGCTGAGGTCCTGACCCTATGGTTTGGTTCAGTCCTCTTCATCCCCAGCCCCCTCTAGAGACCTGAACTTGTATATATATAATCATCTGAAGAAAGAATGATACAAAAATTTTCAAATTTGGCAAAATATAGTAAAAAATATAAACCCACAGGACATAAAGAAAGCTATATCAAGACACTTAAAAATCACATTGCTCGGAGAGAACCAAGATGGCGGCATAGGTTAACGCCGGAGTTTGCTGCCTTGAACAACTACTTCAAAAGTGAAACTAAAAGACGGAACGGACATCACCCAGAACCACAGGAACGCTGGCTGAGTGGAAGTCCTACAACTAGGAGGAAAGAGAAACGCATACGGACACTCAGAGGAGGCGCAGTGCTGAAGTCAAATTCTGAGGTGCGGAGTGCGGGAAGTGGGCTGGCGGCGGAGGGCGCGGTTGGCGTTTTCAATCGGGAGGGAGTCGCAGACTCTGAGCTCCAGATACGGGCGAGTCTTTAGGGACCCAGACTCAAACGGGAGAAGCGGGACTGTCTGGCTTCGGTCAGAGCGAGTGCAGCTTTCTCTCCGAGGTTTGCAGCAGTCGCTGGGACTCAGAGAGGCAGAGCCCCTGGGGACAGGACTAAGAGCCGCCATAACTGCTCTCTCCGGCCCACCCTGTTGATCCTGTGCCACCCGCCCCGCCCAAGCCCTGCACAGAGGCATTTGCCGGATAGCCTCAGGCAAAGGCTAGATTAGCACCTCCCTAGAGGACAGAAGTTCTCTCACTGCAGACACAGCTGATTCTCACAGCCACTTGGCCTGGAGGTCAAATCCCCCCTAGTATTAGCTACAACAATCAAGGCTTAACTACAAGACTGCGCACAAAGACCACTAGGGGGTGCACCAAGAAAGCATAACAAAATGCGGAGACAAAGAAACAGGACAAAATTGTCAATGGAAGATATAGAGTTCAGAACCACACTTTTAAGGTCTCTCAAGAACTGTTTAGAAGCCGCTGATAAACTTAATGAGATCTACAAGAAAACTAATGAGACCCTCGATGTTATGTTGGGGAACCAACTAGAAATTAAGCATACACGGACTGAAATAACGAATATTATACAGACTCCCGACAGCAGACCAGAGGAGCGCAAGAATCAAGTCAATGATTTGAAATGTGAGGAAGCAAAAAACACCCAACCGGAGGGGCGGAATGAAAAAAGAATCCAAAAATGCGAGGATAGTGTAAGGAGCCTCTGGGACAGCTTCAAGCATACCAACATCAGAATTATAGGGGTGCCAGAAGATGAGAGAGAGCAAGATATTGAAAACCTATTTGAAGAAATAATGACAGAAAACTTCCCCCACCTGGTGAAAGAAATGGACTTACAGGTCCAAGAAGCGCGGAGAACCCCAAACAAAAGGAATCCAAAGAGGACCACACCAAGACACATCATAATTAAAATGCCAAGAGCAAAAGACAAAGAGAGAATCTTAAAAACAGCAAGAGAAAGAAACTCAGTTACCTACAAGGGAATACCCATATGACTGTCAGCTGATTTCTCAACAGAAACTTTGCAGGCCAGAAGGGAGTGGCAAGAAATATTCAAAGTGATGAATACCAAGAACCTACAACCAAGATTACTTTATCCAACAAAGCTATCATTCAGAATTGAAGGTCAGATAAAGAGCTTCACAGATAAGGAAAAGCTAAAGGAGTTCATCACCACCAAACCAGGATTATATGAACTGCTGAAAGGTATCCTTTAAGAAGAGGAAGAGGAAGAAAAAGGTAAAGATACAAATTATGAACTACAAATATGCATCTATCAACAAGTGAATCTAAGAATCAAGTGAATAAATCATCTGATGAACAGAATGAACTGGTGATTATAATAGAATCAGGGACATAGAAAGAGAATGGACTGACTACTCTTCGGGGGGAAAGGGGTGTGGGAGATGTGGGAAGAGACTGGACAAAAATCATGCACCTATGGATGAGGACAGTGGGTGGGGAGTGATGGCGGAGGGTGGGGCGGGAAATGGGAGGAGGGGAGTTATGGGGGGGGGGGAAGAGGAACAAATGTAATAATCTGAACAATAAAGATTTAAATAAAAAAAAATAAAAATAAAAAAAATAAAAATAAAAATAAAAATAAATCACATTGCTCAAGACCAATGATGAAAAGAAAAATCTTTTAAGTAGTCAAAAGAAAAGAGACACACTATACACAGGAAGAAACATAAGGATTACAAAAGATTTCTCATCAGAAACAGTGTAAGGGAGAAGATAGTACAGCAACATCATTAAAGTACTCACAAGGGGGGAAAATCCTCTCAATTTATAATTCTAAACTGAGTGAAAATATTTTAAAAAATAGTTAAAATATATTTTTCATATATACAAGATTGAATTTTTTTTTATCACCAGCAGATTTGTAGTGTAAAAAATGTTAAAAGAAGTCCTGTAAGCAGAAATAAAATTTTGCCAGATAGAAATAACAATCTATGCCAAGAAATGGAAAACACAAAGACAGTAAATGAATAGGAAAAAATATAATAGAAGTTCCTTATTATTTAAATATATTGAAAGATAATTAACTATTTAAACAAATAATAATGTAGTATCAGTTTTGTAACATCTGTGAAAGTAAAATACATGACACCAATAGCACAAAGTTTGCCTGGGAAAAATGAAATTTTGTTACAGTGAAGTTTCTACACAAGATGTGAAGTGGTATAATATCCATTTGAAGACAAACCGTGACAAGTTAAAATCCTATATAATAAAGAGATACTATGCAAATAATCATCATGCCCTCATGCCATTACGCCATAACGGCTCAGACACTCAACACTGGGGAGAGAGTAATGGGGACCAGACAGGCTGAGGCCGGGAGAGGGACAAGCCACCCACCCCAGGGTCCTGGGTGCCAGCAGCTGGGGCTGCAGCCCAGGAGAGGGACAAGCCGCACCTGTGCCTCTGGCCCAGGAGAGGGACAAGCCGCCCACCCCACAGTCCTGGGTGCCAGCAGTTGGAGCTGCAGCCCAGGAGAGGGACAAGCCGCACACCCTGTTGCCTCGGTGCCTGCTGCTGCAGCCTGGGCAAAACCACCCGCCCATGGTCCCCTGCAGCTGCGGCTGGCCTGGGTGAAGCCAGCCCGGGTCTTGGGTACCTGTGGCTGGCCAGCGGGAGGGAAGGCTGGGGCCCTGGGTGTGAGTGAGGCAGAGGCAGTTAGGGGCAACCAGGCCAATAGGGGAGCAGTTAGGGGCGATCAGGCAGGCAGAGGTGGTTAGGGATGATCAGGCAGGCAGGCATGTGAGCTGTTAGGAGCCAGCAGTCCCAGATTGTGAGAAGGATGTCCGACTGCCCGTTTAGGCCCGGTTTAGGACCCCCCGCTGGGGGTCCCTGATTGGAGAGGGTGCAGGCTGGGCTGCGTGAACGCCCCCTCCGTGCATGAATATCATGCACCAGGCCACTACTTTATAATAAAAACCCTTTTCTTATGTGCTGTAGGAGCTTTAGGAGCAGCCCCTTCTCAGGACTCCCCTCCGTTCCCCATTGGGGCAATGATTTTCTACCATCAACCATGAGGCTAAGGTAAAATTTAAGAACATCAGTCCTAATGACAATACCACTTTAATTTGGAAACTTAAGGCTGGCTATTTCCATGCCTATTTCACACAAAAATTCTCTTCTTCCTCTCTTTCTTATTCCGTTCTTAATAATATTTGTACCACACTTATCTTTCCTGAGACAAGATATTCTGTACAGAAAAGTCAAAAGAGCCCTGACCGGTTTGGCTCAGTGGATAGAGCGTCAGCCTGCGGACTCAAGGGTCCCAGGTTTGATTCTGGTCAAGGGCATGTACCTTGGTTGCAGGCACATCCCCAGTGGGAGGTGTGCAGGAGGCAGCTGATCGATGTTTCTCTCTCATCGATGTTTCTAACTATCCCTCTCCCTTCCTCTCTGTAAAAAATCAATAAAATATATTTTTTTTTTAAAAAAAAGAAAAGTCAAAAGAACCTTGGCATAAGTATAAAATCACTAATATTTTTTAAATTAAAAAAAAAGTAAAATAGACTTTCCTCACCCCTTTTCCACCTTTAATGCCTTTCTTTATGACTTATTTTCTGCTTTATTTCTGGATTGTTTAAAATGTTTTCTAAATCTATTGCTTTGACAAGCTCACATCTGAGTACTCAATATTATTTTAAAAAGACAATTTGAAAAAACAAAGTTGTTGTGCTATATGGTGTTGACATCTCTAGACCTAGGTTAGTTAGCCTGTCTCCCCTAAGTGGTTATTATAAAGGAGTTGATGACAGTAGAGAGAAGATATGTACATTGCTGAAGGACCTGTTAGAAATGTTATTTGAGGATTTTTGATGCAGTCTGGAGCTGGGCATATGAGATAGAAATGTAGCCCGAAGAGCTGCTTCATTTCCACTCCCCTCTACTCCCCACACTGAGCCAACTGAACCAGGTTAATACAATCAGGGAGCCTCCAAGATATAGCCATGACCAGTCACCCAGTTTAACATGGAAAACAAAGTTAAGTTCCATCCTCCGGCATTCAAATCTATTTGTCAATCAAAAGTCAGTGAGCATAAGCATTGTTATGGGGAAAGAGAAATCAGAGAAAGTAAGACACAAGCCAAGGGATAGATAAATAATCCAGGACTGATAGTTCTCTGAGATAAACAAGCATGGTTGACTGGTTATGCTTAGTTTTACGTGGTTTGCTTGCCAGATGATGATTAACACTCACCCCAGCTCTGCCCTCCCTGGGTGGGGAGTCAGAGATGGGGTGAAGGTGTCTAACACATTACTTAAAAAGAAAAACACTGAAAGTTTAATGTTGTTTGAAGTAGCATTGGAATGTTCCTTGTTTCAAAATGGATATATTAAATAAGTAATCTCAAAGTGCTTATATTCTATCACTGTGTAGAGGGGATAAATGGTGATGGAAAATAAATAAATAAATAAATAAATAAATAAATAAATAAATAAATGCAGTCAAAATAAAATAAAATAACACTGTGGACCCATTACCCCTAAAATTGAAAATGGGATGTTTTGGGGTTGGGGTAAAAAAGGTGATGGGAGTAAGAAGCACAAATTGGTAGTTACAGAATAGTCACAGGGATATAAAGTACAACATAGGGAATTATAGTCAACAATATTGTAATAACTATGTATGAGGCCAGGTGGGTACTAGATTTATTGGGGTGTGCATTTAGTAAGTTATATAATGTCTAACCACTGGTTGTACACCTGAAACTAATATGATATTGTATAACTAATTGAAAAGTAAAATATTATTTTTAAAGAAAGTTTCTATCCCTCAGTGTTGTCATAAGGTGTTTTTTTTAAGTCAATGTATATAATATACCTTTCAATTAGCTTAGTGATTGGCACCTAGATAATTATGCTGATAAATATTTTCAACAGATACTGTAGCTCAAAGAAAAGGAAAATTATTATATTGGAATACAAATGTACAGACACATGAAAAGATGCTCAACATCAGTAATCATCAGGGACATGCAAATCAAAGGCACAATGAGTTGTCACCTCACACTGTCAGCATGGCTATCATCAAAGAGACAAGAAACAAGTGTTGGCAAGGATGTAGAGAAAAGAACGTGCAGAAAAGGAAACACTTTTCCACTGATGGTGGGAATGTAAATTGGTACAGCCACCATGGAAAACAATATGGAAGTTTCTCAAGAAAATAAAAATAGCCCAGCCAGCATGGCTCAGTTGTTGAGCTGTTGACTTATGGACCAGGAGATCACAGTTTGATTCCCAGTCAGGGCCTAGGTTGTAGGCTCAATTCCCAGGGGGGAAGGTGGGGGAAAAG
Organism: Myotis myotis; assembly: GCF_014108235.1. Classification (NCBI taxonomy): domain Eukaryota; kingdom Metazoa; phylum Chordata; class Mammalia; order Chiroptera; family Vespertilionidae; genus Myotis; species Myotis myotis. Next base: position 103,422,104 of record NW_023416324.1, on the reverse strand, counting down.
GGCGCACAGGAGGCAGCTGATCAATGATTTCCTCATCATTTATGTTTCTATCTCTCTCTCCCTCTCCCTTTCTCTCTGAAATAATTAAAAATATATTTTAAAAAAGAAATTAAAAAATAGAATTACCATATGATCCAGCAATGCCACTTTGTAGTATTCAACTGAAAAATAATGAAAACACTAATTCAAAAAGATATATGCACACCCATGCTCACTAAAGCATTATTTACAATAGCCAACATATGGGAACAACCAAAGTGTTTCTCAATAAATGAATGGATAAAGATGTGGTACATATATACAATGGAATATTACTCAACCATAAAAAAGAATGAAATATTGCCATTTGTGACAACATGGATGGACCTTGAGGGAATTATGCTAAATGAAATAAGTCAGACAGAGAAAGACAAATACCACATGATATCAATTATATGTGGAGTTTAAAACAGACACAACCAAGCTCATAGATACAGAGGACAGACTGGTGGTTGCCAGAAGCAGGGAGTAGGGGGTAGCCGAATTGGTGAAGGAGGTCAAAAAGTATAAACTTCCAATAATAAATAAGTCATAGGAATGTAATTATAGCATGGTGACTACAGTTAACAATATTGTATTGAATATTAAAAAATTGACTGGGGAGTTAAATAAATAAAAGTTAAATAAATGGAAACTACCTAAAAGTTCCTACCAAAATCAAGCAATAGCCAATGACAATCTCCTCCCCAAAGGGTAACTCTGGATTAGGATTTATATAGCATGTAAATATGAGGCCTTTGTCGTAAGACAATATAAGCTCCACTCAGGAAACAGGAAGGGCAGAATTGAGAGAAATGACTCCAGAATGGAGACTGCCATCCAAGCTCAGAAAATCTGTGGGAGAGGCTGAAGGCAGGGGCAGGTCTGGTCAGAGCTTAAGGACTGTTGGCTGACAGATTATGACCCCAAAACACCCTTTACAGCAACCTGAGGGGCAGGAAAGGGGAATCCCATCTTGGATCCATGAGAGGGGATGGAAGCAGATTGGACAAACAAGATGATGGACTGTAGGGAGAAGTCAACGAATTTTTGATCACACACCTTTTATCTGCCAGGGTTTTGACGCCCCTCCCCTCCTATGCTCCAATATATTATTTTAAGTTATCTCCATGTACTTCATATTGAGTGTGTTATAAAACCTTTACAGGGTATAGAATTTAAAAAGATATCTATTGGAACAGAATTTGTAACATTTTATTCTTTACCTTAATCAGTCTTTGTGTGCACCTCGCTTTGGAAAGAACAAAAGAACTGTTGGAAGGGAGGGGAGTATGGAGTTGTTATTCCCTGCATAGAATCTCAAAAGGCAAAAACATCCGAACAAGTTTTCCTTAGCTATTCTTCAAAAGAGAACCCTGTAACACTTCAGTAAACAGGCAGCAATATTGCTCACCACTCTCTTTCTAGCTTCCAGTCCTCTACCTGGCTTTTGGATTGCACTTTTCCTCAAAAGTTGCCATAGTTACACCTGATGCCACTGCCAGGAGGTTTTCTACAGTTAGGAAACTCAGACCCTAAAATCTGGTAGTAATCATATCGGATCTGAAACAGTTTGGATGATAACATTATTCAGGTGGTGGCTGTTTTCAATTTGGGGAAAAGGAATGCACTTTGTTTAGACTATCTTTTGAGAAAAGGGACTGAACCTTATAGAGCTCTCTTTGTATAGAGTTGTGGGTGCAATAGAGCACTAAGTTTTGTTTGTTTGTTTGGTTTTGGCTATAAATGAGACTAGAAAAAATTATTTCCTCCTGAGACAGGTGTATTAACTGTAAATGTTATATAGCATATTTTTAATGCAGGTTTTACATATAGCTCATTGTTCCTATTAGAGAACATCAAATTTGCTGTGGAATTTTTATATATACCTCATGTTATTACTTTAGAGAGAAACACAAATAACCTTATCGTTGGTCTATAAGAACATCACCAAAGCAAACTATATGGGCAAAAGTATTTGTCCTGTTTGCTCTAGTTCCTATACATGACTGTATTTTGCAGGCAGGGCCCCTCAGCTCCCAAATGTACAGGACCTCCTTAGAACTGCCCAAACCACATTTAGGGTCTTGGTTTAACAAGCCTTCAACTGGGAGAAACTAGCTGGTTTCTGCCTTTAAATGCTGGCACTAGCTTTTCAATGGCACCTGGCTATTCTTCTCTGCCAAGAACTTGGTAGTCAGCCCTAGTTAGCTCAGAGATGCTTTATCTCCCAGCGCACCTTTAGGGAATGGCAGCAAGCCTGCTGCTTCTATCTGTTTAGCCAAGCCCAGGGGAGGTGAGCATGGTTCTCACTGACAAGAGGCAGTTAGTTTACTGGAGTTACAACAAACTACAAAACCCAGCCTGAGGGTTTGGAGAACACATTTTTAAATATCGAAAAACTTAAGAAAAATTAATTCTATAGATTGGTAGCAATTAAGGAAGTCATATTGCTGGAGCTTTTAAAAATAAAGTTAGACCTTAGCCGGTTTGGCTCAGTGGATATAGCGTTGGCTCACAGACTGAAAGGTCCTGAGTTTGCTTCCTTGGTTGCAGACTAGGTCCTGAGGAGAATGTGAGAGGCAACTAATTGATGTTTCTCTGTCTCTCCCCATCCCTTCCACTCTCTCCAAAAATCAATGAAAAATCCTCAGGTGAGGATTAAAAATAAATAAATAAATAAATAATAAAGCTAGATCAGTTTTTCTGTTTCCTCAGTTCATTTTTACTTGGATTTGTCAAGGTATAGCAAGGACACCTGTCTGGGTTGACACCAGACAGCTTTCATGAACCCTACTTCATGGCATTGGCTGAGTTGTGCCTCATGTGAGGTAGGAGATGGTTGAGAAAAGAGAAAAGCAGAAATCTAGTGTCTTTCTGAAAAACTTATAAGAAGGTTACAACAGATTTTTTGACTTTGTAATATACTGAGTGTTTTAAAGAACACCATATTATAGCAGTCTCAGCACTCTTAGTTATAAAGATAAATGTTATTTTGTCTAACTAGAGTTTTACACATTAATTTACTGTTAATTCCATTATTTTACTTGAAGTGAACTTTCTATTATATTTTACCCAATTATGTAAGTGAGCTGATTATGCAACTAACAGATTGGCAAATATGAGAACTATTACAGGATCAACATTTTTTTACAGGTAACTACTCAGGTTGTTGGTGGAGTAACAAAGAGAATATGAAAAAAATTTTTTCTGGTCTGCTCTATTCAGATTTATCGTTCCTAGGCCTGATTTATAAATGCCTGAATCTTAATCCCTTTTACTAATTAGCCTGGTCTTTAGTCCAGATGTGAAATGAAATTAGGTTTTGCTTTAAAACAACAAAGCTATAGAAGTGGAAAAATAGAAAATACTAAAAAAAAAAAAAATACTAGCTAAGTAACTGCAGCAATATATCATTAATTTAAAATCCATCAATCAGGAATTTATGATAGCTCATAAAAGCATAAGATGCAATGTACCTTTGGTCTAATTGTGTAAGAGTTTGCTAAGTGGAAATCATTTTTTCAGAGAGAAGGCTGAAACTTCTAACGAGACTGCTTCTATTACTTTTAGTAATTTTAGATATTTACAATACTGAATGATTTCTTAATTATAAATGATTCTTTCCCACAACTTAAGTCCTCCTGCAGCCATACTAAGTAAATCTTCCTTAACCTACTTATAAGATTTTCCGTCATGGTGAAGATAGCCTTTCATTTATAAAATGAAAGCCTTTTCCTAAATCCAATTGCCCTTCCAGTTTTCTTTGAGCAAAGCAGCTTGTTGAATGTTCTGGTTTAAGTACATGAGATCTAGAGACAGCTTGCCTAGGTTCAAATCCCACTTCTACCAATTGGACATGTTATATATGGTTGTGGTGCCTCCATATCCTTATCTGTAAAAAATGGGGAAAAATAATATATAAAAGATTTAAAAGCTGTGAAGTACTCAGAACAGTGTCTGATCCCTTATAGTTAGCCCTTGTTGCTATGACACTATATTACAGGTAGACTCAGTCATACCCCAGGACGTCACTAAGATAAACTGTAGTGAAATGGTGAACATTTTAGAGCAGGCAGGTTTTTTAGCCCCCCTTTTACAAGGCCAAAGGCATCATTTCACATGCAGTGCATCACAACCATTTTTCGCTTCTTCAGTTTTCCTTTATTTTGGCCTCCAGCCACCCAAGCCCGCCAGGTTCTTCTGGTCAATTATGCATAAGCTTTTTCTAAGCTACCGCCTCCCAGTCTCTACAAATTGTCTCCGTCTCTTTTCAGTTCATGCTAGAATTCATCTGTCCTTGAAGTCCTCCCTCAACTAGCCTTCCACTATGATAAGCCTTAGACTCTGGCACAGCTCTGCCAGTGAAGCCCTTGTTAATAAATTCCGCAGATCATTAGTCTTTCTGATTAGCCTGGTCTTGAGTTCTCGGACTTTGGGCTCCAAACAAGATTCCCAGTTAAAGACACAAGAACACGAGGATGGGTGAGCTGCGGGCCCCGAGGATTGGTGAGAAAGATGAGAGACCAGCTACGGGTTTGAATAAGACAAGGACTAGGGAGAAGGAAGGTTAATGACGCACCCGAATAAGTCCGCTATACGAAAGGAGATAAACTAAGAATCCGTGAGGTGCAGACAGCGAGAGCCGTGCGCGCTCCCGCGCGCACACACAAGGTAAAAGAGGGGTAGTCCCAGGTTTTTGACAGTGACATGGCCCTGGTCCGGACACGGTCTCCAAGCTCTCCCCGATTTCCAGAGCGTCCCTGTCCCTGCTACCTCGGGACTGTTAGCGCATCTCCCCGAACCGCCATGCTGCGGCGCGACTGGTGCTATCCCTTCCCCCACTCCACCCCGCCCCCGCCCCCGCCCCCGCCCCCGCGGCCGCAGCTCTCCGCCCCCAGCGAACGCGGCTCCCCAGTGTCCTCTCGATCGCTGGCGTGGCTGTCGGGTTTGGAACCCCAGCGCCGACCCTCGCCCTCGACATCCGAAGCTGAGTCGCTGGCGCAGCCTTTGCCCCGCATCAATCATTAACGGGCCAGCTCGCCTGCTGCAGCCCAAGGAGGGGGGATGGTACGGAACTTGAGACAGGGGACAACTCTATCCCCGGAGGCAGCCGCGAAACACTAGCCTGGGAGGCCCCCGCCCTCCCTCGGTGCGCCGGTCCCTCCTTCCCTCCCTCCAGCGTCTCAGCTCCCACATCCCCGCCTCCCGCGCTGGGGACGGCGGCGGCTGCGCCCGCACCACGCGATGCCCAGTCACCCGGGCAGCGCCGCCGCCGCCGCCGCCACCGCCGCAGTCCGCCGCGCCGCTGCTGGGCAGCGTAGGCGGCCGGGAGCCGATAGCAGGGAGCCTGGTAAAGGGGACATCAAGCCCTTGCGCTCCTGCCAGTCGCTGACTGCTTACAAACTGATTATTTTTATTTACTTGCTTATTTTTAGGAACGTCTGCTTAGAGGCTTAGGTCTTCTCTTGAACCTGCAGCGACGCCCCGGGGCGAGCACAAAGACTCCGACGGCAGCCGGCGGGACTGCGGAGTGCGCGGACGCAGGCGCCAGAGGTCGCCTGTTTGCAAGAGCCCGCGCCAGAGGTCGCCTGCTGGCGTCCTAGCCAAGCCCGGGGCACCATGCTGCGACGCCTGCAGCCCCGGAGCGCGGGCACAAAAGGCCCACGGGCCACGACCGAGGCGGCTTTGGAGGCCGCCTCGCGCCCCCATCCCTCAGCCTCCAGGGACTCTCCGGCCTCCGCCAAGCCGCTGCTGCGCTGGGACGAGGTGCCCGACGACTTCGTGGAGTGCTTCATACTATCAGGCTACCGGCGGCTGCCCTGCACGGTGCAGGAGTGCCTAGCCTCGGTGCTGAAGCCCACCAACGAGACTCTCAACTTCTGGACGCACTTCATCCCCCTTCTGCTGTTCCTAAGCAAGTTCTGCCGCCTGTTCTTTCTGAGCGGCCGGGATGTGCCCTTCCACCACCCCTGGCTGCTGCCGCTGTGGTGCTACGCGTCGGGCGTGCTGCTGACCTTTGCCATGAGCTGCACAGCGCACGTGTTCAGCTGCCTGTCGCTGCGCCTGCGAGCCGCCTTCTTCTACCTGGACTATGCTTCCATCAGCTACTACGGCTTCGGTAGCACGGTGGCCTACTACTACTACCTTCTGCCGGGCCTCAGCTTGTTGGACGCCAGAGTGATGACCCCTTATGTGCAGCAGCGCTTGGGCTGGCATGTGGACTGCACGCGCCTCATCGCCGCCTACCGTGCGCTTGTGCTGCCTGTGGCCTTCGTGCTGGCAGTGGCCTGCACCGTGGCCTGCTGCAAGAGCCGCACAGACTGGTGCTCTTACCCGTTCGCATTGCGCACCTTCGTCTTCGTCATGCCGCTCAGCATGGCCTGCCCCATCATGCTTGAGAGCTGGCTCTTTGATCTGCGAGGCGAGAACCCCACGCTCTTCGTGCACTTCTACCGCCGCTACTTCTGGCTGGTGGTGGCTGCCTTCTTCAATGTGAGCAAGATCCCCGAGCGCATCCAACCTGGCCTCTTTGACATCATAGGCCACAGTCACCAGCTCTTCCACATCTTCACTTTCCTCAGCATCTACGACCAGGTGTACTACGTCGAGGAGGGCCTGCGCCAATTCCTCAAGGCGCCGCCTGCTGCTCCCACCTTTTCGGGCACCGTGGGCTACATGCTGCTGCTGGTCGTCTGTTTGGGGCTGGTCATCAAGAAGTTCCTGAACAGCTCCGAATTCAGCAGTAAAAAGTGAGCCTCTGCCTTGCAGGAGGCTGCTGGTTTGCACCTGTTTGTGCTTTCTGTTTTTACTGTTGTTGGTTTGTTTTCCAGTTTTGTTGTTTCCTTCTTTGCTCAAGGAGGGTGCTGCAGAGCCACAGGGGAAAAGTCCAATATGACGGGGGTGGGGTGGGGGGTGGGGATCCAGTGCACTTGGGGCTTTGGATGAGGGAAGTGGGTCAAGCAGGAGGGGGAGGGCCACTGGTTTTTGCCCATGGACAAAATTCAGGTGGTGTCTGTGACATCCAGGGAGTTTTTGAAGGCAGCGAATAAAATCCCAAATAAAACCCAAAACAGTTATATTTTCCAGTCGTCTTCTGTGCCAGCGGTAATAATACGTAGCCCGTGTGAGGTCAGGTATGCATTTAAGAGGGTAAGTAGACAAAATCCCTGGATACTTCCATTTCAGTCTCAGGAGGGCTTGGATTTGTCAAAAGAATGGAGCTTTGTAGGAAACGGGCACAAAGACATAAGCCCAGGGCTCAACATACTAGAAAATGCATGGAATGTGAACAACACAAGTTAATTATTTCAAAATGTTTCTCAGATGTTATTTAAATAGTAATATATACAATAATTTTCATAAGCCTGTTATATGCACTGAATTTTGTGATGTAGTTATGAATTTTGCAGCCCTTCTTCATTGCATACACTTGAACTGGACATCAGGGCAAGCTGCTTGAGAGTTCTCAACTACTTTCTTAAACAGTGTTTTCTGAAGGCCTGTGTGCCATAATTCAAATGTGAATTATTCTACCATAGGAACTCTGGTTAGACTACTGGTGAGGAGCTCAGTGGTCTGTGTAGATCCCAGATGCCCATTTACTGGAATGTATTCCACAAAACCTATCCTATTTTTGGTTTGTTTTGCTTTTAATCTGATTCTTTCCTTCTCTACTTATTTAAATTACCACTAGAATAAATGTGCCTTTGAAGCAATGCCCAAATGACTGGTCCTCAAATATAGGGGAGAGCAGTTGGAGTAAACTTTGCTTACTGTACTGCAAATCAGGGTTTAACATTCCACCCAGGAGGGAAGGAAGAGGAAGTTGGTTTCAAGTTTTTGGTAGCACCAGAAGTAGCTTACCAGGACATGCACAGCATCTGGCTTTTCTACTAGGAGAAGGGGCCAACCCACTAATGTGGCTGTAGTTCCTAGTGCAGTCGATGGGGAAGTTGAGAGGACACTGTTCTAGTCTGATGCCATCTATCGTTGCTAAAATATAATACTCAGGAATAAATGAAGCAGTTATAGTGTGACAGGCAGGAGCATATTGCTTAAATTGTAACTGAAATTTTTGAGTTAAATAGGATTACCCTTGCCTAGTTAAATACTGAAGTCTCATTTGGATACAGAATATGGTAATGAATGCCGGTCATCCTAAATCATGGAGAAATGAGTGAACACGCTCCTGAGATCCTTTCTAAAAACCACATTGGCCAGTGTTATTTAAGACATTTTTTTATAAAAGCTAACCTGTACTTGAGATGGCATCCCTAGATTACTACTAAGGTAGTTTATTTAAATACCTATCACACTTCTGAGAAATCCTTTTGGTTAGGAGCTAAATAAGTCATTGAATGGAAAGTGTTAACCTCATGGTATAATTTAGATCAGGCACATAAAGAAGATGAACATTCACCTCAGCACTGGTAGGCTGATGCCCCTAAATATATTGCTGTTTTTTTTTTGTGCTTTTGATCACTACTATATTTATAAACTGAGGAGGCTGGCACAGTTCCCTGGAGGAACCAGTATGCTGGCATGTTACTTTTCACATAGAAGTTAACTTTATATATGTTATATTTAATTTAGAGCTTCTTAATGGGGATTGTGTTTCATCTTTGCAGGTTTGCTAAGGAGATGTCTGTTAAGGTACAGAGGCTGAAAATTTGTGTCTACTACAGATGTCATTCCTCACCTGTAACTTAATTCAGTATATGCATTCAGGGGCAGGATATTTCCACCTGCAAAGTTATTTTCATGTCATTATTTTTTTATTATTTATTTTATTTTTTTAAAATAAATTTTATTGATTTTTTACAGAGAGGAAGAGAGAGGGAGAAAGAGTTAGAAACATCGATGAGAGAGAAACATCGATCAGCTGCCTCCTGCACACCTCCCACTGGGGATGTGCCCACAACCAAGGTACATGGCCTTGACCGGAATCGAACCCAGGACCCTTGAGTCCACAGGCTGATGCTCTATCCACTGAGCCAAACCGGTTAGGGCTGCATGTCATTATTGTCTCTTCTAGAGCCTCAAAAGAAGCTAAAGACATAACTTGATGAGTATTTTCTAGCTTCTTTGTAAAATGGGACCTCCATTTTCAGAAGGAACTTTAAAGAGACAGCCTTCTAAAAAGGCTTGAGTTTGAGAACAAAAAATAAATCTGGTATTTGTCATTTAAAATTTTTGTTTGTTGTAGATCTGGGTCTGCAAACAGAATTCTCTTCTTGCCCTGTGTTATTGTTCTTAAGAAGAAGCCAGTTAAGGATAAAATTACACCCACATCGTTTTCAAATGATTATGATGCCATTTTCCCTTCAAAAGTTTCCTTCCTCCACTTTCCCTTTCCCATCCTATCTTAGTTCTTATATACCACATATACCATTGACAACAGGAAATTCTAGTTGAAAACAGAATTTTTGGTTTCACTTCACTTCATATTTGCAAATAGATACCATGAACACTGCACAAGTTCAGGGATGTTTGTAAAACTATATATGTTATTTGCTAAATTATATCAGATTTCTGTCAAGGTAAATGATGAAATTTTAGAATCAGCAAATATTTACTAAGTCCCCAAATTTGCATGGGACTATTCAGGTATATTACATATTTCAGGGGTCATATGGCCATCAGAATAAAATAGCTTTAAAAATATTTTTTACACTCTCCATTTTGCCACCTCCTTTAAAATTCAGTTTTACTTTATTGTGTTCAGCTGTTTGAAATGCAGGACAAATGATAAATAAGAGTGCACTTCTTTATCTCGGTAAAATCTATTTTGAAAGCATAGAATTTTTAAGTATATTATATAATGCATTTTACTTTTACATGTTTGTCATAATCTAGATGACATCTCAAGCAGCAGCATCATAGAGTCATGCCTGGGAAATGAGGATGTTTGACTTCAATGCCTATCACCCTGTAGGGTTGGTCTCTGGGGCTGACAGGCTGATTCATTTGACTAAAGGGGGTCCCTTTCTTCCCTGCCTTTGCAGCTGTACCCCCAGGTGAAGAAGATGGCCTTCCCTGAGAGAGGAAGTGAGTTCTTTGGTCATGTCATGACTGGCTTGTAAAAATAAATGTGCTCTTTTCCACTGGCTAGCCACTTTCTATAAATAGCCCAAGAAGAAAGTATGGGGCTTTAAAGCTGGTCAGAGTGGCCTTCATATGTCTCCATTCATAAATCCTGCCTGCAAGTGTTTGCAGTCAAAAACTGTTTAGCCTAAGTCATTATGCTACTTTAGGGCAATCATTTCTAAGAAGGCAAAATTTAGGGATGGGGTGATTTTTATTTATTTTTTTCTGATTTGGTGCTTAATCTGAGGGCTAACAGCAATTAAAAACAGGTATTTTTATCTTCAAATTTCTTCACAACTTTAGTTAACCCATACAAAGCTATAGGAGAAGAGTTACGGTAGGAGTTATCTTCATTTCAAGGTTATACTGTTGGTTCATGGTGACAGAATTGTTTTCAAACTGGCATTAGAATGTGGGAGTGGTTTTGTGCTTGTTATGAGTGTTTGCTGGTTTGTCTGGCCAAGCACAAACATAATTGGAGAATGAATATATATATACACATATGTACATATATATGTATGTATGTATGTATGTATATTAGAGTGAAGTAAGATATGGCTATCCTTGAATTTAGATAATAAAATCTTATACAAAATGTTATCAACTACTTAATTTTTATCCTCTTGGATTATTCACCTGTTGAAGTCTGCCACAGCTGATTTCTCTCTGTCAGTGTCTTTGAGTTGACTTTTATCCATTTGTACATGATCTTTGAGCATACACTTCATGATAGACATTGGTGAGGATCCCTCACATTAATACAGCTGTTAACCTTTTGTCTGTGGGTGGAACAAAACTAGAAAGGCCATGAGGCCAGGGACCAAACCCTGATCTTTGCATAAGCAGATGTCCCAAGCCACTAAGTTTGATCCTTTTCTCCTTTCTATTAGCATAAGAACAATGCTTAGAATCTTATTTTAATTAACATGCTACTTACCCACAATCAAGTTCTTTCTTTTTGATTCTGTCTGCTCCTAGGCCTTTGTGAATTTTAATGGTTAAAAATAACTAGAAAATTTAATGTAAATCCAGGTGAAGGGAGATTTTATATATTTAAATTTATCATCACTACTAGTTAACAAAGACTGATTAATAATCACATTTGGAAGGTTTATAGTAGTCATAACATTATGAAGTAAGGTTCATCTAAAGTGCCTAAATTGTGATGTAATTAAGTGTCTGAATTTCATACATAACATAAGTTTAAAAATATGCAAGCTTAAATGCTTACAGCTCCAAAGATTAATGTTCTTTAGCCTTTTTCCTCCCTTTAGGTCTTTTCGGTATAATCTATGAAACATGTCTTAGAAAAAAATATCTGGAGGAAATTATAAAGAACAGGTATCAGATATAAAAATGATAGGAAGAAGGCATGAGAAAGGGAGAATAAGAAAGATTAGACTTCACCCAAATGGAATAGCAAGTTCAACTATGGACAATTTCACCTGAGTTTTAAATTTTGTCCCTAGAAAAGCATGTGAATTCCCCTGCTATTAGCACTCAAATATGCAGGCAAGAAATTGTTTTTGGCAGCCCAACCACATCCTATAGCTTTGACCTGAGCACTAGTGCCCAGGTATATTTTGATTGGTACACTTGCCCCTGGCTTAATGACCTTATTTTTTTTTCTATAAAATTAGGGCATAAGGGAAAAAAGGGGATAGCACCAGCTAATTGTAAATTACCTTTTGAATCATTTTCTTGAAAGGTTGCCAGTATTCTGTCATATATTGACAAAAAGCGAATGAGCCTGGCTAAGATGGAAAAGGAAGCATTCATTGGCTGAAGCTGAGAATTACTGTATTCCTTTGTGAAAGGCAGCATGCCTTCCTATTGAAGATTTTATTTCTTCAGTGTTATGAATAACTATTTTTAAAATATGAAAATGGGGGTCAGTTCTTCTGAGTCACTTTTCCAAAAAGTTAATATAAAATTTTGTTGTTAAAAAAGGACAAAATGTATTGCATTTCTGGTTTGCAGACTTCTAACTAGTTTGTAGGCTTTTTTGTTTTAGAAAAGGTTAATAAGAATCTGTGAGCAAGTTGCAGAATTAGAATGTGTATTTATAGGTCAGGGGCCAAGAATGCTCATTTGGCTGTTAATTGTGACAGGATGTGACGTTTGAAAGCTCTGAACACATACCTATACAATAGAATGCTCACTTATTTTCTATATAACTCAATGGAAAAACAGCCTTTTTTGAGCTTTTGAAATTGTTCTCCCAATAGATTGTGCTTCTAAATGTAATGCATGAACTTTAACATGTTTTGTTCTTGAACCATTTCTGGAAACTATTCCGAACATGACATTTCTTAAGGAAAATTTCTTGAATGTGTAAAAGTTGCAGGCCACCTTTCTCATGCCTTCCAACTCATGCCTAAAATATGCAATAAACACTCCAGTAAGAGTGGAGGGGTCTTCAGTTGGTTATTTAACCATGCTATGGAGAGGGCCCTGCCCCTCATGGCTCACCACAACATTGAAAACTGACACCATGTAAATAAATCTTTGCTTCTAGATGAAAAGAGTATGGGGACACATTAATTTCATTTTTTCTCTTAGTTTCATCTCTAGTTAGGAAGCATGATCTGTTTTTCATATGCTGGGTGCAAAAAAATAAAAAGAAAAAAATTTAGAGAAGTATTCTAATTTTATATTTTAAAAGTTTATAATAGTAATGAGTTTGTAAAAAACAGGCCTTAGCGCATAGATGAGAATGGTGCCCTTTGGAAAGTCTCATCTGTGTCCTGGGAGTTTAATCACCTGGAGCTCTTACCTTAATGATAAAGACCTAGTAGGTCTTTAAAATGTAAATAATGTATATAGTTTAATCACAAATTAAAAAACATTTTTTTAAAAGAGAAGAGAACTGTCAGATATGTTATAAGTGTGTAACAAGGCTAAATTTAAAAATATTTTTAAAATTCTTGACAGAAACGTCATTAAATTCATTTTCCCAGCAATGCTTAGCAGAAGGTCTACTTTTCCTCCAGGCTGGTTTTCTGCTCCAGAGGCTTTGAGAAAAATTATTCTAAGCAGCTAAGTATCAAGGCAATAAAAGGATGAGGCACAGATCACTTTGATGAGTTTACAACTATTGTGAATAACATAACCAGAAAAATGCACAACCCCGCACATCCTGCTCCTTATTTCTTATAGTGAAAAAGAGAATAAAGCCCCATGCCATCACCACACAGATCAGGGCAGGGGGAGGGTTCCTTGGCTACTCTTCTCTCTGCAGAAAGCACCCAGTTGCTCTGAACTCTTCATTTCATCCTTCCCCAGACCATGCCACCACCTTGAGGCCTTCGCTTTCCACAAACTCAGCCTTGAAGACAAAAGGTTTCTAAAAGGATTCCATTTTGGCCTTTTCAAACCAGCTCAGAGGCAGACAGAAGATTTAACAGTGACCAAATATCCTTGTGTCAGGTTAATTTTTTACTTTTATTTTTTAATTCATTTAATGTTGATAATGGAGGGAAAAGAGAATAAAGGATAATGCAGGAATAAAGGAAGAAAGAAACATTTTTTCCACTGCTTGCTAGATTAATTCTTAGGCTACCCTGACTCCAGCCATCATACACATCCTAAACAGCTGTATTTAGTGAGCTAGAGGCACTTTCTCAGGATGTGTAAATTTCCACACAGGGACTGCGATGTGGTTTCAAAGTATTAGTATATTCTGCCAAGCATTGCTTGTTCATAACTCTACATTACCTGCTAAGTTAAGAAAAAGAATCCATAAATTTGGTCAGTTCTGTGCATGTAGCTGAACAAAATTTTGATTCATTTCTGTTCTGTAGTTGGCTATGGTTTTGGTTGTGTGAGACATTTGTCCCCTACTGTCTCGAATATAAAATTCTGTACAACTATTAATTTTTTTTGCTGAAAAACATATGTATGAAATAAGAATAAATTATTTGTACACATAGTGTTTAGGACTGCATTTGTATGCCTCTGTGTATGTTCAGAAGACATCCTTCAGCAAATTATTCCTAAATTAATAGTAAGTACATATACCACTAATAAACATGATAAGGATAAACATTATCCTTTTTATAAAAATCAGCTAGCAGAAGTGAAGAATGTAAGCTTGTCCTGAAGAAGCACCCTTAGTATATTATTTTCTACTTTTTAGTTAAATAAAATAGAAAATTCATGACTTACTTTGAAATCATATCTTCTAAGAAAATACTTATAATGAAGATCTTCCTTAGATCTCCCTATTTTTATTTTTCTTCTTTTTTTTTTTTTTAGAGACTGGAAAAGCGGGGGAGAGATTTATAGAGAGAAACATCAATGTGAGAGAGAGACTTTGATTGGTTGCCTTCCACATGTATCTGGACCAGGGCTGAAGATCGATCCCTCAACCAAGGTATATGCCCCTGACCGGAATTGAACCCAGACCCTTCAGTCTGTAGGCTGATGCTCTTTCCACTGAGCCAAACCAGCCAGGGCTATTTTTCTATTTTTTTTTTAAGGGCGCATGTGGTCCATGGACTTCTGTATGATATAGTGTGTCCCAGAACCCTGGCGATGTATGTGAATTTGCAGTATCTCTGTCCCAAATAAGCCTAGCGAGAGAGATCTAATTTTAGTTCTTAAACTCTGGTGATTGCTAAATTTTTAAATCATGTTGACTCTTGTTCCAGGAAGGATATTTTGGTTATTAGGAACAGAAAAATCTCCTCTCAATTGAGTATAAAAAGGTTTGTAGGAAGACTATGGAAGGTGACAGCATGCAGAGCTGTCTCAGGAAGGACAGCAGCTGGAGATGCCAGCTGGGAACACCTTCTGCTGTTTGCTAGCCCTGTGATAGCTGTTCCCAGTTCAAATTCCTGGGAGAGAGTATCTGATTGGCCTAGCTTAGGTGACATAAACTCTTCAGGTGTCAGGTTATGAGCACCTGTGCTTTACACATGGAGGGAAGAGATTAATTTCCCAAAGGAAGGGAGGATGGGCAGAGAACAACCACAGCTGTCTGCTTCATTATTCAGCCACTTGGCTGTCTGGTACGCAGGCACACTCTGTAATCCTAGCTCCTGAGAGGCTGAAGGTTGGGCCAGTAGGTGCTATGCAAAGTACTTGTCCAAGCCAAGTTTCTTACAATGTGGGGTTCCTGCCCAAGCTCTGGAGCACCTGGTTACAGAAGGAGGGAGGGAAAAGTGCCAGCCGCCCAAAGTAACCACAATAGTAACTATAGTCCAGTGCCTGACTGGCTAGCTCATGCCCTCCTTTCCATATCTATTTTCCTTAATATAATACAACTATTACTTACGTAATCTAAGTGTTCTTGCCCTCTTCCAAAAGTCAACCCCAAATCCTGACTTAGAACTGCAGCAAGCTCCCAGCACCCAGACTCTTCACGTGATGCGAATTCCTCTCATTCACGCCACGCTGTGGCTAGATGAGACATTCAGCCACCCCCTCCCTCAACTCACTGTACAGTGGCAGAGAACTGGATTGCTGAGAGGCAAACTCCCACTCAGAGCAGCATACCACTTTTAATAGCACCCTTTGTGTCACCGATACATGGCAGCCACCACATCCTGTGGTCCAGGAGGACAAGCCCTCCATGAACTGGTGGTGAGATGAGCTCCTTAGGCTCTGTGTGCTGGGAGAACCATTGTCTACCTTTCTCCATTCCAACTCCCATTTTGGCCACTCCGTATCTCTTGGGCCTGTGTCAGTCACCTGCCTGTTTGCCTTAAGATCCATTTTCCAATCATTTCCCTCATCTGCCCTGTAGGAGCTAGTTTTAGGCTCCCTTACCCTCTAGGTTTTGTTAGTTCCTGCCACGGGAAGCAATGAGGAAGATTAAATGAAAGGAGGAGGGCAGAACACTGGGATTCCCCCCCCCCCCCATACTCCTCACTCTTCCTGTAATGTTCCATTATTTTTTCTGAGATCCTCAGCCCTGGCTGATGCTGTTAGTCTAAGTGTAACCCTGAGGTAAGCCAGGATAAGAATAAAGCCAGCTCATGGAATGGGGCCAAATGAATAAATCACAAAGGGAGCCTTGATCAATCTGTGCCTGAAGCTTACTCACTTTTGGACTTTTCCCTATGCAGGGTGGTAAATTCCCTTTATTTTACAATACAGTTTAAGTTGTATATATTCTTTTTTATTGTAAGCATCTTAACTGACCCATACGGTTTGTAACCTTCCAGCCATATATATAACAGGATTTGCACAGCCCCCATTCCATCTTCACTCAGGTAGTCCTACTTTTTAGGACCTGCATATCAGATATATGAAATATCTAATTTTTTTATTTTTTAAAATTAAATATATTGGGGTAACATTTGTTAACATGAACATATATGTTTCAGGTGTGGGTTTCTATGTTACAATATGAGTATGTTGTACTGTGTGCCCCTACCACTCAAAGCCAAATCTTCTGTCACCTATATTAGGACCTTCTTCTCCCCCCAACCCCCTTCCCTCTGGCAATCACCACACTGCTATTTGTGTTCATGAGTTTCAGTTTTATATCCTACATATGAGTGAAATCATATAGTTCTTAGCATTCTCTGACTGACTTATTTCACTTAGCATAATGTTCTCAAAATCTATCCATGTTGTTGCAAATGACAATATATCATTCTTTCTTATGGCTAAGTAGCATTCCATTGTGTATATGTACCACATCTTCTTTATCCAGTCCTCTACTGTGAGTCACTTTGGTTGTTTTCATGTTTTGGCCACCATAAATAATGTTGCAATGAACATAGGGGTGCATATATCTTTGCGAGTACATAATTTCAGGTTTTTCTAGGAGAGTACATGATTTTGAGTTTTTCCAGTATATATTCTGGAGAGGGGATTGCTGGAACATATGGTAGCTCTATTCTTAATTTTTTGAGGAATTGCCAGGCTGTTTTCCGTCGTGGTTGTACCAGTCTATATTCCCACCAGCAGTAAATAAAGTTTCTCTTTTCTCCACAACCTCTCCAACTCTTATTATTGTTTCTTATTGATAATGGCCACTCTAACAGGTGTAAGGTGGTATCTCATTGTAGTTTTGATTTGTATTTCACTAAATGCCAGTGAGGTTGAACATCTTTTCATATATCTACTAGAGGTCTGGTGCACAAAAATTCATGCACTGGGGGGGGGGGGGGCATCTTTCCACCTGGCCTGCACCCTCTCACAATCTGGGACGCCTCGGGTAGGGTCCCTAGGCTTGGCCTGAGATCAGGGCCTATTGGGGTTTTCCTTTCCCCGGCTGCATGCAGCTGGCCCCACCCCCGCCGCTGCCACTGCTTGCCATCTGTGCAGCATTACCCGCCCCCCCCCCCCACTCCCCTTCCACCAGTGGCCTCCCTCTGCAAGTGACAGGGTGGGATGCAATGGCTTGGCTGGCCTGGGCCTCCCTCTTTCCTTACTGGGGGGTGGGGCCAGCCCTGTGAGGGGCTGTCTGCCTACCTGATCTCCCCTAACCACTTGCCTGCCTACCTGATCACCCCTAACCACTCTGCCTGCCTGCCTAATTGCCCCTAACCACTTACCTGCCTACCTGATCACTCCTAAACACTCTGCCTGCCTGCCTAATTGCCTCTAACCTCTTGCTTGGGGTGGAGCCAACCCTGCAAGGGGCCGTGGTGGTCTGGTCTCTGGTTGTTCTGGTTGTGATGCCTCTGGCCTTTTATTATATAGGATTGTCTGTTTGTATATACTTTTTGATTGGGTTTTATATTCAGTGTTGAGTTTTATGAGTGCTTTATATAATTTGGAAATTAAACTGTTGTCAAAGCTACAGTTTGCAAATATCATCTGCCTCTTTGTTTTGTTGTCAGTTTCTTTTGCTGTGCAAAAGCTTTTTTAGTTTGATATAGCCCAGTGATGGTGAACCTATGACACGCGAACTCATTTTTTTGGTTGATTTTTCTTTGTTAAATGGCAGTTAAATATATAAAATAAATATCAAAAATTTAAATATTTTACTATGGTTGCAAATATCAAAAAATTTCTATATGTGACACGGCACCAGAGTTAAGTTAGGGTTTTCAAAATGCTGACATGCCGAGCTCAAAAGGTTCGCCATCACTGATATAGTCCCATTCATTTATTTTTGCTTTTATTTCCCTTGCCTTTAAGATCAAGTTCACAAAATGTTCTTTATGACCGAGGTCCATAAGTTTGGTATCTATATTTCCTTTTGTGTAACTTATTGTTTCAGGTCTTATATTTAGGTCTTTGATGCATTTTGAATTAATTTTTGTACATGGTGACAAACTTCATTTGTTTGAATGTAGCTTTCCAGTTTTCCCAGCACCATTTATTGAAGAAACTATCTCTGCTCCATTGTGTGTTTCTGGCTCC
This sequence comes from Myotis myotis, assembly GCF_014108235.1. Taxonomy (NCBI): domain Eukaryota; kingdom Metazoa; phylum Chordata; class Mammalia; order Chiroptera; family Vespertilionidae; genus Myotis; species Myotis myotis. Next base: position 103,403,672 of record NW_023416324.1, on the reverse strand, counting down.
TTTGTTGAAAATTATCTGAACATATACGTGTGATTTTATAGCTGGGCTCTCTATTCTGTTTCATTGATGTATCTGTCAGTTTCTCTGACAATACCATGTTGTTTTGATTACCATAGCTCTATAGTATAATTTGAAGTCAGGTAGCGTGATACCTCCAGCCTCATTCTTTTTTCTCAGAATTGCTTTGGCTATTTGGGGTCTTTTGTGGTTCCATACAAATCTTGTGATTTCTCATCCTATTTCTTTAAAAAAATGACATTGGGGTTTTGATGGGGATTGCATTAAATCTGTGTATTGCTTTGAGTAATATGTCCATTTTAACTATATTGATTCTTCCAATCCATAAACACAAAATATTTTTCAATTTTGTTCTGTCTTTTTCAATCTGTTTTAATAATGCTTTGTAATTTTCAGTATATAGGTCATTCACTTTCTTTTTTAAGTTTATTCCTAGGTATTTTATTTTTTTGGTTGCAATTGCAAAAGAAATTGTTTTTACATTTTTTTCCTGAAGTTTTGTTCTTAGTATAAAGGAAAGCAATGGATTTTTGCACATTGATTTTGCATCCTGCAACTTGATTGTATTTATTTATTGTTTTTAATAGTTTTTTGGTAGAGTTTTTAGGGTTTTTCTATGTACAGAATCACGTCATCCACAAAAAGTGACAGTTTGACTTCTTCCTTCCCTATTTGGGTGCCTTTTATTTCTTTCTCTTGCCTTATTGCTCTGGCTAGGACTTCCAGTGCTATGTTGAATACAAGTGGTGAGAGTGGACATGTCTTGTGCCTGGCTTAGAGAAAAAGCTTTCAGTTTTTCACCATTGCGTATGATATTAGCTGAGGGTTTATCATAGATGGCCTTTATTATGTTGAGGTCCATTCCTTCTATTCCTATTTTATTGAGTGTTTTAATCATAAATAGATGCTGTATCTTATAAAATGCTTTTTCTGCATCTATTGATAAGATCATATGATTTTTATCATTTTTTAATGTGGTGTATTACATTGATTGATTTGCTTATGTTGAACCATTCTTGTGACCCTAGAATGAACTCCACTAAGTCGTATTTTTGAGATGTATTATTGTATTCGATTTGCTAGTATTTTGTTTAAGATGTTTACATATGTGTTCATCAAAGATACTAGTTTGTAGTTTTCTTTATTTGTGTTATCTTTGCCAGGTTTTGGTATCAGGATATGTTGGCCTCATACAATGTGTTAGGAAGTATTGCCCATCCCACAATATTTTGGAAGAGTTTGAGAAGGATAGGTTCTTCTTTGAACATTTGGTAGAATTCTCTGGTGAAGCTGTCTGGTCCTGGACTTATGTTATTGGTGAGGTTTGGATGGTTGTTTTAATTTCCTCACTGCTAATCAGTCTATTTAGATTTTCCAATTCTTCATGATTTAGCCTAGGAAGGTAATATATTTCTAGGAATTTACCCATTTCTTCTAGGTTATTGAATTTGGTAGCATATAGTCTTTCAAGGTATTCTAGTAAGATCCTTTGTATATCTGTGATGTCTGTGGTGACTTCTCCTCTCATTTATGATTATTGGGTCTTTTCTCTTTTTTCCTTACTGAGTCTAGCCAGGGGTTTGTCAATTCTATTGATCTTTTCAAAGAACCAGCTCATTGTTTTATTTATATTTGTATAGTCTTTTTGTTCTCTATTTCATTTAATTCTGCTGTAATTTTTATTATTTTCTTTCAACTTTGGGTTGCTATTGTTCTTCTTTTTCTAGTCTATAAGATGTGATGTTAGGTTGTCTACTTGGGATTTCTCTTGTTCTTTTTTAAAAATATATTTTATTAACTTTTTTACAGAGAGGAAGAGAGAGAGATAGAGAGTTAGAAACATCGATGAGAGAGAAACATTGTTCAGCTGCCTCCTGCACATCTCCCACTGGGGATGTGCCCGCAACCCAGGTACATGCCCTTGACCAGAATTGAACCTGGGACCTTTCAGTCCGCAGGCCAAGGCTCTATCCACTGAGCCAAACCAGTTTCGGCTTCTCTTGTTTCTTGAGATAGACCTGTAATGATAAACTTCCCTCTTATTACTACTTTAGCTGCATCCCAGAGGTTTTGATATGTTGTATTCTCATTTGTCTCTCTCTCTATTTTTTTAAATAAATCTTTATTGTTCAGATTATTACAGTTATTCCTCTCCCCCCCACCCCATAACTCCTCTCCACCCCGTTCACACCCCACCCCATTCCCTTACCCCCTGCCCCCCATTGTCCTCATCCATAGGTGTAATATTTTTGTCCAATCTCTTCCCACACCTCCTATGCTCCATTCTCCGCCCACCCCTCCAAGAATTGTCAGTCCACTCCCTTTCTATGCCCCTGATTCTATTGTATTCACCAGTTTGTTCTGTTCTTCAGATTTTTTATTCACTTGATTTTTAGATTCACTTGTTGATAGATATGTATTTGTTGTCACTTTGTTATTCATAATTTTTATCTTTACCTTTTTCTTCCTCTTTTTAGAGAATACCATTCAGTATTTCATATAATACTGGTTTGGTGGTGATGAACTCCTTTAGCTTTTTCTTGTCTGTGAAGCTCTTTATCTGACTTTCAATTCTGAATGACAGCTTTGCTGGGTAGAGTAATCTTGGTTGTAGGTTCTTGCTATTCATCACTTTGTATATTTCTTGCCACTCCCTTCTGGCCTGCATAGTTTCTGTTGAGAAATCACCTGACAGTCGTATGGGTACTCTCTTGTAGGTAACTGACTGTTTTTCTCTTGCTGCTTTTAAGATTCTCACTTTGTCTTTTGTCCTTGGCATTTTAATTATGATGTGTCTTGGTGTGGTCCTCTTTGGATTCCTTTTGTTTGGTGTTCTCTGTGCTTCCTGGACTTGTAAGTCTATTTATTTCACCAGATAGGGGAAGTTTTCTGTCATGATTTCTTCAAATAGGTTTTCAATATCTTGCACTCTCTTTTCTTCTGGCACCCCCATAATTCGGATGTTGGTACGCTTGAAGTTGTCCCAGAGGCTCCTTACACTATCTTCATATTTTTGGATTCTTTTTTCCTTTTGCTTTTCTGGTTGGGTGTTTTTTGCTTCTTTGTATTTCAAATCTTTGACTTGATTCTTGGGTTCTTCTCATCTGCTGTTGGATCTCTGTATATTATTCTTTATTTCAGTCAGTGTTTGCTTAATTTCTGATTGGTCCTTTTCATATCCTTGAGGGTCTCACTAAATTTCTTGGAGGTTTCTAAAAGATTCTTTTTTTTTTTTTTTTTTTTTTTTTTAGTTTTATTCATTTCAAACGGGCTATAAAAGATTCTTGAGTAATCTTATAACCATGGTTTTGAACTCTGTATCCAGTATTTTGCTTTCATCCATTTCTTTCATTTGTGACTTGTTTCTTTGTCTCCACATTTTGGCTGCTTCCCTGTGTTTGTTTCTATGTACTGGGTAGCTGCTAAGTTTCCTTGAGTTGATAGAGTGGCCTTGTGTGTTTGGTGTCTGATAGGGTCCAGTGGCTCAGCCTCCCAGTCACCTGAGGTGGATGCTTTTGGTGCACCCCTTTGTGGGCTGTGTGCACAGTCTTGTTGTAGTTAACCCTTGATTGCTGTTGGTATCACTGGGAGGAATTGACCTCCAGGCCAATTGGCTATGATGACCAGTTGTGTCTACACTGGAAGATCTGTTGCACAGGAGACACCCTTATAGGGCAGGCCTTGCATCAGTAGGGCTTTGATGCTCACCAAGTCTGCCTCTTGAGTGTGTCTCTTGTGGATGTGAAGATTTGTAATCTGTTATGGTCTCACTCTGACCACTGGGTACACTGGCTCTTGGATCTCCAAGGAGGTGCAAGGTCAGCCACTGTCTGGGGCCACCCAGCAGGAGCTACAGAGACATCTGCAGATTCCTCCTTTTTGTATGGGTTTGGAAGTGCCCAGAAGAGTCCCAGCTGTGAAGCGAGGCTGCTGCTGCAGCCAGGTAGTGGGCCTTCTTTTGGAATCTCTGGGGCTCTCTGACCCAGCTGCAGTTTGTTTTAGGTGAAAGGACAAGCCATTCATATGCAAAAGCCTATGCACACAGCTTGGGTGGGGTTGTAAATTGGGTGGGGAGGGGGTCTCTGGGAATCACCAGGGTGGAACAAACAGCAATGGCTGCCCTGAACTGGAGAAGTCCCTGGTTCTCCACATCCCATGCACCCATGCAGGAACAATGGTTGCTGCGAGCACCTCTAAGAGTAAGCTCTCCTCACATTCCTGTCCCTATGCCAGAGAGTCCAGTTTCTCCCCATATGTGTCTGGGTCCCCCAGAGTCTCGCCTGGAACTGGAGTTCAGAGCAAGTGGGAGCTTGTATCTCCCTCATGGTTTAAAGAACAGCACATCCAGGTGCCAGCACTTTCCATGCCTCGGCACCTCTTACGGGCCTCAATGAGCTTTCTTCACCTCTCTAGTTGTGGAATTCCCACTCAGCCAGCTTTCCTGCAGTTCTGGGTGGTAGTTGTTCTGCCATTTAGTTGTAATTTTTTTTTTTAAATATTTTATTGTTTTTTTACAGAGAGGAAGGGAGAGGGATAGAGAGTTAGAAACATCAATCAGCTGCCTCTTGCACACTCTCCACTGGGGATATATCACAACCAAGGTAAATATACCACAACCAAGGTACATGCCCTTGACTGGAATCGAACCCGGGACCCTTGAGTCCGCAGGCCGATGCTCTATCCACTGAGCCAAACCGGTTAGAGCTAGTTGTAATTTTGATGTGGTTGTGAGAGGCAGCAAGTATAGGTGATTATCTATGCTGCCATCTTGGTTTCCTCTATATATTTTGATCTCATCTTTTATTTCTTTTTTGACCCAGTCATTTTGTAGTAGTATATTGGTTAATCTCCACATATTTATTAGGTTTCTTTGCTTCCTTTTTGCAGTTGAATTCCAATTTCAAGGTATCATGGTCAGAGAATAAGCTTGGATAATTTTAATTTTCTTGAATTTGTTGATGCTAGTTTTGTGACCCAATATATGGTCTATCCTTGAGAATGTTCCATGTGCACTGGAGAAGAATGTATATAACCTGATGCTCTGGGATGAAAGATTCTGTAAGTGTCAATTATGTCCAGTTGGCCTAGTGTTTAATTTAAGGCCAATAATTCTTCACTGATTATCTGATTGGTTGATCTGTCTAGAGCTGTCAATGGAGTATTAAGGTTCCCAACTATGATTGTGTTTTTATCTGTTTCTCCCTTTAGTTCTGTGAGTAGTTGTTTAATATATTTCAGTGCTCCCTGGTTGGGTGCATATATATTAAGAAGTGTTATGTTGATGTAGTGTTCCCTTTATCATTATAAAGTATCCATCTTTGTCTCTTGTTATCTTGAAATCTATTTTGTCATATATAAGTACTAGTGGCCCAGTACACGAAATTTGTGCACATTAAAAGGGGATTAATTAGAGGACATATTTTAATATTGTTATTTGCCCTTTCTCTATAATAGAAGTGTCAGAGATGAAAGAAAATTAGTAAAATGTATATGAAAATATTCCTCCTGTCAGAGTCTGGGGAGCACCATGGGACCCAGAGTAAAGTCCCCACTCACCCACGTGCATCTTGAAATTGCATAAGACCTAGACCTGGCTGGCCCCACCCTCATTGGGCTAGATCCAGACCCGGCTGGTCCCACCCTTGTCAAGCCCTGCCAGGCAGGGACACAGCCTCAGGTACCCTGGCCCAGTGCCAGGCGGGGGGGCACAGCCTTGAGGTTCCCCAGCCTGGGCCTTGGTGGGGGGCATGCCTTGAGGTCCCCTGTCAAGCCCCACCGGGTGTGGGATGTGGCCTGAGATCCCCCATGAAGCCCCTCCAGGCCAGGGGTGCAGTTTGAGATCCCCCATCAAGCCCCACAGGGCAGGGGGCACAGCCTCAGGTCCCCCGGCCTGGCACCGGGAGGGTGGCATGGCCTGAGGCCCCCCAGCCTGGCACTGTGGTGAGGGGACACAGCCTCAGGTCCCCCGTCAAGCCCTGCCAGGTGGGGGCATAGCCTGAGGTCCCCTGGCCTGGTACCAGGGTGGGGGGGGGGAGTGGCGTGAGGTCCCCTGTCAAGCCCCACTGGGGGGGTTGGGTGGGTGCAGCCTCAGGTCCCTGCTGATTGCTTGTTAAGACTTATTACAGGAACTCGGCCTCCGCTGTGGGTGCAGCCATCTTGTGTTACAGAAACCCCATGTCCACTGTGGGCACTGCCATTTTTGTTACAGAGTGATGGTCAATTTGCATATTCCCTCTTTATTATATAGGACTAGGGGCCCGGTGCACAAAATTCATGCACTGGGGGGGGGGCGGTGGTCCCTCAGCCCAGCCTGTCCCCTCTCACATACTGGGAGCCCTCAGGGGATGTCCTACTGACAGCTTAGGCCTGCTCCCTGCTCCCCTTAGGGATAGGGCCTAAGCCGCAGTCTGGCCTCCCTTTGTGGGAGGCAACTGGGCTGATCAGGGGAAGACACCAGCCCCATCACCCTGCTGCTGCAGCCACTGCCAGTCACCACAGCCACCAAGGTGTTTTCATCAACATGGACTCCAGTCCCTTCACCATGAAAAAATAACAACTTTCTTTAGGCATTTTCAAGATGTGTCTTTTATAGGATATGACATTTCTTTCTTTCTTTCTTTTTTTTTTATCTTTACCTGAGGATATATTTCCACTGATTTTTAGAGAATGTGGAAGAGAAAGGGAAAGACAGAGAGAAACATCAAAGTGAGAGGAACACTTTGATTGGCTGCCTCCTGCATGAGCACTGACATGAGGCCCCAGCCAGGGAAGAGCCTGCAACCTAGGTACATGCCCTTGGTCAGAATTGAACCCAGACCCTGTGGTAGGCAGGCCGAGGCATTATCTACTGAGCCAAACCAGCTAGGGCAGGATATGATATTTCTTAGCTCCTCTGGCAGCAGACCTTCGTTTTTTTCTCCAGGAGTGAGGTGGAAAAACCCTACATCACCTTCATGGATTCTTATTACCCAAGTTACTAAGAATATTACCAGTGGCATACAGGGAGCTTAGGCAATGAGCAGTCAGAAAAGGTGTTTCCTCTGTAGTTTACACCAATCCCCAGCTCTGCCCCTGCACAGGCCTCAGGCCTCTGGTTGGGGTGTTAGGCCTGGGCAGGGGACCCCCAGCCCCATGTGATTGCTGGCTCCACCCCTGCCCAGGCCAGAGGAGCATTAGGCCTGGGCAGGGGACCCCCAGCCCTGGGCGATCACCGGCTATGCCCCTTCCCAGGCCTCAGGCCTCTGGCCAGGGCATTAGGACTGGACAGGGGATTCCCAGCCTGCTCTGATCGCCTACCCAGGCCTCAGGCCTCTGGCTGGGGTGTTCGGCCTGGGCAGGGGACCCTCAGCCTGCTCCAATCGCCTGCCCAGGCCTCAGGCCTCTGGCCAGGGCATTAGGCCTGAGCAGTGGGCCCCCAGCCCCGTGCGATCACAGGCTTGGCCCCTGCCCATGTCTCAAGCTTCTGGTGGGGTGTTAGGCCTGGGAAGGGGACCCCCAGACCCAGCGATCACTGGCTCTGCCCCTACCCAGGCCTTAGGCACTGCCCGCCCCGCCTCTCCGGTCCCCAATCTGCGGCCTGGATCCCACGGGTGGCTTCTGGCGCTGCCATTCCTGCCTCCCTGGTCCCCGATCTGTGGCCCGGATCCCGCAGGCGGTGTCTGGCACTGCCAGCCCCACCTGCAGTATGCAAATTTAACGGCCATCTTTGTTGGGTTAATTTGCATACTCTTCTGATTGGCTGGTGGGCATAGCAAAGGTATGGTCAATTAACATCTTTGTCTTTTATTAGTACACCAGCTTTTCTGTGGATGTTATTTGCTTGGAGAATCATTTCCACCCTTTTATTTTGTATCTACCTTTGTCTTTTCAGCTTAGATGTGTCTCTTGTAGGCAGCATGTGGTTGGGTTTTGTTTTTTGATACACTCTGCTACTTGGTGCCTCTTTATTGGTGAATTTAGACCATTTACATTTATGGTAATTATTGAGTATGAGGATTTCCTATAGCCTTTTCCTTTTGTGTTTCTGACTCTTGTTTTTGTTTGGTGGTAATCTATAATTCTTTCCTCTTTTTTTAAACTATATGTCCTGGTTTGGGGATTTTTGTGTGTAGTTACCATTAAGTTTATAAAAAATAAAGTTGCATTTTTTTTCTTTTGAGTGCATCTGATCTTCATTCTCCTTTGCCAGTCCAGACCTTTACCTCCTTCCCTTTTATGTTTTTGTTTTCCAAATTATCCCAGTTCATGCTGTAAATATTTTTGGTGATCTTACTTATAGTGTTGTGACCTTATGTTATTTGTTTCAGGTAGAATAATTCCCTTGAGTATTTCCTGCAATGGAGGTTTTCTGTTGAGAAAATCCCTCAGCTTTTGTATGTCTGAGAATGTATTTATTTTTACTTCATATTTAAAGGATAATATTGCTGGATATATTCTTTGTGGCTGGTAATTTCTCTCTTTCAGACAGTTGAATATTTGGTTCCACTCTCTTCTGGCTTGTAGAATTTCTGCTGAGAAACTCTGCTGAGTTTTCTGCTGAGAAGTTGCATGAAATTCTGAAGGGTTTTCCATTGTAGGTCACTTTCCTCTTTTTGATGGCTGCTTTGAGAACTTTTTCTTTGTCATTAATTTTTGGCAGCTTCAATACCAAGTATCTTGGAGAGGGCCTCTTTGGTTTGAGGTATGTAAGTGTTCAGTTTGCTTCTTGGATTTGAGGATCTAGTTCTTTTCATAGATTTGGGAAATTCTCATCCACTATTTGTTTTTTTAAAATATATTTTATTGATTTTTTACAGAGAGGAAGGGAGAGAGATAGAGAGTTAGAAACATCGATGAGAGAGAAACATCGATCAGCTGCCTCCTGCACATCCCCTACTGGGAATGTGCCCGCAACCCAGGTACATGCCCTTGACCGGAATCGAACCTGGGACCTTTCAGTCCGCAGGCCGACGCTCTATCCACTGAGCCAAACCAGTTTCGGCTTCTCTTCTTTCTTGAGATAGACCTGTAATGATATAAACTATTTGTTTTATTAGACTCGTCATTCCCTGCTTCCTCTCTTCCTCCTCCAGAATGCCTATAATTCTAACATTGCTTTCTGATGGAGTGAGATAGTTCTCGTAGAGCTCTTTCATTTTCCTTATGCTGAAGTCTCTCTCTTCTTCCTTATGAGTCATTTCTTGATTCCCATCTTCTACATCACTAATTTTTTCCTCCATCTGGTTGGCTCCTTTTTTTTTTTTTTTTAAATCTCAATAGTTTACTCTTAATCTTTTTAATTACATGCTTCATTTCCAGGATTTGATTGGTTCTTTTCATGTTTTATTGTTGCTTTTTGATTTTAATAATATTTTAAAATTAGAGTTGAGGTACAGCACAGTTTCAGGTGCACAGCCCAGTGATTGGACATTTATATAGCTTACAAAGTGATCATCCCAATAAATCTAGTACCATCTAACACCATACATATATTATAATATTACTAGAGGCCCAGTGCATGAAATTTGTGCATGGGGGGAGTGAGGTGGGGGGTTCCTCAGCCCGGCCTGCACCCTTTTGCAAACCGGGAGCCCTTGGGGGGTGTCCGACTGCCAGTTTAGGCCCAATTCTGCTGTGGGATTGGGCCTAAACTGGCAGTCAGACATCTTTTGCAATCTGGGACCACTGGCTCCTAACCACTGGCCTGCCTGCCTGATCGCCCCTAACTCCTCTGCCTGCCTGCCTGCCTGGTCACCCTTAACCACCTCTGCCTGCCTGCCTGATGCCTTTAACCACTCGCCTGCCTGCCTGATCACTCCTAACCACTTGCCTGCCTGATTGCCCTTAACCGCACTGCTTGCCTGCCTGATAGCCCCTAACTATCGCTGCCTCAGCCCCACTGCCGAGGCTTCATCTGGAAGGACATCCAGAATGACATCCAGAAGGTAGTTTGGCTGTCTGGACTAATTAGCATATTACATTTTTATTATTATAGATAGACTATATTTCCTATGCTGTACTTTATATCCCTATGACTATCCTATACCTGCTAATTTGTACTTCTATTTTTTCCATTCTTATTGTTGAAAGTATTACATATGTCCCCTTTATTCCGCATTGTCCTTTCCCAGCCCACCCCTCCCCACAGCCCAGGCTGCACCCCACTATTGTCTGTATCCATTGGTTTTGCTTATATACATACAAGTTCTTTGGTTGATTTCTTATGTGCCGTGGCCCCTCCTGCTGTCAACCCTCCCCTGCCTTCCCTCTGAGGTTTGATGGTCTGATTGATGCTTCTCTGTCTCTGGATCTGTTTGTGTTCATCAGTTTATGTTGTTCATTATATTCCATAAATGAGTGAGACCATGTGATACTTACCTTTCTCTGACTGGCTTATTTCACTTAGCATAATGCTCTCCAGGTCCATCCATGCTGTTGCAAAAGGAAAGAGTTCTTTCTTTCTTTCTTTCTTTCTTTCTTTTTCTTTTTTTTTTTTTTTTTTTTTTTTTTTTTTTTTGCAGCATAGTATTCCATCATGTAGATTGCCCCTGTTTTTACATCCAATCATCCGCTCTTGGGCACTTAGGCTGTTTCCAAATCTTAGCTATTGTAAATTGTGCTTCTATGAACACAGGGGTGCATAAATTCTTTCTTTCTGATTGGTGTTTCTGATTTCTTGGGATTTATTCCTAGAAGTAGGATTACTGGGTCAAATGGCAGTTCCATTTTTAATTTTTTGAGGGAACTCCGTACTGTTTTCCATAATGGCTGCACCAGTATGCATTTCCACCATAAGTGTATTAGGATTCATTTTTCTCCACATCCTCGCCAGCACTTGTCATTTGTTGATGATAGCCAATCTGACAGGTGTGAAGTGGTACCTCATTGTCATTTTGATTTGCATCTTTAGGATGGCTTTGAGCATTTTTTTTCATATGTCTCTTGGCCTTCTGTATGTCAGCTTTTGAGAAATATTTATTTAGGTTCTTTGCCCATTTTTGACTGGATTGTTTATCTTCCTTTAGTTAAGTTTTTTGGGTAGCTTATAAATTTTGGAGATTAAACCTTTATCAGGTGTAACATTGGCAAGTATGTTCTCCCATGCAGTGGGCTCTCTTGTTATTTTGTTTATGGTTTCTTTTGCTGTGCAGAAGTTTTATTTGTTTTTTGTTTTAAATATATTTTATTGATCTTTTACAGAAAGGAAGAAAGAGGGATAGAGAGCCAGAAACATCGATGAGAGAGAAACATCGATCAGCTGCCTCCTGCACACTCCCTACTGGGGATGTGCCCACAACCAAGGTACATGTCCTTGACCAGAATCGAACCTGGGACCCTTGAGTCCGCAGGCTGACACTATCCACTGAGCCAAACCAGTTAGGGCTGTGCAGAAGTTTTTATTTTGATGTAGTCCCATTTTTTTTTTTTAATTTTCTCCTTAGTTTCCATTGTCCTAGGAGATGTATAGGTAAAATATTGCTACAAGATACGTCTGAAAATTTGATGCTTATGGATTCTTCTAAGAATTTTATGGTTTCCCATCTTACATTTAAGCCTTCTTCATTTTGAGTTTATTTTTGTTTATGATGTAAGTTGGTGGTCTAGTTTCTTTTTTTGCATGTATCTGTCCAGTTTTCCCAACACCATTTATTAAAGAGATTGTCTTGACTCCATTGTATGCTCTTGCTTCCTTTGTCAAATATTAATTGAACATAATGGCTTGGGTCAATTTCTGGGTTCTCTGTTCTGTTTCATTGGTGTATATGCCTGTCCTTGTGCCAGTACCAGGCTGTTTTGAGAACAGTGGCTTTGCAATATAACTTGATATGTGGTATTGTGATCCCTTCAACTTTGTTCTTCTTTCTCAGGATTTCTGGGGCTTATTTGGGGTCTTTTATTATTCTATACTAGAGACCCGGTTGCATGAATTCATACACCAGTGGGGTCCCTTGGCCTGGCCTGCATGATCAGGCCGAAATCAGCTCTCCAACATCTCCCAAGGGGTCCTGGATTGTGGAGGGACCCCCACTGGTGCATGTTCAGGGCCAGGGAGGGACGCGGTAGGTTGGACAGCGGGGGAGGGACCACCGGAGAGCACCAGGGCATGTCCGGCCTGTATTGCTCAGTCCCGATCGTCTGGACCCCAGCAGCAAGCTAAACTACCAGTCGAAGCATCTGCCCCCTGGTGGTCAGTGCACGTCATAGTGACTGGTCAACTGGTCAACTGTCTACCCCCTGGTGGTCAGTGTATGTCATAGCGAGTGGCCTTAGCATATCATTAGCATATTAAGCTTTGATTGGTTGAACAAATGGCTGGATAACTGGACACTTAGCATATTAGGTTTTTATTATATAGGATACATTTTTGGAGAGTTTGTTCTAGGTATATAAAATAGTCACTGGTATTTTAATGGGGATTGTGTTGAATCTATAGATTGCTTTGGGTAGTATGGACATTTTAATGATTTTGATTATACCAATCCATGAACATAGTATGTTCTTCCACTTATTAATATCTTCATCTGTCTCTTTTTCCAACGTTCTGTAATTTTCTGAGTAAAGGTCTTTAACCTCTTTAGTTTATTCCTAGTTATCCTAATTTTTTGTTGAAATGATAAATGGGATTGTTTTTTTAGTTTCTCTTTCTGTGAATTCATTATTGGTGTATGAAAATGCTATAGATTTCTGGGTCTTAATTTTGTATCCAGCTACATTGCTGTATTCATTAAATCCAGTCTTTTTTTAATGGAGTCTTTAGGGTTTTCTATACAATATCATGTCATCTGTGAATAATGACAATTTTACTTCTTTTCCAATTTGGATGCCTTTTATTTCTTTTTCTTGTCTGATCTCTATGGCTAGCACTTCCAGGGCTATGTTGAACAGGAGTGATGAAAGTGGGCATCCCTATCTTGTTCCTGTTCTTAGGGGTAATCGTTCTAGTATTTGCCTATTGAGTATGATATTGGCTGTAGGTTTGTCATATAAGCCTTTTATTATGTTGAGGTGTGATCCATCTATTCCCACATTGCTGAGAGTTTTTATCAAAAAAAGGGTGTTGGATTTTGTCAAATGCTTTTTCTACCTCAATTGATATGATAATGTGATTTTTGTCTTTCAATTTGTTTATGTTATGTATCACAGTTTTGGATTTGCAGATATTGTACCAGCTTGCATCCCCAGAATAAATCCCACTTGGTTGTGGTGTATAATCTTTTTAATGTATTGCTGGATGCGATTTACTGAATATTTTGTTGAATATTTAAGCATCTAAGTTCATCAAGGATATTGGCCTTAATTCTCTTTCTTTGTAGTGTCTTTATCTGGTTTTAGGATTAGGGTAATGCTGGCTTCAAAGAAAGAGGTTGGAAGTGTGCCTTCCTCTTGAATATTTTGGAATAGTCTGAGGAGGATAGGTTTTATTTCTTCTTTGAATGTTTGGTAAAACTCCCCTGTGAAGCCATCCAGACCAGGGCTTTTGTTCGCTGGATGTTTTTTGATTACTGCTTCAATTTTATCAGTTGTTATCTTCCTATCCAGGGTTTCTCATTCTTCCTGATTGAGTTTTGGAAGATAGTATTTTTCTAGGAATATGTTCATTTCATGGTTGTCCAGTTTGTTGAAATAGAGTTGTTCATAGTTTTGTTGTTGTTGTTGTTGTTGTTGTTGTTTTTACAATCCTTTGTATTTTTGTGGGATCAGTTGTTATTTGGGTCCTCTCTCTTTGCTTTTTGGTGAGCCTGGCTAGAGGTTCATCAATCTCGTTAATCCTTTCAAAGAACCAGCTCTTGGTTCTATTGATCTTTTGTATTGTTTTGGGGTGGTTTTTTTTGTTTTTGTTTTTTTTTTTGGTTTTGTTTTGTCTCTATGTCATTTATTTCCACTCCGATCTTTATTATTTCCTTTCTTCTACTTACTCTGGGCTTTTCTTGTTGCTCTCTTTCTAATTCTTTAAATTGTAGTGTTAGATAATTTATTACCATTGTTTCTTGTTTTTTGAGGTAGGCCTGTAGAGCTATGAACTTCCCTCTCAGGACTACTTTCACTGTGTGCCATAGATTTTAGATTGTGGTATTTTCATTGTCATTGGTTTTCAGGATGTTTTTTATTTCTTTGATCTCTTTTGTAACCCAGTCACTGTTTAATAGCAGGCTATTTAGCCTCCATGTGTTCAATTATATATTTCTTGTAGTTGATTTCTAATTTCATGTCATTGTGATCTGAGAAGATGCTTGATATAATTTCAAACTTCTTGAATTTGTAGATATGTAACACATGTCCTAAATGTGGTCTACCTTTGAAAATGTTCCATGTGCACTTAAGAAGAATGTATATTCTGTGGCTTTAGGGTGAATTGTTCTGAAGGTGTCAGTTAATTCCATCTGATCTAGTGAGTTGTTTAGGGTTGCTGTTTTTGCTGATTTTTTGTCTAGAAGATTTATCCAATGATGCTAATGGAGTATTAAAGTCCATGATTGTACTATGGACTATGATTGTATTGCTGTCAACCTCTCCCTTGATATCTTCCAGAAGTTTTTTTTTAATGTATTTGGGTGCTCCTGCAATGGGTGCATATATGTTTACCAGAGTTATGCCCTCTTGTTGCATTGATTCCTTTAGCATTATGAAGTGGCCTTCCTTATCTCTTGCTATGGCCTTCACTTTGAGGACTATTTTGTCAGATATAGGTTTTGCTACCCTCGCTTTTTTTTTTTATTTGCCTGAAAAAATTTTTCCATCCCTTCACTTTCAGTCTGTGTCCTTTGTTCTGAGGTGGGTCTCTTGTAGACAGCATATATTTTGGTCATGTTCTCTTGTCCATTCAACCACCCTATATCTTTTGATTGCAGTATTTAATCCACTTATGTTCAACTCTATAATTGATACATATTTGTTTGTTGCCATTTTTATCTTTTGTGTATGTGTTTCTCCTTCTCTCTCTAGTTCTATTTCTTAGGTCAGTCCCTTTTGCATTGCTGGTTTGGTGGTAATACATTCTCTTAGCCTGTTTTCATATGTTAAGCTCCTGATTTCACCTGCAATTTTGAATGATAGCCTTGCTGGATAGAATATTCTTGGATTCATTCCCTTGCTTTTCATTATTTTGTATATTTCATTCCAATCCCTTCTGGCCTGATGTGTTTCTGTTGAGAAATCATTTTATGGTCTAATGGGAGATCCCTTGTAGTTACCTTTCTGTCTCTCTCTTGCAGTTCTTTGTTGTTAACATTTTCCGTTGTAATTACAATGTGTCTTGGTATGGGTCTTTTTTGGTTTCTCTTATTTGGGCCTCTCTGTGCTTGTGTGACTCCACCCCCCCCCCTCAAGTCAGGAAAATTTTCTGCAATTATTTCTTCAAATAGGTTTTCTATTCCTTGCTCAACTTCAACTTCTTCTGGCACCCCTATTATGCAGATGTTGCTTCATTTCGTGCTGTCCTTAAGCTCCCTTAAACTCTACTTCTGCTTTTTAATTTTTTTCCCAATTGCTATTCATATTGGGTGTTTTCCACCCTATCTTCTAACTTGCTGATTCGGTCCTCAGCTTCTTCTAGTCTATGTTTGAAATCTTCCATTTTGTTTTTTATTGCAGCAATATCATTCTCCATTTCCTCTTGATTCTTACACATGGTGAATTTCTCAGCCACATGGTTGAGCATTCTCATAACCATTAATGTGAAGTCTTTCTCTGACATATTGCTTGCCTCCATTTCATTTATTTCCCTTTCTGGCACTTCCTCATTTTCTTTCCTTTGGGGATTGTTTCTTTGACTCCCAATTTTGCTGTCTCTTTGTGTTTGTTTCTATGTAAAGTGAGTTGTTGACAATTTCTGGCCCTGGGTGACCTGCTTGAGGTCTGAGAAGTTGAAGCCCCTAGGGACTAAGCCCAGAGACTGTGTCTGCCTTGATTCTCACATCTTTAATGTCTCTGCTCTGAGTTGTATACCCTTCCCCCACACATCTGGTCCCTCAATTGTCCACTGCAGGTGCTTGGTGTCACGGGGCAGATGCACAGATCCTCTAGTGTGTGAATATCCCTATGAGGCCCCAAACCTTCTGACATGCAATTCACTGAGCAGCCTCAGCATCCGGACAAGGTGGTGCCTTAGGTCCCTCTAGCTTGTCCCTTCAGCCTGGTCCTGGGAACTGTGCAGTACACTGGCCAAGGCTCCCTATAGAGCAGTGCTGTCCTTGGGCTGGGTGGGCACCAGGTTATGCAGTCCTTGGGGCTGGGTTGGCACCGGACAGAGTGTCCTTGGCCAGCACTGTCAGCACTGTCCTTGGGGCTGGGCAGGTGCTGGACTGTGTGTCCCTGGCCAGTACCATTGGAGCTGTTCTCAGGGCTGGGTGGGTGCCAGGCTGGGGTTCCCTGGCTTGCAGCAAGGGTGCAATTGGCTTGGTCCCTAGAGCTTGGTGTGGTGTGGGGACCCTCTGCATTGCACTCACCTCTCCGGGTCCAGGAGTGCCAGGGTCCTGGAACACCCGATCCAGGAGTGTGGGATCCGGTAACACAGGGTCCAGGAATCATGATGCGGGAGGTCTCTCCAGCCTGTGGTCATTGCAGGCATCTGGGAGCCTGAGGTGCAGTAGGGTGCCACTCACTGCAGGGGCCCGGCAGTGCCCCATCATGAGTTACCTCTGGCGAGTGGCTCACTGCTCTGGTTCAGGGTGGTGTCCATAGGAAGTATGGGTGTTAGTGTGGCTGCGCTCCTGGCTTTCACTGCTCCCCTCTTCAAGATGATGTGTGCTGTGTGCCAAAGCTCCACCCAGCCCTGAGTGCCTGCAGCAGTAGCAGGGGCTTCCCTTCCAGGGGAGCCTGATCCTCCAATCCCTGAGATTTCTGTGAGACCTAACTGCCCCTCACTCACACTCACACTCACACATACCACACACATCCACACACTCCTCTCTCACTCCTTTACTCACTCACACTCTCTTCCTCACTGCCATCCTGCTGGTCATCATGTCTTTAAAAAAAATCTGATTGATTCTTTTTTAAAGTTTCAACATTTTGTGTAAAGTACTCATTTTGTTCATTAATTTGCTTTCTGAGTGCACTGAATTGACAGTTGATATTTTCTCACATCTCGGTGTTTTCAGAACTGTAATCTTAAAATCTTTGTCATTTATTTCACAGGGTTCCATGTGTTCCAGCTTGCTTTATGGGGATTTTTCATTTTCATCATCCTCGTTAATGTATTTATGCATGGTATTTGCTATTCTTCTTTGCTTAGGCATGAATGCCTGTCTGTATTAATGGCCTTCTATATAGCAACTTTCTCTGAAGAAGTCTTTCATCTATTTTCCAGTAGATGGCGCTGAATCGCAAGATTTTTTTTTTTTCTCTGTGATCTCCCTGTCTTGACCTCCCTGGCTTCCATAGACAGTACAGGTGTGCTGCTTGGCAGTGGGGTTTGTTTTTCCCTCACCCTAATTGCAACCCTTGACCTCCGTGGGATCCCGCTCCAAGCACACATCCTA
This sequence comes from Myotis myotis, assembly GCF_014108235.1. Classification (NCBI taxonomy): domain Eukaryota; kingdom Metazoa; phylum Chordata; class Mammalia; order Chiroptera; family Vespertilionidae; genus Myotis; species Myotis myotis. Next base: position 103,386,195 of record NW_023416324.1, on the reverse strand, counting down.
GGTATCAGTCACAGAGGGAATCAACTGTTCTACTGCAATAGCTTTTTGTTTACAGATAATAGGCTCCTGGACCGATTTCCAATGGCAACAGGAGGTGAGTTTCGGGGGTCAAAGCTGCAGCAGGGCTCTGTGGTTCCATTTCTTTGTCTGAAACACCACCACCTGGCCCGGTAGTGGAGAACCACATAATAGAATCCTTTGCTCTATCAGGCATCTGCTGACTGAGACACTGTTTGCTCTCTCACTGCTTGCCCTGATGAGCTGTTCCTCTCTCTCCCCACCCCCACAGGTCTCTGTTCTTGCAGGCTAAAGGAAGCACCTACTATCAGCTGAGTTGTGAGCTCCCCACTGCAGGGCTGCATCTAAGGCCCACCTGTGCTTTCCTCCCTTCTCATCTCCCTGTTTATTCTAGGTTGCCCACCTTTAGATGTTTCAATCTGTGGGTTTCTCAGGCATGCATCTATGTTGAGCAGGGATTTCTTTGTTGAATTATAGTTAGTTAACTTTTTGAAATTTCAGGTGGAGAGGACAAGGTGCACTCTCATGCTGACATTCCTCTGACATGGGCTTAACTCATTTTTAAAGTACAGATTTCTGTATTAGGACTCAGTGCTGCCCAGTGACCCTTCTGTGTTGCCTGAACTGCTTTATTTCCTTTTCACTGCAGGTATTTCATATTTCTGATGCTCTCACTCCAACTCTCTCCTTACATCTCTGATCATACCACTTCCCATCTGTTCAGAAATCTCACTCTGCCTGTTGCCCATTGTTCTCCTGTATGCTCAACTACTTCTACTCAATAGGATTCTTCCTGAGAACATTTTAAAATGTACCACTAGTCTGTCATTTTCTTAAAGGAGAAAGTCTCCTCTGCCCTCTATGCTACACTCTCCCCTGTCTTCTTCACAGCCAAACTTTTTGCAAGAGTGGTGCATACTGTCTTTGTTTTCATGCCTCCAACTCACTCTTTCACTCACTGCATTCTGTTTTCATTAATCTCACTAGAATGTTTCTTACAAGATTTCCAACAACCTCCTTCTTGACTGATGGACATTTCTTAGATCCCCTTTCCATTTCTTTCTCATTAAAGTCTTCCCTTAGTTTATTCCCTCCCACCTTTCATCCTACTCTCTCACAGTCCCCCTTTGCTGCTGGCTCCTTTTCCCTTGCTCATGCCTGACGTCAGTTTGCTCAAAGTGCGAGCACAGCCCATCATTCATATATTAAAGCTTGATGCTGCCACTTCCCATCAGCCCTCTGATTCCCAGCAGAGGCTTTGTAAATCTTGTTCCAGGAAACTCAACCATGAGCCTATTCCTCCAATCTGTCAAGTGGTTTTGGAAGCCAAACAATGCCTGTTAATAAATCCTCTTCAGCCCCAAGTAGCTTGAATTGATTCTGTTGTGTGCAGTTGAACCCCAGTTGGTACAACAGGTAAGCAGGAAAAGATAGCTAGAAATAGGAAGCCATAGCACTTTCTTCCCCAAATCAATCATTGACAAGTGGTTTGCTGGGCTTTTGAAATTTGACCTTCAAATTTCCTTGGAAGACAAAGCAGATTCTGTAACAGGCAGCTTCATCACAGAATTGGGATCTATTTCAAAGCAAAAATACAAACATTAGGAAGCTTTACCTAAGAAGTTTTTTTTTCCTCCTTAATGTCTACTTAAAATAGATGAAGGGATGTACAACAGGAATACTTAGAATATATGTCTAGTGAAACAATAGTGGCATTCTCATGTATCAGTATAGATTATCTAATTTTCACATAGAAATTCAGCTTCTAATAACAAAAATCCATTAGAAAGCATACAGAATTATAACATTAGATGGAATTCTCTGAGTCTCTGATCTAAACATGTAATTGGGGCCTCCATTTCAGTGGGAAGCAATCAGAAGTGAGCCAGAACTTCAGCAGCTGCTTGGCTTCCTCTTTCCCTGGACAGAGGTCCTTACCCCTGTCATGCAACTCCCTGCTTCTTCTAGGAATGCCCTAAACTTTCTATTAGGAAGAACTCTGCACTGAACCAGTGGGACTGTTCTCCTTGGGTGTGAGGGACATGTGGTCCAAGATAGACCTGCAGTGCAGATCTCTGGATTCCAAACTTTCCAAGACTTGCCTGATATGTCTTCATGCAATTCTGTGAGCTACCAAATGGCCTTAAATTTCTTTCTTTTTTTCTTATTATTGTTCCTCCCTTAACTTAGCCAGAGGTTCCCATTTCCTGCCACTAAAGAATAGAGACAGAGACTTCCAGTTTCTACTCTGCCTTGTAAAAAGTGTAGAAGTTGTCACTTCATCCTAACAACAATTAAAAAGCTGAACAAATTGAAAATCAACAACTCTTTTTAGATCCATAATAGCAGTGAGGTCAGAGGGCAAATCACTATCTTCAAAATTAGAAACACAAACAGATAGATACAGAGAATTACAATTTACCACATTAGGAACCCACAAACAGGAATCTCTGTAGGAACCAGTACCGGGTTCCTTTTACATGGTTCATCATGTCTGACTTTCAACTAAAAAAATTATAAGATTACTAAAGGACAAAACATTAGAATCAGACTTAGACAAGGCAAAGATGTTGAAATTATCAAACTGGGAATTTAAAACAACTGTGCTAAAGGCTCTAATGGAAAAAGTAGATAACCTGAAAGAACAGAGAAATAATTGTAAGCAAAGAGATGGAAAATCTAAGAAAGAATAAAATGAATGCTAGAAATAAAAAAAAAATTCTAAGGAAAGAATCAGTGAGCTTGAGGATATGTCAATAGAAACTTCTAAAACTGAAAAGAAAAGAAAAAAGAGACTGGGATAGGTGATGAACAGAATATCTAAGAACTGTGGGACAACAAAAGGTGTAGCATATGCATACTGGCAATACCAGAGAAAAAAAGAGAGAAAGGAACAGAATACATTGACTCACTCAAAATTTGCAATGGGAAAGGAAAGGAAATTCTACATGTAAATATGACATGACCTCTTAATCATTTATAAATAATTTTTTTCTCCTGTCTCAGAAAATCACTTTCAGTTTCTGATTTCCAATCTTTTTTTTCTTCAAGAGCTGAAGGAATTCCTAAAAGAAGGTGGAAATTTAAAAAATCTGATTACATATGTAATTTATAAGTACTTCCTAAAATCATAGGTTTAATAAAAGAGATCTCATATCCTGTCTGCTCAGATAACTTCCATCCTTCCTACCTGGAACCTACATGACTGTAAAAGTCTATGTGACAAACTGAGAGTTAGGAAGAAGATATGTGAACATTTACCAGCACAAAATGTAAATCTCTAAGAGCTACATTAGCAATGCAAGATGACTTGAATAGGTGTTTACTTCACCATTTTTTTTGTTTTTCTTTTATTATTTATTTATTTTTTTAAATTAAATCTTTATTGTTCAGATTATTACAGTTGTTTCTCTTTTTTCCCCTTATAGCTCCCCTCCACCTGGTTCCCACCCCACCCTCTGCTCTTACCCCCCCCCCCCCCGCCACCACTGTTCTCATCCATAGGTGTACAATTTTTTCCAGTCTCTTCCCGCACCCCCATGCCCCTTTCCTCCAGAGAATTGTCAGTCCACTCCCTTTCTATGCCCCTGATTCTATTATATTCACCAGTTTATTCTGTTCATCAGATTATTTATTCACTTGATTTTTAGATTCACTTGTTGATAGATATGTATTTGTTGTTCATAATTTTTATCTTTACCTTTTTCTTCTTCCTCTTCTTAAAGGATACCTTTCAGCATTTCATATAATACTGGTTTGGTGGTGATGAACTCTTTTAGCTTTTTCTTATCTGTGAAGCTCTTTATCTGACCTTCAATTCTGAGTGATAGCTTTGCTGGGTAAAGTAATCTTGATTGTAGGTTCTTGCTATTTATCACTTTGAATATTTCTTGCCACTCCCTTCTGGCTTGCATAGTTTCTGTTGAGAAATCAGCTGACAGTCATATGGGTACTCCCTTGTAGGTAACTAACTGTTTTTCTCTTGCTGCTTTTAAGATTCTCTCTTTGTCTTTTGCTCTTAGCATTTTAATTATGATATGTCTTGGTGCGGTCCTCTTTGTATTCCTTTTGTTTGGTGTTCTCTGTGCTTCCTGGACTTGTAAGTCTATTTCTTTCACCAGGTAGAGGAAGTTTTCTGTCATGAATTCTTCAAATAGGTTTTCAATATCTTGCACTCTCTTTTCTTCTGGCACCCCCATAATTCGGATGTTGGTACGCTTGAAGTTGTCCCAGAGGCTCCTTACACTATCTTCATTTTTTTGGATTCTTTTTTCTTTTTGTTTTTCTGGTTGGGTGTTTTTTGCTTCTTCATATTTCAAATCTTTGACTTGATTCTTGTGATCCTCTAGTCTGCTGTTGGATCTCTGTATAATATTCTTTATTTCAGTCAGTGTATGCTTAATTTCTAGTTGGTCCTTTTTCATATCCTTGAGGTTCTCACTAGATTTATTGAGGGTCTCACTAAATTTATGGGTGGTTTCTAGAAAATTCTTGAAAAACCTTATAACCGTGGTTTTGAACTCTATATCCAGTCGTTTGCTTTCCTCCATTTCTGTCATTTGTGACCTGTTTCTTTGTCTCCACATTTTAGCTGTTTCCCTGTGTTGATAGAGTGGCTTTCTGTGCTAGGTGTCCTATAGGGCCCAGTGGCTCAGCCTCTCCAATTACCTGAGGTGGACATTCTTGATGCACCTCTTTGTAGGCTTTGTGCACAGTCTTGTTGTAGTTAAGCTTTGATTGTTGTAGGTATCACTGGGGGGAATTGACCTCCAGGCCAATTGGCTGTGAGAATCAGCTGTGTCTGCAGTGGGAGAACTTCTGTGCTGAAGACACCCTTCTGAGGCAAGACTTGCTTCAGTGGGGCTTTGGTGCTCACTGAGTCTGCCCCCTGAGTGTGTCCCTTATGGATCTGAGGAGTTGTAATCTGGATGGTCCCACTCTGAGCACGGGGTACACTGGCTCTTGGATCTCTAAGGAGGTGCTAATTTAGCCTCTGCGTGAGGCTATCCAGCAGGAGCTATGGAGAGATCTGCAGATTCCTCTTCTTTGTTTGGGGTTTGGAGGTGCCCAGATGAGGCCCAGCTGTGAAGCAATGCAAGCTGCTGTGGGGCCTTGGGCCTTCTCTTGGATGTTCTGGGTCTCTCACCCAGCTGCAGTTTGTTAGGTAATTTTAGATTGCAAAGGGCCAGGCCATTCATATGCAAAAGCCTCTGCGTGCAGCTTGGGTGGGACAGGGTCTCATGGAATCAACAGGGTGGAGAAAACAGCTATGGCTGATCCTCAGCCCTGCCCTAAGAGACCCCGGGTCTCAGTGTCCCATAGTAATTGCTGCAAGCACCTCTGAGAGAAAGCCGCCCTCGAGTTTGGGCCTGTGCCAGACAGTCCAGTTTCTCCCCTTATGAGTCTGGGTCCCCAGAGACTCGCCCAAAAGTGGAGTTCAGAGCCTTCAGGAGCTTGAGACTCCCTCCCGATTGAAAAAGACAACCGTGTCCTCAGTTGCCAGCCCTTTCTGCGTGCGCCACCGTACCTCTGCACTTTACTTCCACACCTCCTCTGAGTCTCAGTGTGCTTTTCTCTTTCCTTCTAGTTGTAGAATTTCCACTCAGCCAGCCTTCCTGTGGTTTTGGATGATGTCCGTTTTTTCTTTTAGTTGTATTTTTGAAGTGGTTGTGCGAAGCAACAATTTCCGGTGTTTACCTATGCCGCCATCTTGGTTTCTCCTCTTCACCATTTTTTAAAAATATGTTTTTATTGATTTCAGAGAGAAGAAGAGAAAGGGAGAGAGAAATAGAAACATCAGTGATGAGAGAGAACATAGATCAGCCGCAACCCGGGCCCTCCTGGTTCATGGGTCCACACTCATCCACTGAACCACACAGGCCAGGCTTCATTTGTTTTTTTCTAAATTTTAATTCTGGTGTTTTCTTTTTGTCACTTTTCACTCCTAGAGAAAGGGTCAAATATAAAAGATGGCAGATGTAAAATCCTGCCAGAAACCTCTAATTTTTCTGGTGTTACCTATGCCTTACCAAAAATAAAGTTTGTTACTTTGTAGAGGCCGATTTATCACAGAAACACACAAGGGATCCAGGGCTAGTAGTCAAAATCAAGGTGTTTCCCTCCAATTTTATTGTTACAGGTGGAATCTGGCTCACATGAATTTAAAGAGGAGAGTTACAAAGAAAGATTGGGGTAGTTACTTGGCACCACTGTGGCTTTCTGTGTTCCCATCCTACTGAGTCACTTTAGCCCCTGGTCACCATTTGCTCCCCTGGGGCAGAGGGAGAGCGCTGCACTGAGGGGGAAGGGATGGTATGAATCACTTCTTTCCTTCTAATGAGCTTTTCCCTTTCCTTCTGTGCATCACCAAATGAAGCTCGCCAAATGCATACCTTCCCCCTCCCCTCGTCCATGCGGTCCAGTCCCATAAATAATCATGACAAGGTATCTGTCAACCGCAGTGTCGCTTGATTCCCCCCACAGATGATTATTCACAACCCTGCTTCAGAAATCCCAAAGAGGACATAAATGCCCTGCCTGCAAATGCGGAAGGCCGCCCAGGCGTTGGCAGCGTCTTAGGGGCCAGCCGATTTTGCCTCTAGTGCTCTGTCTCCAGGGTGCACTAGGCAGCAGGAGCTGGAGGGCTGCGCAGCCGCGGGCGTGGGGGTGTGGGGGGGAGCTGTCCCCAAGTTGGGGGTAGGGAGTTCGGGAAAGTGGTGTCAAAAGAGCTGTGTACACACATGTCCCGGACTCATGCCCTGGTCACTGCTACCTGGCGAGACGATTCCCAAGCGGTAGAAGTCCCCGAGAGGCCTCCTTCAGAACCTATTAGAGCCGAGGGGAAACTCCAAGTGGGGCGTGGCTCTGGTTTGACCACCACAGGAATTCAGGCACACGCTAGCTTGGCTGGGTCAGGTGCAGCTGAAGGCAGAGGCCTGAAAGAGCTGCGCCAACACCCCTGCCTCCCCCCACCCACCACACACACATATTTACCGTGGCTTCACCCTGATTTCTCTCCACCCCACCCCTCCACCCCTGCCTCTCCCGGTGCGCTGAAAGCCTCTTCCAGTCCACCTAGCCTCTGCAGCTGTAGACCTCTGCAAAGCTGCAACTCCCGGGCCACTGTTTCAGTATTGTCATCTTAGGAAGTTACTTAACCCCTTTGGACCTCCATTTCTTCATCTGTAAAAAGGGGGCTAAGAAATATTTCCTACTTCATAGTAGTGTGAGGATTCAATGAATGAATGCAAAGCTGCTAGTATTTCGCCCAGTGCCTGGCACATGAATAACTCTTCCGTGCATTTTAGGTGTCGGAAGCCAATTCCAGCATGTCAGCAGGGCTGAATCACCTAGGAATGTCTGAGGGCATTTCCCCAAACCTGAAAAGGATGCATAAATGATTGCTTGCTACCAGACAGCTAAGGGCATCTTAATCTACATGTTATTGCCTCCTACTGGCTAAACACCTGAACAGCTGAAGGCAATTCCTCCAATCTGAATGGATTCTGTATACCAAACCCTGGCCTTTGATGTGTATATCTACCTTGCCTTAGGACAATTTGTGTTAATAAAAAGCAAGGGGTCCAGAGACAAGAGAACTTGGTTTCTTCAGCCAAGCTCCTCTGGCCCCCCAAATGCCTTCCAAAATTATGTTTTGTCTCTGGACTCTTTAATCATTTACACACAGTGCCTTCTCCAGATTCCGGAACCCTTCTAGATGCTGGATTAAGACCACCCGGCATTTACGGAGTGTTATATTAGCTCAAACTCCTAAAAACCCATAACACAGCCAATTTATGGGGATGCTGGGGGCATGTGTACATGCTGGAAAAAAATTGGAATGGAATTCACTTTCTTTCTACATAAGTGCTGTCAAATAGAAGAAATATAATGCCAACCACACATGTAATTTTCCAGTACCCACTTAAAAGGATTAAAAAATCAGATAAAATTAATTTTGGTGATATATTTCATTTAACCCACTCTATCCAAAATATTATCTTTTTAACATGTGGGACTAGCCACATTTCAAGACCCTCAATCTCCCATGTGCTGGACAGCATGGCTCAGGTTCCTTGTCACCATTTGAGTTTCAGTTCAAATGTCACCATCACCTCTAATTATCTAAGTAGCTGCTCCTGTTCCCCCCCACACACACACACACATACAAGTACACACACACACACACATTCACTATGGCTTCACCCTGATTTATTTCCAACACATCACCTATCACTATGTGAGATTCCTGGTTTCCTTTATCTCTCCCCATTAGAATCTAAGCTCTGAGACTGCAGAGTTGGATCCTCAGCATCCAGCACACTTCCCAGCATATTGCAGGTGTTCACTTAATACTTGTTGAATGTAAGCATTAATAACTTACAAAATAAATAAGTGACTGGATATGGTAGACCTACTTCCTCTACAGGCAGAACTACCCACGTTTGACTAAGAAGATTTCTCAACATTGTGGAAATAATACTATATGTGAAAAATTTAAAGGATTCACAATATTCATCTATAATAATAAAAGCATAATATGCTAATTAGACCGGATGTCCTTCTGAACATCCTTCCGGACTACCTTCTAGACGAAGCCAGGGCTTCGAGGGAAGCCCGGGTCCTGGGTGCCTGCTGGCGGCTGGAGGGAAGCCTGGTTCCTGGGTGCCGGAGGGAAGCTGGTGCCAGCAGCCAAGGGAAGGAAGGCCCACTCTTGCACTAATTTCATGCATCAGGCCTCTAGTAGGAATATAAAAACAGGCATCTATAAATTTGTCCATTAATGAGGCAATGACAAGTGACTCATTATGCATAGGTTTATAGACTGACTCACCCAACTTTGATGACATAAGTGTCAAATAGCCATTCAATAACCATTTATTTACTTTACTAGAAGCCCAGTGCATGGATTTGTGTACTGGTGGGGTCCCTCAGCCTGGCCTGTGCCCTCTCACAATCTGGGATCCCTTGGGGGATATCAGATAGCCGGTTTCGGCCTGATCCCTGCAGGCCCAATCCAGACAGGAGGGAGCTCAATCCTGTGCGTTGAGCATCTGTCCCCTGATGGTCAGTGGACGTCATAGTGACTGGTTGACCAGTTGTCCAGTTGTTTGGTTGTTTGGTTGCTTAGGCTTTTATATATATAGATGGATGTTCTGAAATGTATGCCAACTCAAAGATTTAAGATTAAAAAAAATAGATTTTAAAATAAAGATTAATATATAAAAATATTAGACTGAGACAAAATGGTGAAGAGCCAGTTAACTATGGATATGTTAACCTCCAATAAAAAGAATGTAGATAGCCCGGCTAGCATGCTCAGTGGTTAGAGCATCAGCGTATGCACCTCAACATTGAAGTTTCTCTTTCTCTCTCCTCTCTCTCCCTTTCTCCCCTTCCCTCTCCCTTTCCACTCTCTCTAAAAAAAATATCCTCGGGTGAGGATTAAAAAAAAAAAGAGTGTAGATGGCCTAGCATAAGAATGTGTATGTATATGTGCTCTGTCAAGACAATTTAACAATATAATTTTCTTGATATAGTTTTATCAACATTTGGGCTATGGTTCAATAGCAATAGTTAAAACTTATTTTTGGGCAGGCTACACAATTAAGGCAATAAATGTTTTTCTGGAATCAATTCTAATGGACTCACTAACTATTATGAATGGTTAGTAAAATGGTGATTTCCAAACCTGGCTGCATAGTAGAATTACCTGGGGAGCTTTAAAATATAGCTGATTCTTACCTCAGAGACTAATTCAGGCACTCTATCAGGGTTCTGGAAACTATCGGTAGAAAAGCTCTCTTGCTGTTTCCAATAGTCAGCCAGCTCTGGAACCCTATGAAGCAATATTGTCCCAGTGTCACCAGGACACAAAGAGGCTCAATTTTCAAGGGCCTCTCATCTGCCTGGGTCCCTCCCAAAGCCCTATATATAATTTTAAATTTGTAATTTTGTGTTCTTTTCCTTAAAATAGCACCTCCAAAAACTTTAAAGGGTTGTCTCCCCACAAAACCTTTATCTGCTCCTGGCCATATATTATCCTAGTCAGAAATTACAGCCACAGAGCAAATTTGCTGGCCCTTTGCCTAGTTTTGTGCAGCTCATAGCAAAAAATGGTTTTTACATTTTTTAAAGGTTGGAAAAAAAAATGAAAACAAAAATACTTTACAACATGTGAAAATTATATGAAATTAAATCTCTGCAGCTAAAGTTATATTGGCTCACAGCCATGATAATACATTTATAAATTGTCTGTGACTGCCACAATGTCAGAGTTGAGTTGGCCTGCAAAGCTTAAAATATTTACTGTCCGACCCTTTAGAGAAAAAGTTGCCCAACTCTGACCTACCATCAAATGATAAATAACATCATAGACACAACAGAAAGTTGATTTGAAAAGGTTACTTTCTTTTAAACAATTGTAAAAGTGAGACATTGATTTTATGAAATGTACAGGTGATTAAATTCAGATGTGAACAGCAAAGACTCTTTAGAACCATAGCATCTTATTTAAAACTAGAGGCCTAGTGCACAAAATTTGTGCACTCAGGGGATGAGGGGTCCCTCACCCCTATCTGTGCCCTCTCACAGTCTGGGAGCCCTTGGGGGATGTCTGACTGCCAACTTAGGAGTGGTCCTAAGCTGGCAGTTGGACATCCTTAGCACTGCCACAGAGGCTAGAGAGGATCCCACCACCACCACTGTACTCACCAGAAGTGAGCCTGGCTCAGGGCTTCTGGCTGAGCAGCGCTCCCCCTGTGGGAGCACACTGACCACCAGGGGGAAGCTTCTGCATTGAACATCTGCCCCATGGAGGTCAGTGCAAGTCATAGCGACTGGTTGTTCAGCCATTTGGTCGATTTGCATATTAACCTTTTATTATATAGGATCACTTAGATCAGTGGTTCTCAACCTGTGGGTCGCCAACCTGTGGGTCACGACCCCTTTGGGGGTCAAACGACCCTTTCACAGGGGTTGCCTAAGACTATCGGAAAACACATATATAATTACATATTGTTTTTGTGGTTAATCACTATGCTTTAATTATGTTCAATTTGTAACAATGAAAATACATCCTGTTTATCAGATATTTACATTACGATTCATAACAGTAGCAAAATTACAGTTATGAAGTAGCAATGAAAATAATTTTATGGTTGTGGGTCACCACAACATGAGGAACTGTATTAAAGGGTCGCGGCATTAGGAAGGTTGAGAACCACTGACTTAGATTTATCTTTCTTGGTCTATAGGTTAGAAGAAATGATTGGTAATACCGTGGATCTGTGATGTGATTCAGGATAGGATGATTGCCAGTAAAAAACCTTTCCAGGTAGAACACAGGAAAACTCTTGGAGGATACTTGCAAAAGATTCACCTTTAAGCACTAAATGATGTATGCTCTGAGTTGTGGAAAAGTATAGTAAAATGTTGCTAAGGTTATACTTCAAAGTTTAGTTCTGAGGTGGGTTACTAAACCAATTAATTCAACACTTTCAACAAAGTTAAAAACATTTGAACCACAATGATTAGATGAATTGGGCAAGAACTGTGACAGATCATTGAATTCTGGCAGCAAAGCAGATAAAAAATATTGATTTATTTGCCCATCTTCATTGAAGTATGACAGAAATGTATGCAGAGCTGTGAGGGTCACTCTGAGGTTGAGATGGAAAAGGGATGCCTAGGAAAGGATGCCATCACAGCTGCCTGAGTTGGTGTGTATGGTAACTGGGCAGATTCCAAAGATGCTCCAAAGATGTAGTGACCTTTGTTAGGCAAATAGCAGGTGGAAAATTAGATCAAAGAGCAAGTCAATTGGGAAGAATAGTCATCAAAGATGTTATTAGGTTGGAGGTCAGTTATAAAGGCATAGTCTGGGGAGTAAAAGTGTTAGTTCTTTGAATGTTTGGTAAAACTCCCCCATGAAGCTGTCCAGACTGGGCTTTTATTTGGGGAAAGGTTTTTTTTTTTTTTATTACTTCTATTTCATCTGTTGTTATTGGCCTATTTAGGTTTTTTGATTCTTCCTGATTCAGTTTTGGGAGATTTTATTTTTCTAGGGATTTGTCCATTTCATCCACATTGTCCAGCTTATTGGCATATAGTTGTTCATAGTTTCTTACAATCCTTTGTATTTCTATGATGCCAGTGGTTACTTCTCTGCTTTTGCTTCTGATTTTATTTATTTGGGTCCTCTCTCTTTGTTTCTTGATGAGCCTGGCTAATGGTTTATCAATTTTATTTATCCTTTCAAAGGACCAGCTCTTGGTTTCATTGATTTTTTTTTGTATTGGTTTTTAGTCTCTATGTTATTTATTTCTCTTCTAATCTTTATTATTTCCTTTCTTCTACTTACTCTGGGCTTTTCTTGTTGTTCTCTTTATAGTTCTTTAAGTTGTAGGGTTAAATAGTTTATTGTTGATTTTTCTTGTTGTTGTTGGTTATTTTTGTTGTTGTTTTTTCAGGTATGCCTATAGTACTATGAACTTCCCTCTCAGGACTGCTTATGCAGTGTCCCTGAGATTTTGGGTTGTTATGTTTTCATTTTCATTTGTTTACAGGAAGTTTTTTTTATTTCTTTCTTCATCTCATTGGTAGCCCATTCATTGTTTAATGACATGCTATTTTGCCTCCATGTGTTTGAATATTTTTGGGTGTTTTACTGGAGTTGATTTCTAATTTCATTCCACTGTGATTGAAGAAGATGCTTGATGTGATTTCAATTTTCTTGAAATTGTAGAGACTTCTTTTGTGTCCTAACATGTGGTCTATCTTTGTGAATGATTCATGTGCACTTGAGAAGAATGTATACTCTGTAGCTTTGGGGGTGAAATGTTCTATAAATGTCAATTAAATCCATCTGATCCAGTGTGTCCTTTAGAGTCACTGTTTCCATGTTAATTTTTTTGTCTGGAAGATCTGTCCAGACAAAGTGATGTCAGTGGGGTGTTAAAATCCTCTACTATGACTATATTGTTGTCGCTCTGTCCCTTAAAATCCTCTAGAACTTTTTTTTATGTATTTAGGTGCTCCTATATTGGGTGCATATATGTTTAGCAGGGTTATATCCTCTTGTTGGATTGATCCCTTTCGTATTATGTAGTAACCTTTGTTGTCTCTTGTGATGGCCTTAATTTTGAAGTCTATTTTGTCATATATGAGTATTGCTACCATAGCTTCTTTTTCTTTTCCATTTGCATGGAAAGTTTTTCCCACCCTTTTACTCTCATCCTATGTGAGTATTTTGTTCTCAAGTGGGTCTCTTGTAGACAGCATATAGTGGGGTCATGTTTTTGTGTACATTCAGCTACCCTATGTCTTTTGATTGGAGCATTCAATTCACTTACATTTAAGATTATTCTTTTTTAAAAAATAATTATTTATTGTTTAAAGTATTACATAAGTCTCCTTTCCCCCCATTGACCACACCCCAGCTGCCCTCACCCCCCAGCAAATGCCCTCACTGCCCTACTGTCTGTGTCCATTGGTTATTTTCATATGCATGCATACAAATCCTTTACCTCCTCACCCCATGCCTTCCCTCATAGGTTAGACAGACTGTTCGATGCTTCTATGACTCTGGTTCTATTTTTGTTCATCAGTTTATGTTCATTATATTCCACAAATGAGTGAGATCATGTGATATTTATCATTCTCTAACTGGCTTATTTCACTTAGCATAATGCTTTCCAGTTCCATCCATGCTGTTGCAAATGGTAAGAATTCCTTCTTTTTTACAGCAGTGGACTATTCCATTGTGTAGATGTACCACAGTTTTCTAATCCAGTCATCGGCTGATGGGCACTTAGGCTGTTTCCAAATCTTAGCTATTGTATATTGTGCTGCTATGAACATAGGGGTGCATATATCCTTTCTGACTGGTGTTTCTGGTTTCTTGGGATATATTCCTAGAAGTGAGATTACTGGGTCAAATGGAAGTTCCATTTTAATTTTTTGAAAAAACTCTATATTGTTTTCTACAATGGCTGCTCCAGTTGCATTCCCACCAGCAGTGCAAGAGGGTTTGTTGATTTGTTGATAATAGCCATTCTGACAGGTGTGAGATGGTACCTCACTGTTGTTTTGATTTGCATCTCTCAAATGATTAGTAACTTAGAGCATGTTTTCATATGTCTCTTGACCTCCTCTATATCCTCTTTAGAAAAGTGTCTATTTATGTCAGTGATGGCGAACTTATGACACACATGTCAGAGGTGACACGCGAACTCATTTTTTTGGTTGATTTGTCTTTGTTAAATGGCATTTAAATATATAAAATAAATATCAAAAATATAAATCTTTGTTTTACTATGGTTGCAAATATCAAAAAATTTCTATATGTGACACAGCACTAGAGTTAAGTTAGGGTTTTTCAAAATGCTGACACGCCGAGCTCAAAAGGTTCACCATCACTGATTTAGGTCCTTTGCCCATTTTTTGATTGGATTGTTTATCTTCCTTTTATTAAGTTGTATGACTTCCCTATACATGTTGGAGATTAAACTCTTATCAGCAATAACATTGGCAAATATGTTCTCCCATGCAGTGGGCTTTATTGTTGTTTTGTTGATGGGTTCTTTTGTTGTGCAGAAGCTTTTTATTTTGGTGTAGTCTCGTTTGTTTATTTTCTCCTTAGTTTCCAATGCCCTAGGAACTGTATCGGTATAGATATTGCTATGACAAATGTCTGCTATTTTGCTGCCTATAGCTTCTTCTAAGATTTTTATGGTTTATTGCCTTACTTTTAAGTCTTTTATCCATTTTGAGTTTATTTTTGTGTCTGGTGTGAGTTGGTGGTCTAGTTTCTTTTCTTTTCTTTCTTTTTTTTTTTTGCATGTACCTGTCCAACTTTCTCAACTACCATTTGTTGAAGAGACTGTCTTGACTCCATTGTATGCTCTTGCCTCCTTTGTCAAATGTTAATTGAGCATAATGAGTTGGGTCAATTTCTGGGTTCTCTGTTTGGTTCCATTGGTGTATAGGTCTGTTCTTGTGCCAATACCAGGCGGTTTTGAGAACAGTGGCTTTGTTGTATAAGTTAATATTTGGTATTGTGATCCCTCCTAGTTTGTTCTTCTTTCTCAAGATTGCTTCAGCTATTCAGGGTCTTTTATTATTCCAGATTAATTTTTGGAGAGTTTGTTCTGGGTCGTTGAAATATGCCATTGGTGTGTTAATGGGGATTGCATTGAATCTATAGATTGCTTTGGGTAGGATGGACATTTTAATGATGTTGATTCTACCAATCCATGAACAAGGTATATTCTTTTATTTGTTTGTCTTCCTGTATCTCTTTTTCAGAGTCCCGTAATTTCTAAGTACAGGTCCTTTACCTCCTTGGTTAAATTTATTCCTAGGTATCTTCATATTTTTGTTGCAATTGTAAATGGGATTGTTTTTTTTTAGTTTCTCTTTATGTGAGTTCATTAGTGGTGTATATAAAAGCTATAGATTTCTGGGAGTTAATTTTGTATCCTGTTATATTGCTGAATTCATTTATTAATTCTAGTAGTTTTTTGATGGAGTCTTTAGGGTTTTCTATGTACAATATCATATCATCTACAAATAATGACAGTTTTACTCCTTCTTTTCCAATTTGAATGCTTTTATTTCTTCTTGTCTGGTTGCTATGGCTAGCACTTCCTGGACTATGTTGAACAGGAGTGGTGAAAGTGGGTATCCCTATCTTGTTCCTGTTCTTAGGGTAAATGGTTTTAGTTTCTGCCCATTGAATGTGATGTTGGCTGTACGATTGTCATTTAAAGCTTTTATTATGTCGAGGTATGATCCCTCTATTCCCATTTTGCTGAGAGTTTTTATCAGGAAGGATGTTGGATTTTGTCAAATGCCTTTTCTACATTAATTGATATGATCATGTGATTTTTGCCTGTCAATTTGTTTATGTGATGTATCACATTTATTGATTTGCAGATATTGTACCAGCCTTGCATCCCTGGAATAAATCCCATTTGGTCATGGTGTAGAATCTTTCTAATGTAATGCTGGATCCTATTTGCTAGAATTCTGTTGAGGATTTTAGCATCTATGTTCATCAGGGATATTGGCCTGTAATTCTCTTTCTTTGTAGTATCTTTATCTGCTTTTGGGATTTAGGGTAATGCTGGATCCATAGAAAAAGCTTGGAAGTGTGCCTTCCTCTTGAATTTTTTGGAATAGTCTGAGAAAGATAGATTTTAGTTCTTCTTTGAATGTTTGGTAAAACTCTCTTGTGAAGCCATCTGGTCCAGGGCTTTTGTTTGCTGGAAGCTTTTTTATTACTGTTTCAATTTCATCAGTAGTTATCATCCTATTCAGGTTTTTTTATTTTTCCTGATTAAGTTTTGGAAGCTTGTATTTTCTAGGAATATGTCATTTTGTCAAGGTTGTCCAATTTGGTGGAGTAGAGTTTTTCATAGTTTTTTTTTGTTGTTGTTTTTGTTTGTTGTTTGTTTGTTTTTTTACAATCCTTTGTATATCTGTGGGGTCGGTTGTTACTTCACCTCTTTCATTTCTAATTTTGTTTTCTTGGGTTCTCTCTCTTTGTTTCTTGGTGAGCCTGGCTAGAGGTTCATTAATCTTGTTTATCCTTTCAAAGAACCAGCTCTTGGTTTCATTGATCTTTTTAATTATTTTTTTGGTCTCTATGTCATTTATATCTGCTTCAATCTTTATCATTTCCTTCATTCTGCTTACTCTAGGCTTTTCTTGTTGCTCTCTTTCTAATTCTTTCTGTTGTAGGGTTAGATAATTAATTACATTTTTTTTGAATTTTTTGAGGTAGGCCTGTAGAGCTATGAACTTCCCTCTGAGGACTGTTTACACTGTGACCCATAGACTTTGGATTATTGTGTTTTCATTGCCATTCATTTTCAGGATTTTTTTAATTTCCTCTTTTATCTCTTTGGTAACCCACTCATTGTTTACTAGCATGCTATTCAGCCTTCAAGTGTTTCATTTTTTTGATTATTTTTATTCTAGTTGATTTCTAATATTACACCATTGTGGTCTGAGAAGATGCTTCATATAATTTCAATCTTCTTGAATTTGGAAAGCCTTTGCCTGTGACCCAATATGTGGTCTATCTTTGAAAATGTCCCATGTGGACTTGAGAAAAATGTACATTCCATAGCTTTGGGGTGAAATGTTCTGAAGATATCAATTAAGTCCATCTGATCTAGTGAGTCATTTAGGATTGCCGTTTCTTTGCTAATTTATTTTTGTCCAGAGGATTTATCTAGTTATGTCAGTGGGGTACTAAAGTCCCCTACTATGATTGTATTCCTGTCAATCTCTCCCTTGATTTCTTCCAGAAGTTTTTTTATGTACTTGGGCACCCCTGTATTGGGTGCATATATGTTTACCAGAGTCATATCTTCTTGTTGTATTGATCCCTTTAGTATTATGAAGTGGCCTTCCTTTTCTCTTGTTATGGCCTTCACTTTGAGGTCTATTTTGTTGAATATAAATATTACTACCCCTGAACCAAGATGGTGGCGTAAGGTACAGACCTGTGCGTGCTGCCTCCCACAACAACATTGAAACTACCAACTATAAGACAAACAGCTATTATTCAGAACCATGGGAAAGCTGGCCCAGTGGAAGCTCTACAACTGGAAGGAAAGAAAGAAGAGCATTGAGACTGAGTAGGATGTACAGAGGCTCCAAGAACAGAGGTACAGAGTCGTGCGCCAGGTGGGCTGCAACTGGATGCATGGTTTTTTTCAATCAGAAGGGGTTACAAACTCTCGAATCCGCTGAGCTTGTTTGGGGCGGGATTTTGAGGTCCCAGACCCCTACGGGGAGAGGCGGGAAGGCCTTGCAGTGGTCGGAGAGCGAGGGTGGCTTTCTCGCGGAGCTGCTCGCCGGCACTCGGGGACGTAGAGACGTGGAGTCGCGGAGAGGCGAGGAGTCGTGGAGAGGCCATTGCTCTTTGCTCTGCCCTGGTGATTCCCAGAGACCCTGCCCTACTCAATTTACATCCCCGCCCAAGCTGTGTCAGAGGCACAAAACGAACCACCTGTGCTTTTACAGCATAACCCTACAAACTTCAGATTTCAACTCCTCGCATCCATAAGGGACACACTCAAGAAGCAGTTTTTTGGTGTTTTTTTTTTTCAATTGGAAGGGGTTACAAACTCTCAAATCCACTGAGCTTGTTTGGGGTGGGATTCTGAGGTCCCAGACCCCTACGTGGAGAGGCGGGATGGCCTTGCAGCAGGTCAGAGAGCGAGGGTGGCTTTCTCGCTGAGCTGCTCACCAGCACTCAGGGACGCAGAGATGCGGAGTCGTGAAGAGGCAAGGAGTCGCATAGATGCCATTAATCTTTGCTCCACCCTGGTGATTCCCAGAGACCCCACCCTACTCAATTTACGTCCCCACCCAAGCTGTGCGAGTGGCACAAAAGGAACCACCTGCGCTTTTGCAGCCTACCCAACAAACTGTAGATTTCAATTCCTCGCATACATAAGGGACACACTCAAGAAGCAGAATTGGGTTCAGAGGAAGCCATAGCCAGACCCGGCTGGGCTGGCGACATGGAACCGCTGTACCAGCAAACACACAAGCAGGTCCACCAGATCCAGTCTCACATGAGACGCTGGAAGAAGGCAGACAAGCAGTCTGTGCATTTAGTAGAAAATGAAGTCCAGGCAAGGGTACCAGATGTTTGGCCACCAAGAATGCCTGGAGATTTTGTCTGGCAGGGAGCCGCCCGGTGGGGGACGGAATGCCGGGCTTCATGTTGACCAGTTGAGGTATGATGTCCAGCACCTGCGGACTGCTCTCGGAGACTTCCAGCATCGATGATGTGTGGGGGAACGGCGGGAGGGACAGTGAGAGGAGCTTCTGACTCTCACCTTCGCCCCCAGCGTTGGATACGAAGATGGCCCCTGTGAGGCCAAGACTGCCCCGGTGAGGCCGAGACTGCCCCTGTGAGGCCGGGACGGCCCCCGTGAGGCTGCTACAGCCCCCGTGAGGTTGCAACAGCCCCTGTGAAGCTGAGACGGCCCCTGTGAGGCTGGGACGGCCCCTGTGAGGCTGGGACGGACCCTGTGAGGCTGAGACGGACCCTGTGAGGCTGAGACGGACCCTGTGAGGCTGTGCCAGCCCCTGGGAAGCCGAGAAAAATACCACATGATCTAACTCATTTATGGATAATAAAGACCATTATAAACTGATAAACAAAAATAGATACAGAGGCAGAGCAGCATTGAACAGACTGTCAAACTACAGTGGGAAGCCTGGGGAGGGTTGGGGGTGGGTAAGAGATCAACCGAAGGACTTGTATGCATGCATATAAGAATAACCAATGGACACAAGACACTGGGGGGTAAGGGAGGCCGGGGGAATGTCAAGGGAGGAAAAAAGGAGACATATGTAGTACTCTTTGTAATACTTTAAGAAATAAAACAAAATTTTAAAAAAATAATAAAATAATAAATAAATAAATAAATAAATATTACTACCCCAGCTTTTTTTTTCATTTCCATTTGTCTGAAAAATATTTTTCCAACCCTTCACTCTCAGTCTATGTGCATCCCTTGTTGTGAGGTGGGTCTCCTGCAGACATCATATATATGGGTCACGTTTTCTTTTCTATTCAGCCACTCAATATCTTTTGATTTGAACATTCAATCCATTTATGTTCAAGGTTATTATTGATAGGTACTTGTTTGTAGACATTTTTATTTTTTGTGCTGGTGTTCCTTCTTTTCTTTTTATTTCTTCTTTTTACACCAGTCCCTTTAGCATTTTTTGCATTGCTAGCTTGATAGTGATAAACTCCTTTAGGCTTTTTTCTGTTTGTTTGTTTTTGTTTGTGAAGCTCCTGATTTCCCCTTCAATTTTGAATGATAGCCTTGCTATTTAGAGTATTCTTGGACTCAGTCCCCTGCCCTGAATCACTTAATATACTTCCTTTTATTCCTTTCTGGCCTGATGTGTTTCTGTTGAGAAATCATTTGATAATCTAATGGGAGATCCCTTGTAGGTAACTCTCTGTCTCTCTTTTAGCCTTTAAGATTCTCTCTTTGTCATTAACGTTTGCCATCGTAATTATGATGTATCTTGGTGTGGGTCTTTTTTATTCATCTTGTTTGGGAATCTTTGTGCTCGTGTGACTTTCTTCTTCCCCAAATCAGGGAAGTTTTCTGACATTATTTCTTCAAGTAGATTTTCTAACCCTTGCTCTTCTTCTTGTAGTTCTGGCATCCTTATTATATGTATGTTGCTTTGTTTCATGTTGTCCCAAAGCTCTCTTATGCTCTCCTACTGCCTTTTCATTTTTTTTTTCTCCAATGGCAGTTCAGATTGGATGTCTTTTGTTACCCTGTCTTCTAATTCACTAATTTGGTCCTCCACTTCTTCTAGTCTACTGTTGAAACCTTCCATAGTGTTTTTTTTATTGTAGCTATATCATTCTTTATTTTCTCTTGATTCTTACATAAGTTGTTGATTTTCTCACCCATCTGGTTTATGAACTGTATGAACCTTATTCTGAGTTTTTTTCTGACAAATTGCATGTTTCCATTTCATTTATTTCCTTTTCTGGTGATTTCTCCTTTTATTTCCATTGGGGTTGTTTCTTTGTGTCCCCATTTTTGCTCTCACTGAAGGATGTAGGCATCGAGTCGCACTGGGCCTGTGACTGCAGTGGTGGGCTTGGCGGTGGGTTGCATGGTCACCAGGCCTAAGGTTGATGTGCCAGGCTTGGTGGTGATTCATGCAGTTGCACCACCTGGGGTTGCTGTGTGAAGCACCCAGTGTTGCTGCATAGGGCTTGGCTGCTCATGCTTGATTGTGGCGCTCGGGGTTGCTGTGTCGGGCTTGGTGGCGGCCAGCCTTCAGGGTTGCTGCATGAGGCACCTGGGGTTGCTGCGTAGGGCTTGGCTGTTCATGCTCAATTGTGGTGCCCAGGGTTTCTGTGTGGGGCTTGGCAGCAGCTAGCATGATCGTGGTATCTGGGGTTGCTGCATAAGGCTTGGCTGTTTGTGCATGGTTGTGGCATGTGGCGCTAAAGAGGCTGGCGGTCAGGAGGGAAGCGTGCTCAGAATAGGAGGCTGTGGCCAGGGAGGCTGGAGTCTCGGTGTTCGTGGGTCCATAGCTGAGGCAGCAGGTCTCTGGCCAGAGTGGCTGTAGGTCCCGGGTGGTATCTGAGGGCACACTGGATGGAGGTGAGGCTGGGCTCCCAGTCACAGCAGCTCTCCCCTTCAAGATGGCACAGCCTCTGTGGCAGAGCCAGATGCCATGGGAGAGATTTCAGTGGTAGCAGAGGCTGCCTGGCTAGGGGAGCCTGGTCTGTCAGCCCCCAAAAGTCCTATAGAATCTAACTGTCCCTCATTCACACACACACACACACACACACCACATCCACGCACTCCCCTTTCGCTCTCTCACTCATTCACACTCTCTCCCTTACTGCCATCTTGTCAGCCACCATCTTCCTTCCTCCTTTAAGATTATTCTTGATAGGTACTTATTTTTTTGCCATTTTAATTCTTTATTCTTAGGTTTCTCTCTCTATTACTAAAAATGCAGTACCTTTAGCATTTCTTCTAATGCTGACTTGGTGTTGATGAAATCTTTTAGCCTTTTTTTTTTTTTTGGTCTGGGAAGCTCTTTATTGCACCATATATTTTGAATGATAGACTTGCTGGATATAGTGATCTTCGTTTCTGATCCTTGCTTTCCATTACCTTGAGTATTTCATGCCATTCCCTTCTTGCTTTTAGAGTTTCATTCTCTATGCGGTCTCCACTTTCCATCATTGATTATCAGAGTTCTCTCCAGAGAGTCTTCAGTTGGTTATTCAGGATATTTTTCTGTATTTTAGTTGTAATTCCAGTTTGGTCCTGGAGTGTGTCCGTGCAGCATCCACTTACTCCGCTGTCATTTTTAATCCTGTTTTTCCATTTTCAATGACCAATAAGACATTTCTTTAAGTTTATCTGAGTTATAAAAAATAAAACTAAGCTAATGCCCTTCATTAATTAATAAGTCTACCTCTAAGGTGGAAGGTCACTTTACCCATCATAGTTCATCTTAAAACAAAGTGTCAAATTCTTAACCTAGTAAACGTCTTCTTTTAGGTTCCTTTGAGAGTTTATACCTTTAAACACCCAAGCAGACTGTACAAATTGTCTCATATGTTGATGCAAAGCTTGGTTTACTACAGATTGACTCAGACAGGCAGCAGCCCTCTTGGCCTCTTACTCTAGGTGTGACTCCAGTTTCTTCTTACCACACCCAATTAGAAATGAGGCTGCACCTCTAATTCTTTCCTCCCTGTGGGGTTTGTTCACATAGGTCATTATAGTAAGCAGTCACATGATCTTCCCTTAGACCAGCAGTTCTCAACCTGTGGGTCGCGACCCCTTTGGCAGTTGAACGACTCTTTCACAGGGGTCGCCTAAGACCATCCTGCGTATCAGATATTTACATTACGATTCATAACAGTAGCAACATTACAGTTATGAAGTAGCAATGAAAATCATTTCATGGTTGGGTCACAACATGAGGAACTGTATTTAAAGTGCCAGAAAGTTGAGAACCACTGCCTTAGACCATTGTCAGCAGGAAAAAAGTTCATTAGAGGAATTACTACCAGCTTCTTCAGAAATTGGTTCAAGAACATGCTGCCATTTAGAAGTCCTTTAGTTCCCAGACAAGAAAAAGCTAAGGGAGTTCATCACCACCAAACCAGTATTACAAGAAACATTAAAGGGACTTTTTTTTAAGAAGGATAAAAAAGGGGGGATGAACAATATAAATAATAAAATGGCAGTGATTACATATCTATCAACAATCACTTTAGATGCAAATAGCTTAACTGCTTTATTAAAAGACATAGGGTGGCTGACTGGATAAGAAAACAAAATCTCACTCATTCATGGATAATAGAGACCATTATAAACTTTTGAACAATAATAGATACAGAGGCAGAGCTGCCTCAAACAGATTGTCAAACTGCAGCGGGAAGGCCGGGGAGGGTTGGGGGGCAGGAGGTAGGGGGGTAAGAGATCAACTAAAGGACTTGTATGCATGCATATAAGCATAACCAATGGACATAAGACACTGGGGGATAGGGGAGGCTAGGGGACTGTCTAGGGCGGGGGGATGAAATGGACACATATGTAATACCCTTTGTAATACTTTAAGCAATAAAAAAAAAGAAAACAAAATCTATCTATATGCTGTTAAAAGAGACTCACTCCATATCATAAGACACACACAAACTGAAAATAAAAGGATGGGAAAAGATATTTCATGAAAATGGAAATGAAAAAAATAATCTGGAGTATCAATACTTCTCTCAGACAAAATAGACCCTAAAACAATTACTGTAATAAGAGACAAAGAAAGACTCAGCAATTGCACTTCTGGGTATTCATCCAAAGAAACCCAGAACACTAAATTGAAAAGACATATGCATCCATATGGTCATTGCAGCATTTATAATAGCCTAGATATGGAAGCAACCTATGTATACATCGGTAGACGAATGGATAAGGAAGCAGTTGTACATATATACAATGGAATATTTCTTAGCCATAAAAAGAATGAAATCTTACCATTTGCAGTAGCATAGATGGGCCTAGAGAATATTATGCTAAGTGAAATAAGTCAGAGAAAGAAAGATACCTTATGATTTACTTAAATGCAGAATCTAAAGTACAAAATAAATGAACAAACAAAACAAAAAAATTCATAGATACAGAGAACATTTTGATGATTACAAGGTGGGAAGGAGATTGGGAGATTGGTGAAAAGGGGAAGAGATTAAGATATGCAAATTGCCAATGGATGTAAGTACAGCATAGGTAATATAGTCAATAATATTGTAATAATAATGTATAGTGTCAGATGGGCACTAGATCTGTCAGGGTGAGCACTTCATAAGGTATATAAAACTCTAACCACTATGCTGTACCTAAAACTAACATAATATTGTATGTTAATAGTAATTGAAAAATAAAAAAATAAAAATTTAAAAATAAATAAATAACCCAGAAAAAAGAAGTCAGTAAGTTATTTGATGAATTTGTAGATATATTCCCTCCAAAACTGTATCCTCAAATCTGTCAGAGCTTAAAGTATTTAAATTTGTTCCCTAATCACAAACACTCAGAAGAGGCTATAGAAAGAAACTACCACCAGGTAATGCTGTCTTAAAGAATCCTGTGCATTTTAAACTTAGATTTTTTTTTGTAAACCTAGGCTTACCCTCAGATTGAACATGACAAATGGTAGCTAAATAGATGGCCTCTTGAAATCTCTTTGCTCTACCACAGATGAACATGCCAAGATTTTCTTAATTTGCAGTTTAGAATACTCTTTCCCCAACTTAGAAGCAGAGGGAAACATGACCACACACAAACCTAAACAGACATTTGTAATCACAGGAGTTTAGGTTTGGAGTCACTTCACTTAATCTTTACATGACCCAGAATTCAATGTAGAAGATTAAAAGAAGATTCATGAAAATTAAGAACTTGGCTAGAGTTAATAAAGATGAGAAAAAAATGTAAGCCATTAGAGTAACATAATTCTTACTCCCAACGCAAAGTGAAAAAAATATTTAGCTGTACATGGGTTCCATTATAATAGGTAATACTTTTGCTTATAGATCTATAAAAAAGCGATTCCTGAAGGTGAATCGTTCCATGTGAAAAAAAAAATTAAGATTCTACTGCTGGAAGAACCTCAGAAGCTTATCAGATCTAAATAAAAGATTGATGGTGATTCTGAGTTTAAAATTTAATGTCTAGGCTAGCTATTAAATTTTACACTACAAGAATATTGACAGTACTGTAAATCAATAAAATCAATTATGGTTTCTTATGGAATGGATTTTTTTTTTGAACCTTCCATTTAATATTCTCGGACCAAAGTTGACCCTGAGTAACCAAAAGCAAACTGTGGATAAGGGGAACCATTGTAAAAACTGAAAAGAACCAAATGCTCCAGTGGCAAACTTTTGTAAGGTTTTCATCTTACTTATGAAGTGCTTAAAGATGAGGAAACTCGCCAATATAACAGTCAATATATGAACTCATATAGGACGATTGCAATTATGTAGGAAATTCATCACTTGGACCTGGTGTTGCTGGATTATGGGTCATTTTCTCTGTAGACTCCATCCTGGATCACTGTCTCAAAGTGGCTACAAAATGCATGCCTTTATTTTTTTAAAATAAAAAACATTTGTTTGAAGCAAACACAACCGTCCTCCCCACCCCCCCCTCCTCCAGGGGCTATTATAAAGATTAAATGAGGTAATCTTCCCAAGGCTCCTAGAAAGCAATGCCTAGGACAGAGGGACAGAGACTGGAGGCTCTGGGAAGAAGAGTTCTTTGGGGGGCTGGGGGAGACTCACCCCCTCCTTGCCTACCTCTCCCCTTGCCTCTACTACTGGCTCTTCCCTGATGAACTTCCCTTCTGTTATTTGCTGGATGACAGTGATGCCAAGTCTTCTCCTTCTCTGGGTCTCAGTTTCTCATCTATAAAGTGGCGGGGGTGGGGGGAGGCATGTGGATTCTCTAAGGTTCCAGTCATTCTCCTCTGAGGGTCACAGGCCAAAGAGAACTTTGTATCCAGTTCCCCGTTTCTCTGAAAAGGAAACAGACTAGAGAGGAAGCTGCACATTAGCCAGAGGTTCAGCCAAGACACATTGATGCCAGAGGTTTGCATGTGTGGGCCCCAGAGGAGTTTCAACTACTTACCTCAAGGGCCAGGCTGGGGCTTTGGTGGAAAAGGTGGGTTGGGGAATGGGGTGGCCGGAAACAGCTCAGACCCTCCTCCTTACCCCAGATGGAGTGGATGACTGGGGCCATTCTGGGCCTGCACCTCACCCTCCTGACTACTGCCTGCCACCTGACCTCACCTCAGCCACCTGGATCCTTGGAGGGAGGGCATC
This sequence comes from Myotis myotis, assembly GCF_014108235.1. Taxonomy (NCBI): domain Eukaryota; kingdom Metazoa; phylum Chordata; class Mammalia; order Chiroptera; family Vespertilionidae; genus Myotis; species Myotis myotis. Next base: position 103,360,259 of record NW_023416324.1, on the reverse strand, counting down.
TGAGGTGTGTTTGGGGAGGGAGTGTCTAGGAAGAGACTTAGATGTGAGTGTCCAGGTCCTGAGAGCTCCAAATGCTGCTGGCTGCTGACTGTCTTCTGCACTGGGAAAGGGGTTAGCAGGAAGGATGGGTATTTGCTGGGCAATTCTGATGTCAAGTCAGGAAGAGGTGAGCTGAAAGCCATTGATACATGAAACAGAAGGTGGCCAAGGTCCTACAGTGGGACAATATGATGCCCAGAACTCCATCTTCTGACTCCCAGCCCAGTGATCCTTCCAAGGATTCTGAGCTGTAAGAAGTTCCAAGGACGCTTCCCAAGGTGAAGTCCTGGTCAGGAGGGCTGACCCTGTGTAGGAGGGCTGGCTGGAGAGTCTGAGCGAGTATACAGTGTGATCCTTCTGAATCCTTCTGTGGAAGAGATGGTCTCAGCCCCAGGCCCAGAGAAGCAAAGCGGCACCACTGTCAGAGAGGCAATTCCACTGAGATGGTGAGTGACCCCAGGGGGCTGTCACAGAATGGACAAGTGACCCCAGCACTTGGGCCCAGTGCTTGGGGAGGGCAGGTCACAGAGAGAAAGGAGCTCAAGAGACATCAGGTCCAGCTGGTTCAATGTTACAGGCCTATGAAGAAGCCTCCTGAAGGTCCTGAGCCCTGGGCATTGCCCTGTGTCTGGTTGAATGAGCTCTGGAAGCAGATGGGACCCCAGGTGGTTTCTGAGGGAGATGCTGGTCAGTGCACCTTCAGTGTGAGTGTGCAGTACCGCCTCAGAGGCTGTAGACTTCCTCCCAAGTGCAAGCCTTGGGCTCAGGAAGCTGCCCCGGGAGTAAAAATGACAACATAGGTCCTAGAAGATGGGCCACACCCAGGGTTGACACGGGGTACAGATACCTGAGAATCAGCACAATCTAGGCTATTTCTTAAAAATCATCTTTTATTAAATCCAAAAGCAAAACCATCAATTGGTGTTTGGTCAGTGTTGCAGCCATGTGCATCCATTTAAAAGCAGGGCAGCTCTGAAAGCAAGTATTAAAGAAATTCAAAACCCAGCTACAAAGTTTGCATCCTCTCATGTGATCCTTTTCCTTAGACTCATTTTGGTTTAACAGTGGCTTCCCCACTCTAAAAAAAGCCTCCTACCAAAGTGCCCCAGCCATTCAAAAGCAAAGAAGCTCAGTCACAACATTCAAGGGCTCCCAAAGATAGTAGGACTTTAATCCAAATACTGACCTGCCATACAGCACCATGGCAGCTGAACCCTGTGATCTGCAGTGTCTGTGGTTCTGCATTGTTAGCTGGGGAGCAGCCTGGGTCCCAGAAAAGGGGCAGGTGGATGCTGGGATTAAGAGCCGAGTTCAACCTCCAGTCTCCTGGTTGATGGCCAACAGGGAGGGCTAGGACTTTTGTTTGCTCAGAATTTTTTTATTATTGCTTCAATTTCATTTGTTGTTATTGGTCTATTCAGGTTTTCTGATTCTTCCTGATTGAATTTTGAAAGATTGTGTGTTTCTAGGAATTTGTCCATTTCACCCGCTTTGTCCAGCTTGTTGCCATATAATTGATCATAGTATTTTCTTGTCATCCTTTGTGTTTCTGTGGTGTCAGTTGTTGTCTTGCCTCTTTTGATTCTGATTTTATTGATTTGGGTCCTCTCTCTTTGTTTCTTGAAGAGTCTGGCTAAAGTTTCATGAATCACGTTTAGCTTTTCAAAGAACCAGCTCTTGGTGTTATTGATCTTTTGTATTGTGTTGTGTGTTTTTTAGTGTCTATGTCATTTATTTCCACTCTGATATTTATTATTTCCTTCCTTCTACTTCTCTGGGCGTTTCTTCCTGTTCTCTTTCTAATTCTTTAGGTGTAGGGTTAGATAACTTATTAGAGCTTTTTCTTGTTCCTTGATGATATAACCTTTCCTCTCAGGACTGTTTTTGCTGTGTCCCACAGAATTTTGGTTGTTGTGTGCTCATTTTCATTTGTTTTCAGGAAGTTTTTGATTTCTTCCTTGATATCACTGGTAAACCATTAATTGTTTAATAACATGCTATTTAGACCATTATTTGAATGTTTTTGAGTTTTTTAATGTAGTAGATTTCTAGTTTCATGCCATTGTGATTTGAGAAGATGCTTGATATGATTTCAATCTTCTTGAACATATATAGACTTATTTTGTGTCCTGACATGTGGTCTATCTTTGAGAATGTTTCATGTGCACTTGAGAAGAATGTATATTCTGTAGCTTTGGGGTGAAATGTTCTGCAAATGTCAATTAATTCCATCTGATCTAGTGTGTCATTAAAGATCACTGTTTTCTTGTTGGTTCTTTTATCTGGAAGATCTATCAGTAATGTCAGTGGTGTGTTAAAGTTCCCTAGTATGACTGTATTGTTGTCAATCTCTCTCTTCAACTCCATCAAGAGTTTTTTTTTTTTAATTAAATCTTTATTGTTCAGATTATTACAGTCGTTCCTCTTTTTTCTCCCCATAGTTCTCCTCCACCCAGTTCCCACCCCACCCTCTGCCCTTACCCCTCCCACTGTCCTCATCCATAGGTGTACAATTTTTGTCCAGTCTCTTCCTGCACCCCCACACCCCTTTCCCCCCAAGAATTGTCAGTCCACTCCCTTTCCTTGCCCCTGGTTCTATTATATTCACCAGTTTACTCTGTTCATCAGATTTTTTATTCACTTGATTTTTAGATTCACTTGTTGATAGATATGTATTTGTTGTTCATAATTTTTATCTTTACCTTTTTCTTCTTTCTCTTCTTAAAGGATACCTTTCAGCATTTCATATAATGCTGGTTTGGTGGTGATGAACTCCTTTAGCTTTTTCTTATCAGTGAAGCTCTTTATCTGACCTTCAATTCTGAATGATAGCTTTGCTGGATAAAGTAATCTTGGTTGTAGGTTCTTGCTGTTCATCACTTTGAATATTTCTTGCCACTCCCTTCTGGCCTGCAAAGTTTCTGTTGAGAAATCAGCTGACAGTCGTATGGGTATTCCCTTGTAGGTAACTGACTTTTTTTCTCTTGCTGCTTTAAAGATTCTCTCTTTGTCTTTTGCTCTTGGCATTTTAATTATGATGTGTCTTGGTGTGGTCCTCTTTGTATTCCTTTTGTTTGGTGTTCTCTGTGCTTCCTGGACTTGTAAGTCTATTTCTTTGACCAGGTAGGGGAAGTTTTCTGTCATGATTTCTTCAAATAGGTTTTCCATATCTTGCCCTCTCTTTTCTTCTGGCACTCCTATAATTCGGATGTTGGTATGCTTGAAGTTGTCCCAGAGACTCCTTACACTATCTTCATATTTTTGGATTCTTTTTTCTTTTTGCTTTTCTGGTTGGGCATTTTTTGTTTCTTCGTATTTCAAATCTTTGACTTGATTCTTGGGATCCTCTTGTCTGCTGTTGGATCTCTGTATATTATTCTTTATTTCAGTCAGTGTATGCTTAATTTCTAGTTGGTCATTTTTCATATCCTCCAGGGTCTCACTAAATTTATTGGCAGTTTCCAGAAAATTCTTGAAAAACCTTATAACCGTGGTTTTGAACTCTATATCCAGTAGTTTGCTTTCCTTCAGTTTTTTCTGTCATTTGTGACCTGTTTCTTTGTCTCCGCATTTTTTATGCTTCCCTGTGTTGGTAGAGTGGCTTTGTGTGCAAGGTGTCCTATAGGACCCAGTGGTTCAGCCTCCCAAATTACCTGAGGTGGACACTCTTGGTGCACCCCTTTGTGGGCTTTGTGCACAGTCTTGTTGTAGTCTTGTTGTAGTTAAGCCTTGATTATTGTAGGTATCACTGGGAGGAATTGACCTCCAGGCCAATTGGCTATGAGAATCAGCTGTGTCTGCAGTGGGAGAACTTCTGTGCTGAAGACACCCTTCTGGGGCAAGACTTGCTTCAGTGGGGCTTTGGTGCTCACTGAGTCTGCCCCCTGATTGTGTCCCTTATGGATCTGAGGAGTTGTAATCTGGATGGTCCCACTCTGACCACTGGGTACACTGGCTCTTGGATCTAAGGAGGTGCTAATTTAGCCTCTGCCTGAGGCTACCCAGCAGGAGCTATGAAGAGATCTGCAGATTCCCCTTCCTTGTTTGGGGTTTGGAGGTGCCCAGATGCGGCCCAGCTGTGAAGCAATGCAAGCTGCTGTGGGGCCTTGGGCCTTCTCTTGGAAGTTCTGGGTCTGTCTGGCCCAGCTGCAATTTGTTAGGTAATTTTCAGATTGCAAAGGGCCAGTGTATTCATATGCAAAAGCCTCTGCCACAGCCTGGGTGGGGCGGGGTCTCAGGGAATCAACAAGGCGGAGCAAGTAGCTATGGTTGATCCTCAGCCCTGCCCTAAGGGGCCCTGTGTCTCAGTGTCCTGGTAATTGCTGCAAGCACCTCTGAGGGAAAGCCACCTTCAAGTTTCGAGTTCTGCCCACTGCCAGACAATCCAGTTTCTCCCTGTATGAGTCCTGGGTCCCCAGAGACTTCCCGGAACTGGAGTTCAGAGCAGTCGGGAGCTTGTGACTCTCTCCTGATTCAAAAAGACAGCCGCGTCCTCAGGTGCCAGCCCCTTTCTGTGCGCGAGCTCGAGCTTCCGTACCTCTGCACTTTACTTCCGCAGCTCCTCTGAGTCTCAGTGTGCTTTTCTCTTTCCTTCTAGTTGTAGAATTTCCACTCAGCCAGCCTTCCTGTAGTTCTGGATGATGTCCGTTTTGTCTTTTCATTGTATTTTTCCATCAAGAGTTTTTTATATACCTATTTAGGTGTTTCTATATTGTATCCATATATGTTTACTAGGGTTATATATTCTTGTTGGATTTATCCCTTTAATATTATGTAGTGACCTTCTTTGTCTCTTTTATGGCCTTTATTTTGAAGTCATTCAAGCATGGGTCATGAGCACACATGGATTGAAAATAGGTTCCCTGTCTTAGTTTCAACTGCAATAACAAAAACACTCTAACCTGATGGGCTTACACAACAAACGTTTATTTCTCACAGTTATGGAGGCTGGGAAGTCCAATATCAAGGTGTCAGGTGATGACACTCTTTTTTGGGGAGAGAAAGAGATAGAGATAGAGATGATAGATAGATAGATAGATAGATAGATAGATAGATAGATAGATGATAGAGAGGAGAGAGGAGAGAGAGAGATAATTACTCTTCTTAAAAGGGCTCCACCCTTCTGAACTAATTATCCCTCAAAGGCCCCACCTCCTAATACCATTACATTGGGCATTATAATTTCAACATATGAATTAGGTGTGTGTGTTGGGGGGGGGGGGGGATACTGCACAGAATTCCAGTCCATAACACTGACAAATGGAAAATCCAGGTTCTGTTTTACCAGAAAAGTTGATGAATCCTGGACCAGCAAAAACAACATATTGTCTATTACATCCTGTATCTTACCTTCTTCACTGAATAGGATGCTACAGACATCCCTCCAAATAAAGTAGTCAATGTAAACACAATGTCCATAATGAGGGAAAACCCTTCATTTTTGTAAATCTCTACAGAATATATCTTTTTTATTACTTATGGATGTTCAGCTGTGTCCACTCCCCCCACTTCCTATGGAGTTATATATTGTAAATAGGGCTGCTAGAAACATCTGTTTATTATCCAGTTTATTCATTTCTGCAATATGATTCCTCAAAATAGGACTGCTAGTTCAAAAGCTCAAAAGACAAACATGTTTAATGTTTTAATAGTTGTTATCTGATTATATTTCAAAATCTGTTGTTTGCCCTCCCATCAGCAATATGGGATGAGAATGTTAATTATGTTATTATAATCTCTTCAGTGTTTGCAAATTTCAAGCGTGTAAAATGACATCAAACTCATAAGAATGACAAAGCTACATACATGAGAAACATTTTAAATCTCTGCTAATATAAAAACAACTTTTAAATATTTGAAAGCCAGAATCAGACAAGAACATTTGCTGCAGACATGATAAATGAAGGTTCAAAGTCCCTAATTTGTGTTTCTTTAATAACTTAATGACAATTAATTTTTTTCATATAAATATATTGGCCACTTGCTTTTCTTCTTCTGCAATTAACCGTTTCAAGTTTTTTGCTATTTTTTAAATGATTATGATTTTTTTACCAACTTGAAAAGTTCCTTATATTAAGAATGGTTTCTGAATGTTATTAATGCCTCTTTTAAGAATATATAGTTATAACGTAAGATTATTTACTTTTAATTAGTTATTATAGTATATTTAATGATTTTGATATGTTTTCTAAAATTGAATTATCCTTGAATGTGGCCACAAGGCATTATTCTCTGAATCTACTTTTTGATTTAGTTTTTATTCTTTTATTTTGAATGTATACATTTTATTGTTATGCTTTCTACATATATACATTTATAAAAATTCCTAAGTGTAATCATGAATTTTTATTTATTTATTTATTTTTATTTTTAAATTTTGTTTTATTGCTTAAAATATTACAAAGAGTAGTACATATGTCTACTTTTTTAATCATGAAATTTTGCATCTTTTTCCCTTTTGTGCTTTGCTATTCCCCACTCTCCTCCTCATCACCCACATCATTCTTTCTCTGTACTCGCCTTAACCTCCAGGCCCACATGCCTGTGTTAACAATACATTGTGTGTTCTTCCATGCTTTTTCTTTAAGCTGATATAATCTTATAAATATAGGTGTGTAGTTTTTATAAATATAAGTGCATATGTTTTTTAATTTGTCCTCCTAAGGATTTTTTTTTGGGGGGGTGGGGTGGGTTGCAAGGGAGAGTGTGGAAGTGGAGAAGGTGGAGAAGGCTTTTTGAATATATGGATTTTTAAAATAAATTCTGGAAATTCACACACACACATAAACACACACACACACTCCAAGGAACAAACAGCCTTCAGGCAAAACCATTAAACATACTAGGAAATAAGGTGCCATAGCAAGACCCAGAAGAAAGAGTCGATATCGGTAAAGGACTCCAAAGACCTCATATATTGGATATATTGAACACAAACTAGAAAATAACAATGTTTAACAATTTTAGAGAAATACAAAACAAACTTGAAAATATGTGCAGGTAATAAGAAACAATTTTAAAATGTCAAAAAGCCCTGGCCTGTGTGATCAGTGGTTAGAACATCTGCTGGCACTCTGATGGGTGGAGGGTCAAGGGCATGTACCTGTGTCTCACAGGTCTCTCCTCCTCCTCCTGCTCCTCCTCCCTCCCCTTCACTCTCTCTAAAACATTAATAGTAAAAATATCTTTGGGTGAGGATTAACAACAACAACAACAACATGTCAAAGAGACTTAAAGACTTTAAAACTTATAAGAATGAAACTATGATAATGGAACTTAAAAACTCAATGGAAGATTTCCATTTCTGTTAATATGGTTACCAAGATATTTTAGGCCACTCTCCCATTGAAATAATGAAAAGTTCTGGCTAAATTAGAAAAAAATATATCTTAAAAGGCATTTAAGAGCTAACAAAATAGTAAGAAATAACAAAGCCAAAATCAAAGTGCAACTGGAAACAGAAAAATAAGCATAGTGATGAAGCCAGTATTTATTTATTCAAGACAATTTATTGAAGAAAGATTTTTTTTTTTTTTTTTTAAAAAGGCAGTAGGGATCAGAACCAAGATGGCGGCATAGGTTAATGCCGGAGTTTGCTGCCTTGAACAACTACTTCAAAAGTGAAACTAAAAGATGGAACGGACATCACCCAGACCCACAGGAACGCTGGCTGAGTGGAAGTCCTACAACTAGGAGGAAAGAGAAACGCATACGGACACTCAGAGGAGGCGCAGTGCTGAAGTCAAATTCTGAGGTGCGGAGTGCAGGGAGCGGGCTGGCGGCGGAGGGCGCGGTTGGCGTTTTCAATCGGGAAGGAGTCGCAGACTCTGAGCTCCAGATCCGGGCGAGTCTTTAGCGACCCAGACTCAAACGGGAGAAGCGGGACTGTCTGGCTTCGGTCAGAGCGAGTGCAGCTTTCTCTCCGAGGTTTGCAGCAGTCGCTGGGACTCAGAGAGGCAGAGCCCCTGGGGACAGGACTGAGAGCCGCCATAACTGCTCTCTCTGGCCCACCCTGTTGATCCTGTGCAACCCGCCCCGCCCAAGCCCTGCACAGAGGCATTTGCCGGATAGCCTCAGGCAAAGGCTAGATTAGCACCTCCCTAGGGGACAGAAGTTCTCTCACTGCAGACACAACTAATTCTCACAGCCACTTGGCCTGGAGGTCAAATCCCCCCTAGTATTAGCTACAACAATCAAGGCTTAACTACAAGACTGCGCACAAAGACCACTAGGGGGTGCACCAAGAAAGCATAACAAAATGCGGAGACAAAGAAACAGGACAAAATTGTCAATGGAAGATACAGAGTTCAGAACCACACTTTTAAGGTCTCTCAAGAACTGTTTAGAAGCCGCCGATAAACTTAATGAGATCTACAAGAAAACTAATGAGACCCTCGATCTTATATTGGGGAACCAACTAGAAATTAAGCATACACGGACTGAAATAACGAATATTATACAGACTCCCGACAGCAGACCAGAGGAGCGCAAGAATCAAGTCAATGATTTGAAATGCGAGGAAGCAAAAAACACCCAACCGGAAAAGCAAAATGAAAAAAGAATCCAAAAATGCGAGGATAGTGTAAGGAGCCTCTGGGACAGCTTCAAGCGTACCAACATCAGAATTATAGGGGTGCCAGAAGATGAGAGAGAGCAAGATATTGAAAACCTATTTGAAGAAATAATGACAGAAAACTTCCCCCACCTGGTGAAAGAAATGGACTTACAGGTCCAAGAAGCGCGGAGAACCCCAAACAAAATGAATCCAAAGAGGACCACACCAAGACACATCATAATTAAAATGCCAAGAGCAAAAGACAAAGAGAGAATCTTAAAAACAGCAAGAGAAAGAAACTCAGTTACCTACAAGGGAATACCCATACGACTGTCAGCTGATTTCTCAACAGAAACTTTGCAGGCCAGAAGGGAGTGGCAAGAAATATTCAAAGTGATGAACAGCAAGAACCTACAACCAAGATTACTTTATCCAGCAAAGCTATCATTCAGAATTGAAGGTCAGATAAAGAGCTTCACAGATAAGGAAAAGCTAAAGGAGTTCATCACCACCAAACCAGGATTATATGAAATGCTGAAAGGTATCCTTTAAGAAGAGAAAGAAGAAGAAAAAGGTAAAGATAAAAATTATGAACAACAAACATGCATCTATCAACAAGTGAATCTAAGAATCAAGTGAATAAATCATCTGATGAACAGAATGAACTGGTGATTATAATAGAATCAGGGACATAGAAAGAGAATGGACTGACTATTCTTCGGGGGGAAAGGGGTGTGGGAGATGCGGGAAGAGACTGGACAAAAATCGTGCACCTATGGATGAGGACAGTGGGTGGGGAGTGAGGGCGGAGGGTGGGGCAGGAACTAGGAGGAGGGGAGTTAAAGGGGGGGGGAAGAGGAACAAATGTAATAATCTGAACAATAAAGATTTAATTTAAAAAAAAAAAGGCAGTAGGCCACATGTGGGCCTCATTTGCATGCTAGAGTCTGAGACTTGACTATCTTGTGTTCTTCTACACATGGATTGAAGCTTGTTTGGAGATTCTAGCAGGGGAGGGAAGCTACTAGAATACCCTTGACTAGGAAGGTTCTCGTCTATGAGGACAAACTTCCTCTTTGTTCAAGTGGGCAGCTTCAGGAGGAACACACATGGAGTGGTGAGGGAAGTAGGGGACACCGCCTAGCCAGCCAGCCAGCCCAATCCAACCAACCCTTGTGATCCACAGTGTGCTAAATATTGCAGCCAGATTGGCCTCACATCCTAAGATAATTTTTAAACATTATCTTACCTTATGTGGGGGCATTGCCTCATAGGTTTTGATGACCCTATGACACGCCTCAACACTGCATGACTGACCCCCATGCTCTGGGGGTACTCAACAAGTGCGTTTGTCTGGATAGGGGCCAATTGGGAGGGACTTTCCTGGGCATCTCAGAATTAGATCTGTTCTTCAAAAGTCCCGACCATAGACAGCTAACCTCACTGGACCAGCACAGTGATGGTATTGCAAACCCTTAGCTACCAATATCAAATCAGGATATGGTTGGTGTGAGGAGAGTAAAGAGTAATTGAACATAATAAAAGCCATATGTGACAAACCTACGGCCAACATCATACTCAATGGGCAAAAACTAAAACCATTTCCCCTAAAAACAGGAACAAAACAGGAATGTCTGCTTTCACCACTCTTATTCAACATAGTACTAGAAGTCTCAGCCATAGTGATCATGTTATAGGCCCCTCTCACCAACACCAGAGAGGTGTTCCTGGACAGGAAAGCCCCCTGAGCCAGTGGGAGAGGGATGTCTCCAACCTTAATCCTTGTCTTCTCATACAAATGAGTTTATACGAGATATCTTAACTGTGTTGGGAAAAGCCAATTTATTAAAGCAATTAAAGCATGCACCTTTATTGAAAAAGCAAAGCAAGCAAACCTATACATCTGGATTATGAAGTTCAGATGGGCTCTCAGCTAATCTGAAGAGTGAGTTGTGTGGGGGTCTGAGGAGTTATATACCCTCCTATCTATAGGCTTCAAAATTCCTCTGCTTACCCCTTGGGTACAGATTCATTCTCAAAGCCCCTCCCCTCCATTTTTTAACTTTGTTGTGGCCTTCCCAGGATTCATGTAAAGCACCTGGCAACTTTATTTTGCCAAGCCTTGAGACTGCTGGCTTCTCGGCTTAGGGAGTAAACCAGTCTTTTTTTTCTCTTTCCTTTTCCCCTATCCCTTTCTGCATTCTATCATTAAGGAGGTTTTTTTAACCATTTGTTCTTGTATCCTTGGCTGGGGAAGATAATGGCTTGATAGTTATAAGTTGGCTGAAGATTGCCTATACTGTTTGGCCTAGTTTTAACTTTCCTGTCTCACTTTCCCTATTCTTCTTTGCCCTGGAATCCTGTAACAATCAGACAAGAAGATGAAATAAAAAGACATCCAAATTGGAAAGGAGGAAGTAAAACTCTCATTACTCACAGATGGCATGAGATTGTACATAGAAAACCCTAAAGACTCCACCAAAGCACTATTAGATTTAATAAATGAATTCGGCAATGTAGCAGGATACAAAATTAACACCCAGAAATTGATGGCATTTTTATTCACCAATAATGAACTCTCAAAAAGAGAAACTAAAAAAGAAAAAATCCCATTTACCATTGCAACAAAAAATTAAGATACTTAGGAATAAACTTAACCTAGGAGGTAAAAGACCTGCATGTGGAAAATTACAGGGCATTGAAAAAAGAGATAGAGGAAGTAATAAACAAATGGATTAATATACCATGTTCATGGATTGGTAGAATCAACATCATTAAAATGTCCATACTACCCAAAGCAATCTATAGATTCAGTGCAATCCCCATTAACACACCAATGGCATATTTCAAAGACCTAGAACAAACTCTCCAAAAATTCAACTGGAATAATAAAAGACCCCAAATAGCTGCAGCAATCTTGAGAAAGAAGAACAAAGTTGGAGGGATCACAATACCAGATATCAAGTTATACTACAAAGCCACTGTTCTCAAAACTGCCTGTTACTGGCACAAGAATAGACATATAGACCAGTGGAACAGAACAGAGAACCCAGAAATCAACCCCAGCTCAATTAATATTTGACAACGGAGGCAAGAGCATACAATGGAGTCAAGACAGTCTCTTCAATAAATGATGTTGGAAAAATTGAACAGATACATGCAAAAAATGAAACTAGACCACCAACTCACACCATACACAAGAATAAACTGAAATGGGTAAAAGACTTAAATGTAAGGCAGGAAACCATAAAAATCTTAGAAGAAACCATAGGCACAAAATCTCAGACATCTCTCGTAGCAATATGTTTACCAATATATCTAAGACAATGGAAACTCAGGAGAAAATAAATGAGACTATCCTGTATAATAAAAGGCTAACATGCAAATTAGCTAATATCCAGACGGGGAACGACTGGTCGCTATGACACGCACTGACCACCAGGGGGCAGATGCTCAATGCAGGAGAGCCCCCTGGTGGTCAATGTGCTCCCATAGGGGGAGCGCCATTTAGCCAGAAGCCCTGAGCCAGTGAGTGCAGCTCCCGCCTCTGTGGCAGTGCTAAGGATGTCCAAATGCAGGCTTAGGAACTGGGGGAGCAAGCCTAAGCCATCAATTGAACATCCCCCCAAGGGCTCCAGGACTGCGAGACACCGCCCCCACCCCCGTCCCCTACAGTGCATGAATTCTGTGCCCCCGGCCTCTAGTATCAAGATAAAAAGCTTCTGCACAGCAAAAGAAACCCTCAAGAAAATGACAAAAGAACCCACTGCATGGGAAAACATATCTGCCAATGATACATATGATAAAGGGTTAATCTCCAAAATATAACAGGAACTCATACAACTTAAAAAAGGAAGACAAACAATCCAATTAAAAAATGGGTGAAGGACCTGAATAGAAACTTCTCCAAAGTGGACATGCAGAAGGCCAAGAAACATATGAAAAAATGCTCAAAGTCACTAATCATCTGAGAGATGCAGATCAAAACAACAATGAGGTATCACCTCACATCTGTCAGAATGGATATCATCAACAAATGACAAGTGTTGATGAGGATGTGGAGAAAAGAGAAGCATAGTACACTGCTAGTGGGAATGCAGAATGGTGCAACCATTATGAAAAAGAGTATGGAGTTTCCTCAAAAAATTAAATATGGAACTGCCATTTGACCCAGTGATCCCACTTTTAGTAATATATCCTAAGAAATTGGAAACACCAGTCAGAAAGAATGTATGCACCCTTATATCCATAGCAGCACATTTTATAATAGCTAAGATCTGGAAACAGCCCAAGTGCCCATCTGCAGATGAATGTAAAAGAAGCTGTGATACATTTACATCATGGAATACTATGCAGCAGTAAAAAAGAAGGATCTCTTACCCTTTGAGATAATATGGAGGGACCTGGAGAGAATTATGCTACGTGAAATAAGCCAGTCAGAGAAAGACAAATATCACATGATCTCACTCATATGTGGAATCTAATGACCAAAATAAACTGATAAACAAAATAGATACAGAGACATAGAACCATAGAACAGACTGTTCTCAGAGGAGTGGGGTGGGAAGAAATCAACCAAAGAACTTGTATGCATATATACATAACCCATGGACACAGACAGTAAGGTGATGAAGGTTTTGGGCAGGGAATGGGGGTGGGATAGAAGGGGTCAGTAGGGGAAAAAGGGAGACATATGTAATCCAATATAATAAATAGGTAATATGCAAATTGACCATCACTCCAACACACAAGATGGCCGCCCCCATGTGGACACAAGATGGCCAGCAGGGGAGGGCAGTTGCGAGGGACCAGGCCTGCAGGGGAGGGCAGTTGGGGGGGACCAGGCCTTCAGGGAGGGCAGTTGTGGGGGCCAAGGCCTGCAGGGGAGGGCAGTTGGGGGTGACCAGGCCTGAAGGGGAGGGCAGTTAGGGGCAATCGGGCCAGCAGGGGAGCAGTTAGGTATCAATCAGGCTGGCAGGGGAGTGGTTAGGGGTAATCAGGCAGGCAGGCAGGCGAGCAGTTGGGAGCCAGCAGTCCTGGAATATCCTGGTGGGATCAGGCCTAAATGGGCAGTCGGACATACCTTGAAGGGTCCCAGATTGGAGAGGGTGCAGGCTGGGCTGAGGGACAACCCCCCCATGCATGAATTTCATGTGCTGGGCCTCTAGTCTATAAATATAAAAGCCTTAGCGACCATTATGACCAGTCAACCAAACAACTGGTCGACTGGTCGCTATGACATGCACTGACCACTAGTGGGCAGTCGCTCAATGTAGGAGCTTCCCCCGGTGGTCAGTGTGCTCCCACAGCCAACCTCCCCGGTCCCTCCCCCTGGCCTGACAGCCCCAATCGGGACTGGGTGAGACAGGCGAGATGGCCGCAATCTGCCCCAATCACCAGCCAGGCCAAGGGACCCCACTCATGCACGAATTTGTGCACTGGGCCTCTAGTACTTTCAATAATAAAGATTTAATTAAAAAAGAAATTAAAAATATTTAAAAATATTTAATTATTTTAATGTAGCTATCATAAATCCATTACATATTAACATAAATTACATTTTATAAAAAATAACTATGTTTTTTCAGAATGAAAAAAGATGTGAGAAGGTATCACTGCTTTACATTTTTAGAAATCTTTTTAATTCTTTGTTCAATTGGAGACAGTTAGGTCTACATGCTTCTGACTTTAATTTGTTGCAATATGTTATTTTGGTGGAAGTATATGAAGAAAATTTGATCTCATTCAGATATAAAATTGGAAAATGGAAGAGTATTTGAATAGTCTTTTCAGATCATTGAAGACATTCTTTTGTGCTACTATACCAAAACTTAAAAACTGGTGGTTTCCTAAAGGCTAGTTGCTGCGTGGAAGATGAGACTATATTGATCATTTTGTACATCAAAATCCATCTGGCATTTTGAATACATATTTTGTTTATGACCCTACGAGGTCCCTGAAAAGATCTTGAGAACCCCAAGGGCCTTCAGGCCACACTTCGGCAACCGCAAATATGAAGCATCAAATATGCTGGCTCTATGTTCTATTTCGTGGAGCAGCCATTTCTTTGCAACTATACCCTTTTCCAATGAGACACAGATAGATAAAGAACATTACCAACAATCTCATTTATTACATTAACAAAAGCTGTACTTATATTTTTATGATCCTTATATGAAACTTATATAATTGAAACCAAGAAACAACTGCCTATCTATACTAATAAAAGCCTATGTGGTCGTGATGCCCTCATGCCATCATGCCCTCATGCCTTAACAACCCATCACCAGGAGGCTGCATGTGCAGAGGGTGTGAGTGAGTGGGCAAGACTGAGTCCCCGGTGGTGACTTGACCAGGAGGTGCATCAGGGGAGTGGATGGCGGCTGCTGCTGCCACTTCCCAGGGCCAGCCTAGGGCTCAGGAAAGCTACCAATGGTGGCTACCACTGCCCAGGGCTGGCCCAAGGCTCAGGCAAGCCGCAGTTGGCAGCTGCTGCTGCAAGGGCCCGAGGCTAAGGCAACAAAAGCCGGGCCAAGGCTCAGTCAAGCCGCAGTGGCTGTGAAGCCCGAGGCTCAGGCAGCCTTGCGGCTGGCAGTGGCAGCAGCAGAGGCGTGATGGGGGCACTGCCTTCCTACGATTGGCCGGTGGCCTCCCACAGAGCCGTCAGCAGGACGTACTCTAAGGGCTCCCAGATTATGAGGGGGGGGCAGGCTGGGCTGAGGGACCCCCACCTCAGTGCACAAATTTTTGTGCACCGGGCCGCTAGTCCTATATAATAAAATCCTAATATGCTAAGTATCTGGTCGTCCGTTCAACCAATCAAAGCGTAATATGCTAATGATATGCTAAGGCTGCTCAGTCACTCGTTATGATGTGCACTGACCACCAGGGGGCAGACAGTCAACTGGTCAACCAGTAGCTATGACGTGTGCTGACCTCCAGGGGGCAGACGCTCTGACTAGTAAGTTAGCTTGCTGCTGGGGTCTGGCCGATCGAGATTGAGCGAGACAGGTCGGACATGCCCTGGAGCCCTCCCGCGGTCTCTTCCCAGCTGGCCAACCTCCTGCATCCCTCCCCAGCCCTGATTGTGCACCAATGGGGTCCCTCATCCTGGCTTGTGCCCTCTCACAATTCAGACCCCTCGGGGGATATCGGAGAGCCAGTTTTGGCCTGATCCTGCAGGCATAAAAGGCTAATATGCAAATTAACAGAACAGCCGAATAACCGGTTGCTATGATGTGCACTTTCCACCAGGGGGCAGACAGCCAGAAGTCAGGCTCATGACTGGCAAGTGCAGCGGCAGTGTTGGTAGCCTCTCTCGTTTCCATGGCAGCACTAAGGTGGTCCAACTGCTTAGGCCCACTCCCCCGAGGGCTCCTGGACTGCAAGTGGGCACAGGCAGGACTGAGGGACCCCCCCCCCCACCACCAAGTGCACAAATTTTGTGTACTGAGCCTCTAGTTTCCTGTATTACTCTTAACTAATATATGCTGGGCACTAGACTGAAGCTGGAGATTTAGAGATAAATAAGACAGGCAAGGTTCTTGCTCATGATGCATTTATAGTCTTACAGTGAGGGCACCAGACAATAAATAAGTAAACAAATAAAGATGATAATTTCAGATCATGATGTTGCCTAAGAAGCAAGAGGGAAGAGTATGAATCTTCAAATCTATGTATATCTACATAGGAATGCAAGGAACTCTGGGAAGAGAGAAGGTGTGGCTATGACCTGCTGTGGACAAATGATAGGCAAAGCCAAGGAAGTCACTGTTGGGGTATGGTGGGGACACAATTGGGAGTGGGTTTCTTTCTCCAACTGTTACTGAACTCAAGGGGTGCTCTATTCAAGAACAAGATGTGGCTGTCACAAAATAGTTTTATTTATTTGCAGCAAATAAAAGAGATGGCATTCATAGCCAAAGCTTTGTCTCCCTGAAAGGAGGTTTAATCATTGCTTATATACACTATTTAGTCAATTACATGTTTATTTCTTCTTTGCACTTGGCTACATTTATCCTTCTTGGCTGTCCTCTTATCCTGTTTAAGCTGCATCTGCAAAATACTGTACTACATTTTAACATTTAGTAGAATAACATTTAGTAACGACATTTGGAATTGCCAGACTTTCAGACCCTTGTACTCTCTAAATTACAGTGGGCAAATCATTGCTTGGCCTGGGCAGTTCAGGCACCTTGAGGCAAGGTGCCAGCTAGTCAGAGGTGGCAGGATAATATGAGGGCAGTACCTGACCTGGGCCAGGGTGAGGAACAGATAATAGAGGGTCCATCTGGCCCATCCCTTCCACAGACTGAGGGCCTAGGGCAGTGGTCGGCAAACAGCGGCTCACGAGCCACATGTTGCTCTTTGGCCCCTTGAGTGTGGCTCTTCCACAAAATACCGACTTCTGCGCATGGGCCACGAAGTTTCGATCACACTGTATGTGCGCGCCCGCACATGGTATTTTGTGGAAGAGCCACATTCAAGGGGCCAAAGAGCTGCATGTGGCTCGCCAGCTACAGTTTGCCGACCACTGGCCTAGGGGATTATTGACCAGGGAGAAACATTCTAGGTAAAGATCAGGATACTGGTAGCGGTTCTTTGAAGAACATTTGTATATAGCATATGGAGATAAGGTGAGGAGTAGGAAAGCCCAGGCTGTGGCACTGGGGGCTCTTCTTACTCAACTGGAGGGAGTCACCTACAAGTTTAAAGCCTAGCTCTACCATTAGAGATGCTGAGCAAGCCATTAACCACTCTGTGCCTCAGTTTCTTCATCAGTAAAATGGGGATAATTATAACACTTACCTCATAGAGTTCTTGTGAGGACTGAGTGACTTAATATATGTAAAGCATTTATAAGTCTGTTTGGCATGGCCCAGCACACCTTTCCTAAATACATATCTGAAAGGTTCAGAGTGGGCCAGGGTCACACACCTATGACATGAAGGCATAATGTATGAAAAGAGATTTTACTTTAAGTGCCTGGTGCAGACAGGCAGAGTCCGAAAAAGGAGTCAGCCCCGACTGAAGGGGGAGGCAAGGCTTTTACCAGCCTCTGCTGGCTGCGGGCAGCTTCTGCCAGTGCACAGAGCTCGACTGGTGGGTCCAGTCCTTCGTTCCTCCTGTTGTCAGGTGTCCCCTGGTCATCTAGGCTATGCGGAGCTCAAGGCTGCAAACGTTCTGCAAGATATCTGCTAAGCACAGTAAGTTTCCTCTGCCCCGTTTTTATTCTCTTTAACCCTTTCATTCCCATCTTTAAGGGTATATATAAAAGAAAAGAAAGAGGTGCAGTCGTCATTTTTCTTTGGCTGCTTCCTGCATGGGAGGGGGCAGTGTGGAAGCCTAAGGCAGTGATGGCGAACCTATGACATGCATGTCAGAGGTGACACGTGAACTCCTTTTGGGTGACATGCATCGGCAGAGAAAAAAAAATTGCATAATTCAAATATTTGTCTCTTGCAACGGCCAGAGTTGGGCATCACTCGAGTAATAGTATTATTCACATTACTCATGATCAATAATGCAATTCTAAAACCGGATGTAAACATGTACATCGGTGTTGCGTAGCAAAGATACATAGTGAATACATCCAAAATACATTGTTCCAATATTGACATCAATATAAAAAGGTTAAGAATTGCACTATAAAGAGATTAATCTTTACTCATGACATTTTATTTTTACTCGAGTGACAAAATGCCCAATTCTGGAAACGGCCTCATTATTGTCAACATGTGCCTCGGGTAAGCTTCCCGTGCGTTCGGGTGCATTCGGCAAACGGACGCACTTGATCGTCATGTTCGTTAGGAGACAGGAGTGGGAGGGTTAGAAGAAAAAGATATACAGTGCAACAGTGCTCGACGAGACATTCTGCGTGTCGGATAATTGATTACAGCACCATATATTTGTTGGTTATACATACTATCTTTGAATTGTTTTGCACCAGGAGTCAGTGCAACAACACTGCAAAAAGTTAATAGGTAAGAAACCTATCAACCTTTTATAAAAAACGCTGTGATTTATATTTATTTATTTTTGCAGCCTTGTGATGGAGAATCAAAAAAATAAAAAGGCAAGATTGAATGATAAAGGAAGTGGAAGTAGCAGTAGCCGACCCTTTCAAGACATATGGACCAAGATGTACAGGATTGTTGACACAAACAACAGATCATTGTGCATACTGTGTAATGAAACGGTAGTAAGCAGAATGTGGAATGTAAAGAGACATTTTGAAATTAATCATTGTCAGCTCTTGAAAAAAAGTATCGATGAAGGAAGGAATATATTTCTAGGCAGCTACACCTCTATAAAAGTCAATCAAATTCCATCATTAAATTTGTAAGATGCTCTACAAATTTAACATCAGCAAGTTACTGTATTGCTCACTCCATAGCTCAGCATGGAAAAGCCCTCAGTAACGGAGAATTTATTAAGGAAACATTTCTAATATGTGCACCAGCTCTATTTCAAGATATGAAAAATAAAGATGATATTATTAAAAGAATTTCTGAGTTACCACTTAGTAGAAATACTATCAAACACAGAATAATAGATCTTAACAAAAACGTACATCAATTAAAAAAAGACTTAAATAGTTGTAAATATTTTTCAATTTCTCTTGATGAAACTACTGATGTCACATCAAATAGTCGGTTGGCCATTATTGCTAGATATTCTGATGGTCTCACAATGAGAGAAGAGTTGATAAAGTTAGAATCAGTGCCAATAAGTACATCAGGAAACGAAATATGTAAGGTTGTTATAAAAACATTCAGTGACCTAAACATTGATATCTCTAAAATTGTGTCAGTCACGACAGATGGGGCACCAAATATGGTGGGAAAAAATGTGGGATTCCTGAAATTGTTTATGGAAGCTATTAGACATCCACTTGTACCTTTTCATTGCATTATCCATCAGGAGGTGTTGTGTGCCAAATCAGGATTCTCAGAATTGAATGATTTAATGTCAGTTGTAAAAAAAAAAAAATGTGAATTTTATAGCTTCTCAACCCCTTCACAAGTGAGAATTTTCTGCACTTTTACAGGAAGTTGATTCAACCTACAGTGGACTACTGATGTTCAATAATGTGAGATGGCTGATTCAAGGTAAAGTACTTGAGCGATTTGTGGAGTGCTTTGAAGAAATTACGATATTTATTGAGAATAAGAATCTGGCAAACTTTCCTCAGATCAATGATCATAAGTGGGTCAGCAATTTGATGTTTTTTACAGATCTCTCTGTTCATATGAATGAACTGAACTTAAAATTACAAGGTTTTGGCAAAAGTATTGACGCTATGTTTGGATACATCAAATCTTTTGAAAGTAAACTTAAAATTTTCAAGCGAGATATTGAAACTAAAACTTATAATACTTTTTTCCTCAGATAAAAAAGTATTTCGAGAAGGCCACTACAATGAGTGTAATGGAGTCCATACTTATGTACCAGAATATAGTGAACTCGTTATTTGAATAGTTCAGCGTAAGATTCGACCAATTTAGAAGCCTAGAACAGACCATTAAAATAATTAAGTATCCGGATGTAGTTGTTTACAGTACTTTGGAATTAAAGGATTTCCAATGGATGCAAATTGACGATTTAGAGATGCAACTTGCAGATTTTTAAGGTAGCATTTGGACTCATGTGTTTGTTGACTTAAGGTTGAAACTTGAAAATCTGGAACGAAATCATTTGAATAATGAAGAAGAGTACAACTACGAACAAGAAATTTTGAATGCTTGGAACAGAGTACCGGACACTTTTAGCGACATAAAAAATCTAGCGATAGCTTTGCTAACAATTTTTTCATCAACATATTTTTGTGAGACTTTGTTCTCAGCATTAAATAATATTAAAACAAACAAAAGAAACCAGCTAACAGATGAAGTTAGTGCCGCTTGCTTGGCCTTGAAGTGCACCAAGTATGAACCTGCAATCGAAGAATTAGCAGACAAACTTCAGCACCAAAAAAGTCACTAATTTCTAGTTTTCATACCATTTGATTATCATTGTTTTTATTATTATTTTTTCCTAAATGTACATTGTTTTTCTGTTTTTGTTCATTTTATACATACTTTTTGGTTGATTTTTCTTTGTTAAATGGCATCCTATCTAATAAAAGAGAAACATGGTAATTAGCCGTACCTCCACTACCCTTCCCATTGGCTAATCAGGGCGATATGCAAATTAACTGCCAGCCAAGATGGCAGCGGCAGCCAGGCAGCTTGAAGCGAACATGGGGCTTGCTTGCTTCAGTGACGGAGGAATCCAACATTCCCTGCCTGCAACTGCCGGCCTCTGAGCTTGCAGTTTGAAACATTGTTACAAATATAGAAGCTAAACAAAACCCCAGAAACCTGCTTTCAGCCAGCTAGGAACTCTGAGCTGGAGTTGAAACAGTGTTTCGATTATAGAACCCAAACAAACCAGATACCTGCTTTCAGCTGGAGCCAAGCCTCAGAGCTAAAGCTGGCCCAGAATAAAAACAAAGAAAAAAAGGAGCGGTTGGGAGTTTCAGTCACCCGCCAGCCTGAAAACAGCCATCAGCCCCTCACCCAAGCTGGCCAGGCACCCAAGCGGGAACCCCACCCTGATCCAGGACACCCTTCAGGGCAAACCAGCCGGCCCCCACCCATGCACCAGGCCTCTATCCTATGTAGTAAAAGGGTAATATGCCTCCCAGCACTGGGATCAGCAGAGCCGAGAGGACTCCCAGCACTGGGATCAGCATGACAGGGGGCAGCGCCCAACCCCCCTGATCGCCCTGCGGCTCTGTGTGTGACAGGGGGCAGGGCCACAACCTCCCTATCTGCCCTGCTCTGTTTGTGACAAGGGAAGGTGCCCCAACCCCCTGATCAGCCCTGCTCTGTGCCTGATAGGGGGGAGCTCCCCAACCCCCTGATCGCCCTTCGGCTCTGTGTGTGACAGGGTGCGGTGCCCCAACCCCCTGATTGGCTCTACTCTGTGGGCAATAGAGGGCGGTGCCCCAACCCCCCCCCCCCCATGGGCCCTGCTCTGTGTGTGATGGTGTAGAGCCACAACCTCCCCATCGGCCCTGCCCTGAGTGTGACAGGGTGCAGTGCCCCAAACCCCTGAACCGCCCTGCTCTGTGTGTGACAGGGGGCAGTGACCCAACTCCCCTATCGGCCCTACTCTGTGAGTGACAGGGGGGAGCTCCTCAACCCCCTGACCGGCCCTGCTCTGTGCATGACAGGGGGGAGCTCCCCAACCCTCTGATGGGCCCTGCTCTGTGTGTGACAGGGAGGAGCTCCCCAACCCCCTGATCGACCCTGCTCTGTGTGTGACAGGGGGTGGCGCTGCAACCTCCCCATTGACCCTGCCTTGAGTGTGACAGGGGGCGGTGCCCCAAACCCCCAATCGGCCCTACCCTGAGGGTGACTGAGGGTGGCATCACAACCTCCCGATCTGCCCTGCTCTGTGCATGACAGGGGGCGGCGCCCCAACTCCCCAATCAGCCCTGCTCTGAGCCCGACCAGGGGCTGCACCTAGGGATTGGGCCTGCCCTCTGCCACCTGGGAGTGGACCTAAGCCAGCAGGTCGTTATCTCCTGAGGGGTCCCAGACTGAGAGAGGGCACAGGCCGGGCTGAGGGACCTCCCCCTCCCCCTTCGAGTGCACAAATTTTTGTGCACTGGACCTCTAGTTTAAATATATAAAATAAATATCAAAAATATAAATCTTTTTTTACTATGGTTGCAAATGTCAATAAAAAATTATGAATATTTCTATATGTGACACAGCACCAGGGTTAAGTTAGGGTTTTTCAAAATTTTGACATGCCGAGTTCAAAAGGTTCACCATCACTGCCCTAAGGGGTAAATTTGGATTATTTCCTGGGGTATAAGCCAGTAGGGTCCCTTTACATGGGTAAGGACAAACTGTCCTACTGTTTGGTTAACTAAGACTTGTAATCTTGTTTGTACAAATTTGGTAACTATCCTGAAAATGCAGGGCCTGAAGAGGAGGAGGAAGATAAATAGTGTCAGAGGGCCCAAAAGGTGTAAAGGCCAGGTTAATTTGGGCAGAGCTGCTTGTAGGCTGGACCATATGGACTGCTCTATACTATCCTGACTTATCTATTTGAGCCATTGAGTATTCTGTAGAATGTGTTGTGTTCTTTCCTTTATTTGAACTGTAGAGTTAAATAAAAACAACAGGAGGTGTTAGCAACTAAACAAACCTCTCCCCCTTTGGCTAAGAGATAGTCTAGGGCTAGTAGGGGGACCATTTTAGGAATATAAGAGATATGGGAGATTCAGAAGCACTATGAAGGTAAACAAACAGATGTGATCTGGAGAGAAATCCTGTAAATCACCCTGGAGCCAGAGTCTGTAATGAGTTAAAAAATACCTTGCACTGTTTGGATGGGATAGTCTGCTCCAGGTGGGGGAATGCTGTCACTAACAATCTGCAGGAATGTGGAAGCCTGGGTATCTACACTAATAAAAGAGAAAGATGCAAATTAACCATTACTCCATCACTCTGCCACTCCACTACACCCACCTGCCAATCAGAGCAACTATGCAAATTAACCCAACAAAGATGGCGGTTAATTTGCATACACAGGCATGAAGCGAAGACTGAAGATGACTGAAGATGGCGGCGGCCACAGAGCTGGAGCGAGTAGGAGGCTTGTGTTGCTCCCGGAAATGGAGGAAGCCAAGCTTCCCGCCGGCCTTGTACTCTGCTCAAGGAGTGGCCTGGGCTCCATTCAAGGAGCTGGGGGGAAAAAGGAGGGGGCTGGGAGCAGCTGGAGCAGAGAAGCCAAGCCTCGCTGCTGTGGCCAGACCAAAGGCCTGGGTCCCAGGTGCCAGAGGAAAACCGGTGCCGGCAGCAGGGAAAGGAAGGCCTATTGCGCGAATCTTTGTGCAACGGGCCACTAGTATAATATATTAGTCATTTGGCTGATATGTAAGAGGGGATATTTTTTCTCCAGAAATGGGAGGGTAGGTTACACTGGGGGCAAGGTTCTTGTTTTCCCAGTTTTGCCCCTAACTAGGCACCTGGAGCTTTCTGCCCTGGTGAGTTTCTACACCTGTACTTGGCCTATCGTTCTTTCTCTGGGGTTCAGAGGGACGATGAGGCCTGGGCACAAAAGGAGGTTGTGATGGTGTCTAGGGGTGGTATTTCCTTAGTACAAGTAGGGCTTGTAATCTGGTGGCTTTGTGGGGGTGAGAGTGAAACTGAAGTAGGTGACTGTCAGTTGGGATAACTGGGCTTTATGAGGGGATGAGTGTACCCCCTGGTTTGGCACCGAGGTAGAACAAGAAGAGTGGATAAGGGGGTATTTAGTAAGATGCAATGTAGAGGTGAGGTGGCTAGTGACTGTGAGACTAATCCATAAACCCTCATAATAGAGACTGAGGAGGGGACAAGGGTTCCAGCAAATTCAGAGAGGGCAGAATGAGTGGCCCCAGTGTCAATTAAAAAAGAGATTGCAGCTGGCATGTCTCAGTGGTTGAGCGTCAACCTATGAACCAGGAGATCACAGTTTGATTCTCAGTAAGGGCACATGCCCAAGTTGTGAGCTCGATCCCCAGTGTGGGGCATGCAGGAGGCAGTCGATCAATGATTCCCTCTCATTGTTGATGTTTCTAACTCTCTCTCTCCCTTCCTCTCTGAAATCAATAAAATATATATTAAAAAAGAAAAAGGAGATCGGCTTACCTGCCACCACAATTGTTACCCGAGGGTCTGTCCTGGTGATGTATGTCTGTGGGGCCATGTCAGGGCTTGGGCAGCTTCAATCTTTGGTGGCAGTCCCAGGAGGTCTGGGAGCTCCAAACTGGATCCAGAGGGTGGCCTTGCTGGACTGGCTGAGGTCTGACCTGGAGTGGCCAGACTACAGTGTGATTTCCAGTGGCCTTCCCTTCCGCACCGTATGCAGGGCCCAGGAGGGGGTCTCGGGTTTGGGCAGGACTTGGTCCAGTGTCCTTCCTCATTGCATTTGAGGCATGGGTCCAGAGGAGGTTTAGCCCCTTACTTACCCTTTGTTGGAGGACTAGCACTTCATTTGGGGTTCATGAGAGTGGTATCTAGGAGCTGGAAAGCCTTCATCTGGCCCTCAGCCTTGGCCTGATCTCACCTTTGTTTTTAGATTTGGGTCTCCTTGTCTCCATTATTAAAGACCTTAAAGGTCATGTTTAAAAGGTCTTGTTGGGGGGTTTGAGGGCCGTCCTCTAACTTTTGCAGTTTTCTTCTTATGTCCAGGATGGACTGGAAGATGAAACTTGAGTATGATTGTCCCTTCTGAACTTGTAGGGTCAAGATTGGTGTATTTTCTTGTGGTTTGTGGAAGGCGAGAGAGGAATACTGCTGGATTTTCATGTCTTTCCTGGGTGACCTCTGCTCATTTTTCATAATTAACTGCTTTGTGGGCTGCCTTTCTCTGTCCTTCTAGTAGGCAGAGAACCATGTGGTCTCGAGACCTGCGAACTGCCTGCCCTTCCTGATAGTTCCATTGTGGGTCCCTGTCAGGGACAGCATACTCTCCGACTGGGAGGGCAGGGGCCTGCCAGCGGAGGGTATCCATGTGGCCCTTGGCATGAAGCCAGATTCTGCTTTTATCCTCTGGGAGATAAAGTGGAGATCATTCCAGGTCAGGTCATATGACCAGGTGAGATATTAAAATTCATGGGTGCATTTGGTGGGTTCCTCCATAAAGGAACCACATCTTTTGTTCATCTGAGATAAATCCAAAAGAGAGAATGGCACATTAACCCATATAATGACCTTGGCATCAGCAACCTCCCGAAGGGGGGAACTCTAAGGCTACTGCCAGAGTAGGGGAAGGAAGAGAGCCAAAGACCTCCCGGGAGCAGGTGTGAGATGGGGTGGTAGCAGTGGGATCTGCTGGGTAGGGGGACTGGCTCTCAGGCTGCTGAAATGAGGGAGCCTTAAGCTGAGGGATCTGAGGATGATTGGAGGGATCAAAAGTGGTGAAGGAGGAGGGGGATTCAGGATCCTTAGGGGACTTAGAGTGAAGAAGGAAAATTTGTGATAGAGAGAAGCAGTCACAGAGAGAAGGACGTATCCAGAGTGTGAAAAAAGCCTGGATATATGGGACCTCAGACCGCAAGGGGAGCTCAGGAGCTGGATTACCAAGGTCTCTCTGAGTGCCAAGTGCCCAGTTGCTGGAACCCTGCAACGCCTCTTACCAGACCCCTCACTAGACCTCTCCCGGGTTTTGGCACCAAATTAAAGGATTGGAGTGGGCTGGGGTTGCGCACCTATGACATGAGGCCGTAATGTATCAAAAGAGATTTTATTTCAAGTGCCTGGGTGCAGACAGGCAGAGTCCAAAAAAGGAGTCAGCCCCAACTGAAGGGGGAGGCAAGACTTTTACCAGCTTCTGTGGGCTGTGGGCAGTTTTTGCTGGTGCACAGAACTTGACTGGTGGGTCCAGTCCTTCATTCCTCCTGTTGCCAGGTGTCCCCTGGTTATCTAGGCTATGCGGAGCTCAAGGGTACAAGCTTTCTGCAAGGTATCTGATAAGCACAGTAAGTTTCCTCTGCCTTGTTTTATTCTCTTTAACCCTTTCAATATCCAGATTGATTCTCATCAGGTCCATAAAGGGGCAATGATGAGTGCACTCACTGTGGACAAGAGCTGGGAGCTGGTTGCATCCTGAGAGGTGAATGCACACTATCAAATACCAGCTATCTGTGGGAAGCAATATGACAGAGGTACATAGAGACAGGCCTTTAAAACTTACTGTTGCATGCAAAACATAAGAAATAGAGCAAGACCTGCTGCATAACACTATTAATAAAAATTCAAAACATATGCCAAATAATACCTGACATTTTACAATATTTCACTTATATCAAAGGATGTATAATGCCTTATAGTGGATGCATGTGTGGAAGGGAAGGGAATGGAAATGGAAACCAGGGATGTCTGAGAGTAATGTCCATAAAAGGTAATAGCAGTATACCATGAACTGAGCTATGTGATTGACTCAATATTTTTTCACCCAGGGCATAATCCTGAACAGTGTGAGTCTGCCATTGGACTATCTGCCCATAGCATTCTAGGCAGAGTGTGTGCAAAGACCCTAAAATAGAAATGTGACTATTTAAAGAACATGATAAAAAAACAAGTGTGGCCGAAACTGGTTTGGCTCAGTGGATAGAGCGTCGGCCTGTGGACTGAGGGGTCCCGGGTTCGATTCCGGTCAAGGGCATGTACCTGGGTTGCGGGCACATCTCCAATGGGAGATGTGCAGGAGGCGGCTGATCGATGTTTCTCTCCCATCGATGTTTCTGGCTCTCTATCTCTCTCCCTCTCTGTAAAAAATCAATAAAATATATTTAAAAATAAAAAAATAAAAAAACCAAAAAAAACAAAAAAACAAAAAACAAGTGTGGTGGGGCATAGTGAATAAATAGAAGATGAGCTTTAATTTAAAAACATGGTCTGGCAAAGACCTTTTCTCATAGACTCTATATATATATATATATATATATATATATATATATATATATATAGATAGATAGATAGATAGATATATAGATATAGATATAGATATAGATATAGATATAGATATAGATATAGATATAGATATAGATATAGATATAGATATAGATATAGATATAGATATAGATATAGATATACTAGAGGCCCAGTGCACAGCAAAGGCCTTTCCTCATAGACTATATATATATATATATATATATATATATACTAGAGGCCCGGTGTAGGGGGTCCCTCAGCCCGGCCTGTGCCCTCTCACAGTCTGGGACCCCTCGGGGGTGACCACTTGCTGGCTTAGGCCTGCTCCCTGGGGGATTGGGCCTAAGATGGCAATCAGACATCCCTCTGGCAGCCCGGCAGCCCTCGGGGGATGTCCACTTGCCAGCGGGGACCAGGCCGAAGCTGCAGTTGGACATCCTTAGCGCTGCTGAGGAGGCAGGAGAGGCTCCCACCACCACCACTGTACTGGCAGCCATCAGCCTGACTTGTGGCTGAGCAGAGCTCCCCCATGTGGGAGCGCACTGACCACCAGAGGGCAGCTCCTGCATTGAGCATCTGCCCCCTGGTGGTCAGTGTGTGTCATAGTGACCAGTCATTTCCAGTCTTTCTGCTGTTAGGGTCAGTTTGCATATTACCCTTTTACTATATAGGATAGAGGCCTGGTGCACGGGTGGGGGCCGGCTGGTTTGCCCTGAAGCGTGTCTGGATCAGGGTGGGGGTCCTGCTTGGGTGCCTGGACAGCCTGGTGAGGGGCTGATGGCTGTTTGCAGCTGGTCACACCCCCTTCAGGGTGGGGGTCCCCACTGGGGTGCCTGGCCAGTCTGGGTGAGGGGCTGAGGGCCGTTTTCAGGCTGGTGGGCGACTGAAGCTCCCAGCCTCTTTTTTTTTTTAATTCTGGGATTTATTTACCTTCTATAATTGAAACTTTGTTGCCATCCTGCTCGCTCCAGCTCTGAGGCCACGGACTGCTGAAAGCAGGTATCTGGGGTTTGTTTAGCTTCTATAATTGAAACTTTGTTGCTTCCAGAGCTGTTGCTTTCGGAGCTCAGAGCTGGACCATGGCAGGCGGGGAACCTTGGCTTCCTCCATCACTGGAGCAAGCAAGCCTCCTGCTCGCTTTAGCTGCGTGGCTGCCGGCCACCATCTTGGTTGGCGGTTAATTTGATTAGCCAATGGGAAGCATAGCAAAGGTACGGTCAATTACCCTTTTTGTCTTTTTTATTAGATAGGATACACACATACACACATACACACACACACACACACACACACACACACACACACACACACACACGGGGCTCAGTGCATGAATTTGTGCACCTTGAAAGGAACTGTGGGCCGTGAGGCTGTGGTAGGTACAGGGACGGGTCTCAGCCCATCTTCCATGCTCCCGCCTAGCCCCTACCACCACAGCCCCTGGTCCCTTGTCTGCCAGCAGCCCACTCCTGCCACTGCCACTCCCATGTGCTGAGGACCCTGGCCCCGCTCACACCTGCTGATGGCGTGGAGCAATTGGGGCTGGCTTTAGCAATGGTGCAAACAGGGCTGGTGCTGTCAGTGGGTGCAAGCAGCTACTGCTTCCCCAATTGCCCCTCAGGAGCAGGGGGAGGTGGAGAAGCCCTCAGGGATGATCAGGGCAGACAGATGCCGCTTGCACTCGCTGATGGCGCTGAGTGATCAGGACCAGTGCTGGGCACCACCAGCAGGTGCAAAAGGCAGCTCTGGTTCCAGCTGCGGGTGTGAGCAGGCCAGTGCTGGCAGTGGGTGGAAGCAGTGGCTCCGGTGTTGATGTCGGCAGCAAATGCAAGTGGGGCTGGCACTGGCAGCAGGTGAAAGCGCTAGGCGGGACCGTGGTGCGCGCGGGAGCAAAGAATTTTCAGTAACCACCAGAAGTTCGCCCCGATGACAGCAACCAGCGCCCTGCTTTGGCCTGATGCCCCCACTCACCTGTTATACCATCCAGCCACGGCCAATGCCCGCCATGTTCTGCACACAGCTCCTGGTGGTCAGCGCACATCAGCAAACGGTTGTTTGATTGTTCCAGTTGTTCTGCCATTCAGTATATTTGCATATTAGCCTTTTATTATATAGGATGGTTTAAGAGAATTAGTTTACGGAATTGATAATTCCCAAGGAGGAGGAAGTCCTCACTGGGCTTATGATGACCTGGCTTGTGACAGGCAGGTGAGAGGTGAGCACCTGGCACCCAGACTTTACTCCCACATTTATAGAAGGAGCCAATTCTTACCCCTGGGAAGGCAGAAATTTTAGCTGGGTGAGGCCCTGGGGCTATGATCTAAGTCCTTCCTCCAAAGGTGGGACAGCCAGGTGAGGAGCCTGGCTGATCTTCTGACACAGCCCTGTCCCCCACAGTGGTCCTGCTTATAATTCAGGCCCCCAGCACTTCCTGGGCAACAGCACTTTCCTGGAACCCCTGTCAGCATCTGTGCCCTCTGGCATTTTCTGGTCTCCTTTTGCCCTCTTTGTGTACCTTCTCACAGACCAGACATTTATTGATTTCTTTCAAAAGAGCACTTAGTCAGGTTTTCATTCTGTCCTGGGGTGTTAGTCTCTTGTCACCAGCCAAGTGCTGAACTTCTCCTCCTGAAATAGCAAATAAACAAAAAGCTAGAACAAACTGTTTTTCATGAACAGGAAGTCCTTGAGAATAGGGACCTAGTCTATTTTGACTTCCATCTATCCTCATGCCCAGGAAAACGTTGGTCCTAAAGTAAGATACTCAATAAAATTGGTCGAATGAGTGCACTCACACACATTTAAATGATGAAAGAAAATCATTTGATTTTTCTATGCAAAATCTCCCCCTGAAATTCATTTTCCTCAAAATAACAAGCATAACTGAAGCTTTGTTTAATATCATTTTTGCTCACAAATAATTGCTTTTCCTCATTGGGACTACAATGGATAATGACTGTCTATTGAGCACTATGTGCCAGATACTGAATTACCTCATTAAAAACCCATGGCAACCCTTAGGTTACCTTTATTTAAAAGAAGAGAAAACTGAAGCTTAAAGAGATATAGTAACTTTTAAGTGATGGCTAGATCTGAGTTTTTAATTTCAGGTCACCTGAATCCAGAATTCTTTTTTTTTTTTTTTAAATATATTTTATTGATTTTTTACAGAGAGGAAGGAGAGAGAGATAGAGTTAGAAACATCGATGAGAGAGAGCCATCGATCAGCTGCCTCCTGCACATCTCCCACTGGGGATGTGCCCGCAACCCAGGTACATGCCCTTGACCGGAATCGAACCTGAGACCTTTCAGTCCACAGGCCGATGCTCTATCCACTGAGCCAAACCATGAATCCAGAATTCTTGAATGAACTTCTGAAACTCTGGTCAATTTCACAAAATAAAATGTATTAAATTTGTACCTGAAACAATGACTACTCTTCTGAATATATATTTTTTCTCTTCTTCACTAATCATTGGCAGCAGCCATACATTTAACCCTGGCTTAAGAAATCAAAAGCCTTTCACAATATTGCAATCACTTAAAATGTAAGGTTTGCAGGATTGCTTGCCAGTGAGACGCAGAGAAAGAATAGAAGTAGAATCTTCCAAGTCAGGAATTTTCAACCTTTTTCATTAATGGCACAACTAAACTAATTACTACAATCCTGCAGGACACCAAAAATATATTTTTTGCTAATCCGATAAAAAAAAAGAGGTATAATTTTGATTCATTCACACTGAACAGCTATTGTTATGTTGGCTATTGTCAGTGTTTTGTTTGACAATCTAAGGGAAAAGAGGTCAGTGCCCCTGACCAAATAGTCAGGTATTGCATGTTTTAAAAATTCTGTGGCACACCAGTTGAAAATCGCTGTTCTAAGCCATAGGCTATTCTTTGCATTGTGAGTCCATGTTTGTTTTAATTTTCATTTCTGAAATTCCCTTTTACTCTATTTTTTCTTTTTATTCTTTGTACCAATGGTTTAATTATTGTTTGTGATTATAAAACAGTGTCTGAGCATTGTGACAATTTCATTCTTTGTCTGAGTCGAAGTTCCCTGGAAAGTATAGCCTCAAACAAAATTTACATTCTAAACCTTTTTGAAAGGATGCAAATCCAAGGAAGCAAGAGTGAAGGGGGCAGGGCAATGCATGAGGAGGAAGGGGAAGCAAACAAGGGGTTTCTGACTGAGCTGGTCTCCACTTCACTGGGAAGCACAATTAGTTGCTTGGTCATGTGGGAGGTTTCCATAGAGGCCACATGGAAACATTTCTCAGAAGAGTCCTTTGAGGAAGAGGAAAGAGAAGAATTTCTCCCTGGGTTCTCTCTCATTCTCTGCTTCTCAGTGGTTAAAGTTCGCTTCACTGGGTGTTAACTTCCTGCCCTGCTGGCATTGTTTCCTGGCTCCTCTTGGCAGACACGAGGAAGCAGCAGACATCTGACATCTGTGAGTGGGCACAAGCCAAGGACATTTCCTGCAGCCTCCTGGGCCCTCTCCAGCCTGTGTGCTATGTGTTATACCTCAGTGGTGATAAGGAGGGCCCAGGGTAGGAGAGAAGAGGCCTGCAGTGTGAGGCCCCAGGTAGGGTGATAATTGAGCTGTGCCATGGGGAACCTGGGAGACCTGGAGCAGCTATTCAATGGGCCCAGCTGGCTTTGCAGAAGGAGTTCTGTAACACCATGGCTTCCACAGCCATGGAGTCCCCTGAGGGTCTCTACAACATTGACAAAGCCACCTCTCTGTGGCCCAAACAGGGTGATCTTCTTAGAGGTGCATCAGAAGCATTGAGTAACATGGCTGAGCCCAGTACATTCAGTCTGTCAACATTCCCACACATCTTCTGTGCACGTATAAGAGGTCTCCTTTGGGCACACATGCACAGGTCATACAGCTGAGTCTCTGGGGACTACCATCTTCAACCATCCTAGACAATGTCATACTATATCCCTAAATAATAGCTCTAAATAGCTGCTTGTTATCCTTTCCTATAGATATGACAGAAACTCAACCATTGTTTCATAAATTCACCCTGGTGGAAACATCAGTGAATATCCCCATCACATTCCCTCCTTATTAAACTGCTAATAGGCATCTCTTACCAAACTCAAAGAGAAACTAAATATATATATATATATATATATATATATATATATATATATATATATCTGAACAACTGGACGACTAGTCACTATGATATGCACCAACCACCAGGGGGCAGACGCTCAATGCAGGAGCTTCCCCCTGGTGGTCAGTGCGCTCCCACAGTGGGAGCACTGTTCAACTGACCAATGTGCGCCAGACGCTGAGTGCTGCTACTGCAGCACGAGCTTCTCCCCATCAGGACTAACTGGTCGCAAGCCAGAGGCAGGCACAGCAGGGCCGGGATGAGAGGGAGCAGCAGGCAGGAGCGGCAGGCAGCTTTGGACTACTGGTTTCGGCCCAATCCCTGCAGGCCAGGGACCCCACCAGTGCACGAATCCATGCACTGGGCCTCTAGTGTATTAAATATTGTCTGTACGGTATTTTGAACTTCTTGAAGAGAGAGGCTATTACAATTCGCATTAATTTTAAAACCAAAAATTCCCATTGTATCTATGAGAGGGCACGACTTCACTTGAAGTTTATTCTTAGTGCTCTTCACAGCCCTCTCTACCTCACCCCCAGGCTCACATGCTGAGAGAGAGCATGTGCACATACACACACACACACACACACCCCTGAACTCCAAGTTTGCACATCAATAGGTAAACAGCTTACACTCACACTTCAGAACCTGTGAAAAGCAGCCTGGGCAGGATCCTCACTGCCAGTGTCTGCCAGGCTTCCTGAGGCTCCTGTGTAGGCTATGTCTACTAGGCCTGGAATGAGGAGAGGAGGTGGGGTCTTACAAATTAAATATATCTGCTTTAAGTTATAATACCTATATTATTTTTCCTCATTTCCCATGATACAAGTGTCCCAAGAGTAGAGATAGGAGAGGTCCCAGGCAGTAAAGAGGTGCATTATACATACAGAATTTTAATATTAAAATTAAAACAGTAGAGTAACACACTGGCAATTCTACACAATGTCAGATACAATGTAAAATACTCTTCCTCCCCCCAAATCTTTTGTTGGTCTAAACGTAAAAAAAATTTTTTTTGAGGTTACTGTTGAATTTTGTAATAAACAAAATGAGCACATTTTATTGCTTATCCTTTAATCAACATTGTGTGCTACATGAAAGTTAACTCAGAGAAGCCCTGGCATAATGGACTTACCTGCATGCATTAGCTTGAGACTTGAGTTCCTCCTGGCTCAGAAGCATTCATGCTCTCTACTGTGTATTCCACATCTCCAACCGCCTCTGCATTGAAACAGTAGATTGGAAATTAGCAAAGCCAGCAGTGATTGTAACAGAACTTGTGCAACTTCAATTCTCTTTCACTCAGTTTAAGAATTTAAGTATTTTATTCTATGTGACCTCTTGGAATTTTATTTATAATTAAAAATAGTGAAACAGTGAAAATTGCAAGGTGTAATATTTTTGTTTAGTAATGCAAATTTTAGTTCATACATGAAATTTTTTTTTTGCATTTGAGTAATATCTGTAAAAATAGAAATTAATTCATTCTCTTATTTTTCTTATCTAATTACTAGTAACCTATTATGATATTATTCATTTCTGTGGCAGACTAACATGTTAGTATATGATTTTTTCCATTTCACTGGAAAAAAATTAATGTAATTTAAAGGTATTAATTTATTACTTTTCCCTCTTTTTTATTCTGTAATAGTTTATTTTATTACTTAATTACATTTATTGGCAAATATATGCAATATATATTTATATATATGCAATGTATATTAATTGGATATATATGCAATGTTCGATAAAAGAAAAAATTTTCTGTCCATTATTATTATCCATTTCACTTCATTATTATTACTGAAGTATGGTAATGTATAAAGGAGGATCTGCTAGCGACCTGCTGTGTAAGATAAACAAGGTACAGAGCTGCTTCAGGAGCGAGAAGATGACCTTGCAGACCCACAGAGCCAGGGGTGGCAGAGGCGCCCCCTCCCAGGAGACTGCTCCAGCTGCTTGGGTGTGAGTCTGCCCCTGAGGCTTCTGGAGGAAGATTAAGCCTCACTTTACCTTCCTTTTCCTCCTCCTCCTCCTCCTCCTCCTCCTCCTCCTCCTCCTCCTCCTCCTCCTTCTTCTTCTTCTTCTTCTTCTTCTTCTTCTTCTTTCCAGAGATGTATATTTCCCTAAAATGTCAGCTCCATGAAGACTAAAAATTTGCCTGTTCAGGGCTGATTCCCAGGAACAGAGTGAGTCATCAATACATTTTTGTTGAAAGAAGAAAAGAATGTGGTGTTACTGAGCTCATGTGGAAATGTGCTCCTGTTCCTATTTCAGAGTGTTTTGTGTGAGTGTCCCCAAGACAGGGTGGGAGCCTCATCAAGAGCAGACATGGCACATTTTGCTTCCTTTGTCCCCTGCACCTTACTTCTTGGTAGTGCCCCACTCTATAACTGCAAACTGACTAATCAACTGACTACAAGGTCAGGACACAAAACACTGTTCAGAAGAACTTATTAATGACTAAGGAGTTAAAATTCAATACAATAAAATAGCATTTTTTATTCTTTTCTCACCATCTTACTGGTTTCTTTGGGGTGGAGGGAGGGCTACCCATTAGAAAATAAAATGCTCAACTTATTAAAAGGTACTGTAACTGATACTGATGTTGGCCAATTTTAATGATTTATTTCTCATTCATATAACTGATGCCCAGGAATACATCTGTGCATCAGAATTACTAAAGGTTATATTAAAAGTAGGAAATGGTTGAGAATGTAGCTTTTAGGTATCTGAGCAGCTCATATAAGACGTTCTTTCAAAGATAAGTAATAAGAAGGTTAGAGTGAGAGATCCTAAAAAGTACATAATTCTCAGTCTATAAAAGAAGCCAGAGAATATGTGACTTTTGTCCTGTCTTACAGTTAAGGAGTGGAGCCAGGACCAGATGCCAGCAACCTGCCTTTTACTCCAGGCTCTGCCCTGAGCTACAAAACTTCTAAAGTACAAAAAAATGTCTCTATAATTGTTTATTTTGTCAGTTGGCTTAAGGCATTTAAGATAGGTGGTCCAGAGTTATAGCTATTTATAGTGGCTATTGACTAAACAATAAAAAAGAAATTTATAAAGACATTCTTACATTGGCAGATAATATACTGATTAATGAAGATTTGAAGTTACCTTTAGAAACCACTTACCTAAAAAAAAAAAAAAGAACCGCATATTATAGCAAAGCACATTTTTGAAGTAGAATTAATGAATATTTATGAAGCATCAACCATGTTCATGACATATCTCCTATAGAGATCATGGAATGAATAAATGATGGTACACACATAACACTCACCATATGCCAGTCTCTGCTCTAAATGCTTTACGCTCATTTACACATTAAATCTTCACAACAACCTGCCATTAGAATGATCCCCATTTTATAGATGAGGAAATTGAGGCATAGAGAGCTTCACCAAGAACAGTCAGATAATAAGTAGAGCTCTACTAATCTGATCATCTGGCTCCATAGGCTGCACAGACATAAACAAGAAAAGGTGAATGGCAGTGCATATTTAAAGACCAATTAAGGAAGACTATGATGTTCACAAGACAGTACACAGAGCTGAGTGAATGATAAATCAGAGTTTTTGGGGGGTACAAGTGGTAGAAACTAAATTACAAATAGCTTATGCCTGGCCAGTGTGGCTAAATGGTTATAGCGTTGGCCTGAACTAAAGGGCATGTATTTGGGTTGCAGGTTCAATCCCTGGCCCTGTTTGGGGCGTATGCAGGAGGGAAGCAACCAATATCTCTCCTTCTTCTACTCTTCCTCCTCCTCCCTCCCTCCCTCCTTTCCTTTTGCTCTCTCTAGAAATCAATGGAAAAAGTATCCTCGATTGAGGATTAACCAAAAACAAAAAATAAATAAAAATAGCTTCCAAAATTTACATGGAATCAAAAAAGACCCTGAATAGCTGCAGCAATTTTGAGAAAGAAAAAAAAGTTGGAGGAATCACAATACCAGATTTCAAGTTATACTACAAAGCCACAAAACAGGCTGTAATCAAAACAGCCTGGTACTGACACAAGAACAGGCATATAGATCAATGGAGCAGAACGGAGAACCCAGAAATTGACCCAAGCCATTACGCTCAATTAATATTTGACAAAGGAGGCAAGAGCATACAATGGAGTCAAGACAGACTCTTCAATAAATGGTGTTAGGAAAATTGGACAGATACATGCAAAAAAATGAACCTAGCCCACCAACTTACAACATACACAAGAATAAACTCAAAATGAATAAAAGACTTAAATGTAAGTCGGGAAACCATAAAAATCCTAGAAAAAAAACATAGGCAGCAAAATCTCAGACATCAGCAATATATTTACCAATACATCTCCTAAGGCAAAGGAAATGAAGGAGAAAATAAATAAATGGGACTACATCAAAATTAAAAGCTTCTGCACAGCAAAATAAACCATCAATAGAACAAGAAGAGAGCCCACTGTATGGGAGAGTATATTTGGCAATGATACATCTGATAAAGGGTTAATATCCAAAATATATCAGGCACTCACACAACTTAACTAAAAGAAGCCCAGTTTAAAAATGGGCAAAGGACCTAAATAGACACTTCTCCAAAGAGACCAAGAGACATGAAAAAATGCTCAGTCACTAATCATCAGAGAGATGCAAATCAAAATGACAATGAGGTACCATCTCACACCTGTCAGAATGGCTATCATCAACAAATCAACAAGTGACAAGTGCTGGTGAGGATGTGGAGAAAAGGGAACCCTAGTACACTGTGCAACAATTATGGAAAACAGTATGGAGTTTCCTCAAAAACTTAAAAATGGAACTTCCATTTGACCCAGTGATCCCACTTCTAGGAATATGTCCTAAGAAACCTGAAGCACCAATCAGAAAGAATGTATGCACCCCTATGTTCATAGCAGCACAATTCACAATAGCCAAGATCTGGAAACAGCCCAAATGCCCATCAGCAGATGAATGGATAAAAAAGCTGTGGCACATTTCTATCATGAAATACTATGTCGCTGTAAATTAGAAGAATCTCTTACCCTAGGGTGGGAGGGAGGAGTGGGGGGGGGGCTGGAGGGGGTCAATGGGGAAAAGGGGGAGACATATATAATACCTTCAACAATAATTATTTTAATAAATAAAAATAAATAAATAAAAATAAATAGCTTGCCCAGCTGGTGTGGCTCTGAGGTTGAGTATTGACCTCTTAGTAGGTTCCCATTCTATTCCAGGTCAGGGTACATGCCCAGGTTGCAAGCTCGATTCCCAGTAGGGGGTATGCAGGAGGCAACCGAGTGGTGATTCTCTCTCATACTTGATGTTTTTATCCACCCCCCCTTCCTCTCTCTGAAAACATATTTAAAAAATAAAAAAAGATAAAAATAGTTTAAGTTGGCTTCTCATCAAGATTATTGTGTAGGTAAACATGGTGCTAGGAACCTCCCACACCACATCAAATTGCAACTAAGCTACAGAACAACTGTCATTCAAAACCACCTGAAATCTAGCTGAACAGAAGTTCTATAGTTAAGGATATAAAGAAGCCAAATTGAGACTGGTAAAAGGGGCAGAGATGTGGAATGGGCTGGTCCTACACACCACGTGTAGTGGATAAAAATTGGGAGGGATATCTCAGCTATAGAGGTACCCCCTGAGGAGTGAGGGGTCCAAGCCTTACACCAGCCCTCCCAGCCCAGAGTTCCAGTGCCAGGAAGAGAAATCCCCATAACTTCTGGCTATGAAAACCAGCAAAGATAGTGGCTGAGTGAGAAGAAGGGCTCTTGGAGTCCCAGGTGTTCCTCTTAAAGGCCCCACAAGGACTTACTTGGATTCACTCGCTCTGAGCTTCAGCAGTGGGGCAGCAGCTAGGAAGGTTCCAGGGACATATAGGGAGGAAAGGCATCAGGGAAAGAGCTGGAAGGGCAGTTTCTTCCAGACAGAAGTGTTGGCAGAGGCCATTGTTCCATCAACCTAGCTCATACTGCTTGCCCCACCCTGGTTATTCCCTGAAGCCCCACCCCACCAAAGCCTATTCCAGTGGCTTTTCTATTCGACCTGTCTTGTTAGATGCTGCCAACTTTCTTAAAATCTCTCAGACAAACATCATCTGGCCTTGCATGCCCTGTACCTTTAGCTAAGTGGCCCAGCATGAGCAGTAATGGGCCTTGGTTTTCAGCTTGGCATCTCCCCAGACTTTCAAGCCCAGGACAACTGGAAGCGACCTGCAGTTTTCTTTGTAGCTCATTTTGAGTGGCCCCAGGAAGGGAACAGGCAGTGGATGACCTTGGCCTGAACCTACTGGGAGGCCCCAAAACCAGCACACCCAATGGACAGCGTTAGACTATGCAAAAGCACCACTCTATTATCTCCATCAGTGACACACTCAAGGGGTGGACTCAGTGGGAAAGTCCCTGAGCTCCACTGAAGTGAGTTCTCCTCCAGGCACTTGGCCCTGGACGAGATGTAGTATATCCTCCACAGTGGTAGCAGCCAGTCCTCACAGCAGATCAGTCTGGGGGTAAATTTCTCCCATTGAGATGCCAACAGAAATCAAGACTCAACTACAACAGGAGGGTGCACACAGCCCACACAGGGGGTGTACATGGAATACTCACTCAGGTGACTGGGGAGGCTATGCCACTGGGCCCTACATGACACCTACTACATAAGGTCACTCTACCAAGATGGGAGATGTAACCGCTCTACCTAATACAAATAAACACAGTGGGACAGCCAAAATGAGGAGACAAAGAAACATATCCCAAGTATGAGAACAGGAGAAAACTCCAGAAAAAGAATTAAACAAAATAGGGACAATCAGTCTAGTAGATGCAGAGTTCAATATTCTGGTTATAACGATGCTCAATGAACTTAGAAGAAGGTTAGATCAACTCAGTGAGAAAGAACTTCAACAAAGAGGTAGGAAACATAAAAATGGAGATAGAAAACCTTAAAAATAAAAGAGAAGTCAAAAAAAGAAGTATGCAATAACTGAAATGAAGAATACACTAGAAAGAGCAATAGTAGATTAAATGAAGCTGAGGATTGAATCAGTGATTTGGATGATAAGGTAGCAGAAAACACCTAATCAAGACAGCAAAAAGAGCCCAGTCGGGTGTGGCTCAACAGTGAGAGCATCCACCCATGCTCTGAAGTGTCTTGGGTTCCATTCCCAGTCAAGGGCACATACCTGGGTTGTGGGCTCCCACCCCGGAACTGGTTGAGGTGCCTGTGGGAGACAACCAATTGATGTGTGTCTCTCAGATCGATGTTTCTCCCTCACTCTCTCCTCTTCCTCCTCCTCCTCCCTCCCTCCCACCTTCCCACTCTCGCTAAAAATCAATGGAAAAAATATCCTCAGGTGAGGATTAAAACACAAAACAGCAAAAGGAAAAAGAATCCAAAAACCTGAGGATAGTAGACTCTAGGACAACTTCAAGCATAGGGGTACCAGAAGGAGAAGAATGAGATCAAGGAATTGAAAACCTATTTGAAAAAATAATGACAAAACTTTCCTAACCTGGTGAAGGAAATAGACATACAAGTCCAGGAAGCACAGAGAGTTCCAAACAACATGAATCCAATCAGATCCACACCAAGACACATGATAATTAAAGTACCAAAGGTTAAAGGCAAACAGAGAATCTTAAAAGCTACAAGAGAAAATCAGTTAGTTACCTACAAGGGAGCTCCTATATGACTGACTTCTCAATAGAAACACTTCAGGCCAAAAGGGAGTAGCATGAAGTATTCAAAGTAATGAAAAACAAGCCTCTCCTTGGCCAGTGTGGCTCAGTTGGTTTACTGTTGTCCCATGCATCAAAGATCACTGGTATGATTCCTGGTCAGGGCATATGGCCAGGTTGTGGGTTCAGTCCCACAGTAGGGGGCATACAGGAGGCAGCCAATTGATGTTTCTCTCCCACATGGATGTTTCCCTCCCTCCCCCTTCCTCTCATTCTATAATAAATAAAAACATATATTTTTTAAAAAGAAAGAAAAACAAGAGCTCAAATCCAAGAATACTCTATCTAGCAGGACTACCATTTAAAATTGAACGTGAACTAAAGTTCTTCCCAGACCAAAAAAAAAAAAAAAAAGCCAAAGGAGTATATTACCATCAAACCAGCATTGCAAGAAATGTTAAAGGGACTGCTTTAAGAAGAAGAAAACAAGAGAGAGAGGGGAACATAGGTATAAAGAAATTTAAAATGGCAATAAATAAGTATCTAGCAATAATAACCTTGAATGTAAGTAGGCTAAATGTTCCAATCAAAAGATATAAGGTGACTAAATAAATAATAAAACATGACCCATATATATGCTGTCTGTAAGAGACCCACCTCAGAACAAAAGATACACACAGACTGAGATTGAAAGAATAGAAAAAAAAAATCACATGTAAATGGAAACAAAAAAATGGGGGTAACGATACTAATATCTGACAAAATAGACTTCAAAATAAAGTTTATAAAAGAGACAAAGAAGGACACTACATAATAATAAAGAGATAAATCCAATAAGAATATATGACCTTTGTAAACATATATGCACACAATATAGAAGCACCTAAATATATTTTTAAAAAAAACACAAAAAACTCTTGCTGGACTTTAAGAGAGATCAACAACAATACAGTCATACTAGGGAACTTTAACACACCACAGTGGATAGCTCTTCCAGACAAAAAATCAACAAGGAAACAGTGATCCTAAATGACATATTAGATCAGATGAAATTATTTACATTTATAGAGCATTTCACCTCAAAGCTATAGAATATACATACTTCTCAAGTGCACATGAAACATTCTCAAAGATAGACAACATGTCAGGACACAAAATAAGTCTATATATGTTCAAGAAGATTGAAATCATATCAAGCATCTTCTCAAATCACAATGGCATGGAACTAGAAATCTACTACATTAAAAAACTCAAAAACATTCAAATAACAGGCTAGATAGCATGTTATTAAACAATTAATGGTTTACCAGTGATATCAAGGAAGAAATCAAAAACTTCCTGAAAACAAATGAAAATGAACACACAACAAACAAAATTCTGTGGGACACAGCAAAAACAGTCCTGAGAGGAAAGGTCATAGCATCATAGGCCTACCTCAAGGAACAAGAAAAATCTCTAATAAGTTATCTAACCCTACACCTAAAGAATTAGAAAGAGAACAGGAAGAAACGCCCAGAGAAGTAGAAGGGAAGGAAATAATAAATATCAGAGTGGAAATAAATGACATAGACACTAAAAAAAACACAACACAATACAAAAGATCAATAACACCAAGAGCTGGTTCTTTGAAAAGCTAAACATGATTCATGAAACTTTAGCCAGACTCTTCAAGAAACAAAGAGAGAGGACCCAAATCAATAAAATCAGAAACAATGTAACAGGAGGCAATTTGACAACTGACACCACAGAAACACAAAGGATGACAAGAAAATACTATGAACAACTATATGGCAACAAGCTGGACAAAATGGGTGAAGTGGACAAATTCCTAGAAACACACAATCTTTCAAAACTCAATCAGGAAGAATCAGAAAACCTAAATAGACCAATAACAACAAATGAAATTGAAGCAGTAATCAGAAAATTCCAAGCAAACAAAAGTCCTAGACCAGATAGCTTTACAGGCGAGTTCTACCAAACATTCAAAGAGAAACACCTATCCTCCTCAAACTATGCCAAAAAATTCAAGGGGAAGGAATACTTCCAAGCTCTTTTCCCCAAAGCCAGCATTATCCTAATTCTAAAACTAGATAATGACACTACAAGGAAAGAAAATTACAGGCCAATATCCCTGATGAACATAAATGCTAATATCTTCAAGAAAATATTAGCAGCAAACCAGATTCAGCAATATATTAAAAAGATCATACACCATGACCAAGTGGGATTTATTCCAGGGATGCAAGGCTGATCCAATATTCACAAATCAATATATGTGATACATCATATAAATAAAATGAAGGATAAAAATCACATGATCATATCAATAGATATAGAATAACCATTTGACAAATCCAGCACCCTTTTTTGATAAAAAAACTCTCAGTAAAGTGGGAATAGGGGGATCATACCTCAACATAAAAAAGCTATATATGACAAACATATAGCTAACATCATATTCAATGGGCAAAAATTTTAAGTGTTTTCCTTAAGAACAGGAACAAGGCAGGGATGTCCACTTTCACCACTCTTATTGAACTTAGTACTGGAAGTTCTAGCCACGGTTATCAGACAAGAAGAAAATATAAAAGACATCCAAATTGGAAAGTAGGAAGTAAAATTATTATTTGCAGATTACCTGATATTGTACATAAAAAATCCTAAAAAGACTCCACCCAAAACTACTAGGTTTAATACATGAATTTGGCAAAGTAGCTGGATACAAAATCAACACCCAGGATACAAAAATTGATGTCATTTTTATACACTAATAATGAACTCTCAGAAAGAGAAATTTAAAAAGCAATCCCATTTACCATTGCAACAACAACAAAAATTAAGATACCTCCAAAAATTTATATGGGACCAAAGACTACATTGAATAGCTACAGCAATCTTGAGAAAACAGAAAAAAGTTGGAGGGACCATAATATCAGATATCAAACTATATACTACAAAGCCATTTTAATCAAAACAGCCTGATACTGGCAGAAGAACAGGAATATAGATCAATGGAACAGAACAGAGACTACAGAAATCGATCCACACCATTACGATTAATTAATTTTTCACAAAGGAGACAAGCGCATACAATGGAGTCAAGATAATGTCTTCAATAAATGGTGATGGGAAAATTGGACAAGCACATGCAAAAAAATGAAACTAGATCAACTTACCCCACACAAGAATAAACTCAAAGTAAATAAAAGTCTTAAATGTAAGTCGTGAAACCATAAAAATCCTAGAAGAAAACATAGGCAGTATAATCTCAGACATCTCCTTTAGCAGAATTTTCACTGATACATCTCCTAGGGCAAGCGAAACAAAGGAAAAAATAAACAAATGGGACGACATCAAACTAAAAGTCTCCAAATAGCAAAAGAAATAAAAAACAAAATGAAAAAGGAACCCACTATCTGGGAAAACATATCTGCCAATGATGCATGTGATAAAGGGTTAATTTCCAAAATGTATAAAGAAATCATACAATTTAACAAAATAAAAACAATCCAATTAAAAAATTGGCAAAGAACCTGAATAGACATTTATCAAAACAGGACATATAGATGGCCATCAGACATATGAAAAAAATGCTCACCTTCGCTAATCATCAGAGAGATGGAAATTAAAACTACGAAGTATCACCTCATACCTGACAGAATTAATACCATCAATAAACAACAAGTGCTGAGGAGAAACCAAGATGGCGGCATAGGTAAACACCGGAAATTGCTGCTTCCCACAACAAATTCAAAAATACAACTAAGAGACAAAATGGACATCATCCAGAACCACAGGAAGGCTGGCTGAGTGGAAATTCTACAACTAGAAGGAAAGAGAAAAGCACACTGAGACTCAGAGGAGCTGCGGAAGTGCAGAGGTACGGAGGCGCATGCGGCAAGGGCTGGCAACTGAGGACTCGGCTGTCTTTTTGAATCGGGAGGGAGTCACAAGCCCCTGACTGCTCTGAACTCCAGTTCCGGGTGAGTCTCTGTGGACCCAGACTCATACAGGGAGAAACTGGACTGTCTGGCAGTGGGCAGAACTCGGATCTTGAGGGTGGCTTTCCCTCAGAGTTGCTTGCAGCGATTACCAGGACACTGAGACACAGGGCCCCTTAGGGCAGGGCTGAGGATCAGCCATAGCTGCTTGCTCTGCCCTGTTGATTCCC
Source organism: Myotis myotis (assembly GCF_014108235.1). Lineage (NCBI taxonomy): Eukaryota > Metazoa > Chordata > Mammalia > Chiroptera > Vespertilionidae > Myotis > Myotis myotis. The sequence continues at coordinate 103,316,222 of NW_023416324.1, read as the reverse complement.
TGAGACCCTGCCCCACCCAAGCTGCAGCAGAAGCTTTTGCATATGAATGCCCTGGCCCATTGCAATCTGAAAATACCTAACAAACTGCAGCTGGGCCAGACAGACCCAGAACTTCCAAGAGAAGGCCCAAAGCCCCACAGCAGCTTGCATTGCTTCACAGCTGGGCCTCATTTGGGCACCTCCAAACCCCAAACAAGGAAGGGGAATCTGCAGATCTCTTCATAGCTCCTGCTGAGTAGCCTCAGGCAGAGGCTAAATTAGCACCTCCTTAGATCCAAGAGCCAGTGTACCCAGTGGTCAGTGTGGGACCATCCAATTACAACTCCTCAGATCCATAAGGGACACACTCAGGGGACAGACTCAGTGAGCACCAAAGCCCCACTGAAGCAAGCCTTGCCTCATAAGGGCGTGTTCAGCACAGAAGTTCTCCCACCGTAGATACAGCTGATTCTCACAGCCAATTGGCCTGGAGGTCAATTCCTCCCAGTGAATCCTACAACAATCAAGGCTTAACTATAACGAGACTGTGCACAGCTGAACCGGTTTGGCTCCGTGGATAGAGCATCGGCCTGAGGACTCAGGGGCCCCAGGTTCGATTCCAGTCAAGGGCATGTACCTTGGCTGCAGGCACATCCCCACTGGGGGGCGTGCAGGAGGCAGCTGATTGATCTCTCTCATCGATGTTTCTGGCTCTCTATCCCTCTCCCTTCTTCTCTGTAAAAAATCAATAAAATATATATTTAAAAAAAAAACTGTGCACAAAGCCCACAAAGTGGTGCACCAAGAGTGTCCACCTCAGGTAACTGGGGAGGCTGAGCCACTGGGTCCTATAGGACACCTAGCACACAAAGCCACTCTACCAACACAGGGAAGCATAAAAAATGCGGAGACAAAGAAACAGGTCACAAATGACAGAAATGGAGGAAAGCAAACGACTAGATATAGAGTTCAAAACCACACTTTTAAGGTTTTTCAAGAACTTTCTAGAAACTGCTGATAAATTTAGTAAGACCCTTAAAAAGTCTGGTGAGACTGCCGATAAATATAATGAGACCCTCAAGAAATCTAGTGAGACAATCGAGGTTATGATAAAGGACCAACTAGAAATTAAGCGTACACTGACTGAAATAAAGGATATTATGCAGAGTTCCAACAGCAGACTAGAGGATTGCAAGAATCAAGTCAAAGATTTAAAATATGAAGAAACAAAAAACACCCAACCAGAAAAGCAAAATGAAAAAAGAATCCAAAAATACCAAGATAGTGTAAGGAGCCTCTGGGACAGTTTCAAGCGTACCAACATCCAAATTATAGGGGTGCCAAAAGAAGAGAGAGAGCAAGATATTGAATCATATTTGAAGAAATAATGACAGAAAACTTCCCCTACCTGGTGAAAGAAATAGACTTACAAGTCCAGGAAGCACAGAGAACCCCAAACAAAAGGAATCCAAACACATCATAATTAAAATGCCAAGAGCAAAAGACAAAGAGAGAATCTTAAAAGCAGCAAGAGAAAGACAGTCAGTTACCTACACGGGAGTACCCATACAACTGTCAGCTGATTTCTCAACAGAAACTTTGCAGGCCAGAAGGGAGTGGCAAGAAATATTCAAAGTGATGAATGCCAAGAATCTACAACCAAGATTACTTTATCCAGCAAAGCTATCATTCAGAATTGAAGGTCAGATAAAGAGCTTCTCAGATAAGGCAAAGCTAAAGGAGTTCATCACCACCAAACCAGTATTATATGAAATGCTTAAAGGTATCCTTTAAGAAGAAAAAGGTAAAGATACAAATTATGAACAACAAATACACATCTATCAACAAGTGAATCTAAAAATCAAGTGAATAAATAATCTTATGAACAGAAAAACTGGTGATTATAATAGAATCAGGGGAACAGAAAGGGAGTGGACTGACTATTCTTGGGGGCGGGAAAGGGGTGTGGGGGATGCAGGAAGAGACTGGACAAAAATCGTGCACCTATGGATGAGGACAGTGTGTGTGTGTGGGGGGGGTTTAGGGTGGAGGGTGGGGTGGGAACCAGGTGGAGGGGAGCTATGGGGGGGGGGGGAGGAACAACTGTAATAATCTGAACAATAAAGATTTAATTTTAAAAAAAGTGCTGGTGAGGATGTAGAGAAAAGGGTATCTTAGTACACTGCTGATGGGAATTCAGGCTGGTGCAACCACTATGAAAAACAGTATAGAGTTTTTGCAAAAAATTAAAAATGGCACCAGGCCAGTTGTAGCCTATTCGTTAGAGCATCAGCCTGCACACTGAAGGAACTCGGGTTCAATTCCCAGTCAAGTTCATGTACCAGGGTTGCAGGTTTGATCCCTGGCCCCAGTCAGGACACGTGATGTCTCTCTCACATCAATGTTTCTCTCTCTCTCTCTTTCTCCCCCTCCCTCCCTGCCTTCCATTCACTCTAAAAATCAATGGGAAAAAATATAATCAGATGAGGATTAACAACAAAAATGGAATTGCTGTTTGATTCAGCAATGCCACTTCTAAGAATATATCCTAAGAATCCCAAATCACCAATCAGAAAGAATACTCAGCAGCATTATTTACAAGAGCTAAAGCATGGAAACAGCCCAAGTGGCCATCACTAGATGAGTGGATAAATGCAAGCATAACCAATGGATGCAAGACACTGGGGGGGGGGGGGGGCGGGTCAGGGCATGTGCCAGAGGGTAGGGGAGGCTGGGGGAAGGTCAATGAGGAAAAGAAAGGAGACATATGTACTACTATTTGTAATACTTAAAAAAAATGAAATTTTTTTAAAAAGCTGTAAAATTTACACCATGAAATACTATGCAGCTGCAAAAAAGAAGGATCTCTTACCCTTTGTAACAGCATAGATGGACCTGGAGAATATTATGCTAAGTGAAATAAACCTGTCAGAGAAAGACAAATATCACATGATTTCACTTATTTGTGGAATCTAATGAACAAAATATATTGACCAATAAAATAAGTCCACAAGCATGGAGGCATGCAACAGATTGACATATCTCAGAGGGGAATGGGGGAAGGGGACAAGATTTACAACTTTTATACTTACTAGAGGCCCAGTGCAAGAATTCATGCATGGTGGTTCTCAACCTTTCTAATGCCACGACCCTTTAATACAGTTCCTCATGTTGTGGTGACCCCCAACCATAAAATAATTTTCATTGCTACTTCATAACTGTAATTTTGCTACTGTTATGAATCATAATTTAAATATCTGATATGCAGGATGTATTTTCATTGTTACAAATTAAACATAATTAAAGCATAGTGATTAATCACAAAAACAATATGTAATTATATATGTGTTTTCCGATGGTCTTAGGAGACCCCTGTGCAAGGGTCGTTCGACCCCCAAAGGGGTCGCGACCCACAGGTTGAGAACCGCTGGATTTGAGTCTCTCTCAGATGCTTAGTGACTTTGAGCATCTATTCATATATCTCTTGGCCTTCTGTATGTCCTCTTTCGAGAGGTGTCTATTTAGGTCCTTTGCCCATTTTTTATTATTGGGTTGTTTATCTTCCTTTTGTTAAGTTGTATGACTTCCTGGTAACTTTTGGAGATTAAACCCTTATCAGTGATTACATTGCAAGTATGTTCTCCCATGCAGTGGGCTTTCTTGTTGTTTCGTTGATGGTTTCTTTTGCTGTACAGAAGTTTTTTATTTTGATGTAGCCCCATTTGTTTATTTTCTCTTTAGTTTCCATTGCCCTGGGAGCTGTACTGGTGAAGATATTGCATCAGCATACATCTGAGATTTTGTGTCTGTGGATTCCTCCAATATTTTTATGGTTTTCCATCTTAACTCTAAGTTCTTTATCCATTTTGAGTTTATTTTTGTGTATGGTGTTAAGTTGGTGGCCTAGTTTCATTTTTTTGCATGTATCTGTCCAATTTTCCCAACACCATTCATTGAAGAGACTGTCTTGACTCCATTGTATGCTCTTGCCTACTTTGTCAAATATTAATTGAGCATAGTGGTTTGGGTTGATTTCTGGGCTCTCTATTCTATTCCATTGGTCTATATTTCTGTTCTTGTGCCAATACCACGCAATTTTGAGAACAGTGGCTTTGTAATACAGCTTGATATCTGGTATTGAGATCCCTCCTACTTTGTTCTTCTTTCTCAGGATTGCTGCAGCTATTTGGGGTCTTTTTTTATTCCAGGTGAATTTTTGGAGAGCTCTTTCTAGGTCTGTGAAATATGCCATTGGTATTTTAATGGGGATTGCATTGAATCTATAGATTGCATTGGGTAGTGTGGACATTTTAGTGATGTCAATTCTACTAATCCATGAACACGGTGTTCTTCCATCTGTTTGTTCTTCCTCTATCTCTTTTTTAACGTCCTGTAGTTTTCCGAGTACAGAACTTTTACTGCCTTATTTAAGTTTATTCCTAGGTATCTTAATTTTTTTGGTGTGATGGTAAATGGGATTGTTTTTAAATCTCTCTGCCTGTAAGTTCACTATTGGTGTATAAAAATGCAATAGATTTTTGGCATTAATTTTGTATCTTGCTACATTGCCGAATTCATTTATTAAGTCTAATAATTTTTTGATGGGGCTTTAGGGTTTTCTATGTACAGTATCATGACATCTGCGAATAAGGACAGTTTTACTTCTTCTTTTCCAATTTGGATGCCTTTTTGCCAGAAGCCTTTCCATCCTTTCTGCTTGACACAGTCGCTGCAGGGAAGAAACATCTGCACAGCATATGTTCCAAGGGACCTGGCGTATATGGCATACTGTTTTTAATATGTTTGCTACCCTTCTTAGTGCTATGTGTTCTTACCAGGGCCACCTCCCCAGGAAAGGTTGTTTCCCCAGCTGGGAATGTTTCCCTAGAGTTAGGGATTAGCAGGACTAGGGAAGGGAATGAATCAGTAAAACCCCCTAGTGTTACAGAAATACCGTGTACCACTTATGAGGAACTTAGACTAAGGCTGTTAGCAATAAATTGGACTTGCTAGGCCCACATCCCCAGGGGTCTACCCACCAGAGAAAGTACCAAAGCCGATGCAGGGCAGTCCCAAGGAAGACCACCAGAAAGGCTAAAAGGACAACTATCAAACAGCTAAAGAAATACTGCTGCAAACAATACAAGCAGGCTCCTTATCTAAAAATCTTATGTGAGCTGTGCAAGCAGAAAGACTTAAACTAAGTGCCAGACAGGTAGTTAATCACCATAGCTAAGAATAATCATGCTTAAGCTACATAACCTTTACTTGGGACATAGAATAGGAAAACGTCCTTCAGTTATTTTCTTATAGCTTAACAGTAGAGCAATAGAATAGTAACCTTGGAATAGAAATAATAAACTAGCCCTTATAATGGAACACAGAGACTAACCTTAAGAATAGAATGTAGAAACATAGACAATAGATAAGATTAAAATCAGCAGAGCTAAATAGAAATAAGATTTTTAGCAAAGGTCAGATAAGAAACTGTAAACATAAAACAAGAAACTGTAAAAGGTAAAAGGAGGAACTGAAACATACCATGATGTAACTATAGATGCTTGCTGATAGAATCAAATAGTATAAATACAGTTGTAACAGGGCAATAAAGGAGAACCTGATTATGCTGATCATCAGAATGCTGTCTCCGTGTCCTTCATTCTTCGCCAATGCTGTCCACACCTTTGGGGTCCCCTGGACTGCTGGGGCTGGACCCTGGCACCTTTTATTTCTTCTTCGTGTCTGATTGCAATGGCTAGTACTTCCAGTACTATGTCGAACAGGAGTGGTGAGAGTGGGCATCCCTGTCTTGTTTCTGTTCTTAGAGAAAATGGTTTTAATTTCTGCCCATTGAGTATGATGTTGGCTGTGGGTTTGTCATATATGGCTTTTATTATGTTGAGGTATGATCCTTCTATTCCCACCATGCTGAGAGTTTTTATCAAGAAAGGGTGTTGGATTATGTCAAATGCTTTTTCTGCGTCAATTGATATGACTATGTGATTTTTATCTCTCAATTTGTTAATGTGATGTATCACGTTTATTGATTTGCAGATATTGTATGATCCTTGCATCCCCGGGATAAATCCTACTTGGTTGCCAGAGACCAATTCTGGCATGTCATAATTTCAAGAGTTGCATCAAAAGGTGGATGAGACTTGGAGACTCAACAGGGTTGAGTCACACATGTAATCACCTGTTGGGAATGACTGATGGCATTTCCCCAAACCTGAATAGTAAACTGATTGCGGCTGCCTGACAGCTAAAAGGCATCTTAATCTACATGTTATTGCCTCCTGCTGGCCAAACACCTGTATAGCCGTAGGCTAATTCCCCCATTCTGACAATGTTTCTGTATACTCTTTGAAGCGTATATCTCTGCCTTGCCTCAGGACAAATTGTGTTAATAAAAAGCATGGGGTCCTAGAGACTACGAGAGAACCTAAGACCTTAGACCAGGGGTCCTCAAACTACAGCCCGCGGGCCACATGCAAATACAAATATTGTATTTGTTCCCGTTTTGTTTTTTTACTTCAAAATAAGATATGTGCAGTATGCATAGGAATTTGTTCGTAGTTCTTTTTAAACTATAGTCCGGCCCTCCAACGGTCTAAGGGACAGTGAACTGGCCCCCTGTTTAAAAAGTTTGAGGACCCCTGCCTTAGACTTAAGATCTTGGATTTTAGCTCCTTTAGCTAAGCTCCTCTGACCCCCAATGCCTTTCAAAATTATATCTCATCTCCGGACTCTTATTTAACATCTACGAACAGCAGTCTCCAGATTCCTGAACCCTTCTTGATGCTGGGACAAGAACCCCAGCACTTGGTCATGGTGTATGATCTTTCTGATGTACTGCTGGATCCGATTTGCTAGAATTTTGTTGAGGATTTTTGGCATCTGTGTTCATGAAGGATATTGGCCTGTAATTCTCTTTCATTGTGATGTCTTCATCTGTTTTTGACATTAGAGTGATACTGGCTTCATAGAATGAACTTGGAAGTGTGCCTTCTTGAATTTTTTGGAATAGTCTGAGGAGGATAGGTTTTAGTTCTTCCTTGAATGTTTGGTAAAACTCCCCTGTGAAGCCATCTGGCCCCAGGCTTTTGTTTGCTGGAAGCTTTTTGATGACTGCTTCAATTTCTTCCATAGTTATCAGCCTATTGAGATTTTTAGATTCTTCCTGATTGAGTTTTGGAATGTAGTATTTTTCTAGGAATATGTCCATTTCCTCCAGGTTGTTTAATTTGTTGGAGTAGAGTTGTTCATAGGATTTTTTAACAATCCTTTGTATTTCTGTGGGGTCTGTTGTTATTTAGCCTCTTTCATTTCTGATTTTGTTTATTTGGGTCCTCTCTCTTTGCTTCTTGGTGAGCCTGGCTAGAGGTTCATCAGTCTTGTTTATCTGGCTCTTGGTTTCGTTGATCTTTTGTATTTTTGTGTGTGTGTGTGGTTTTAGTTTTTTTGTTTGTTTGTTTGTTTTTGGTCTCTATGTCATATATTTCTGCTCTGATCTTTATTATCTACTTTCTTCTGCTCACTCTGGGCTTTTCCTTTTGCTCTCTTTCTAATTCTTTAATTTGTAGAGTTAGGTGATTTTTTTAATCATTTTTTCTTGTTTTTTGAGGTAGGCCTGTAGAGCTATAAACTTCTATTTCCTCCGTAGTTATCATCCTATTCAGGTTTTCTCATTCTTCCTCATTGAGCTTTGGAAGATTGTAATTTTCTAAGAATATGACCATTTCTTCCAGGTTGTCCAGTTTGTTGGAATATAGTCATTCATAGTATTTTTTTTATGATCCTTTGTATTTCTGTTGGGTCAATTATTAGTTCACCTCTTTTGTTTTGTAGTTTGTTTATTTGGGCCCTCTCTCTTTGTTTCTTGATGATTTTGGCTAGAGGTTCATCAATCTTGTTTATCTTTTCAAAGAACCAGCTCTTGGTTTTGTTGACATTTTATATTAATTTTTTTAATCTTTATGTTATGTATTTCCACTCTGATATTTATTATTTCATTTCTTCTACTTACTCTAAGATTTTATGGTTGTTGTCTTTCTAATTCTTTAAGTTGTAGGGTTATCATTATTAGAGCTTCTTTCTTTCTGTCTTTCTTTCTTCTTTCTTCTTTTCTTCTATCTTTCTTTCTCTTTCTTTTCTTTTTCTTTTTTTTTTAACATAGGCTTGTAATGCTATGAACTTCCTTCTGAGGACTGCTTGCACTGTGTCTCAAAGATTTGGGGTTCTTGTGTGTTCATTTTCATTTGTTTCCAGGATGTTTTTTATTTCTTCCTTGCTGTCTTTGGTAACCCATTCATTGTTTAATAACATGCTCTTTATCCTCCACATGTTTGAATGTTTTTGAGTGTTTTTATTGTATTTAATTTCTAATTTCATGCATGGTGATCTGAGAAAATGCTTGACATGATTTCAATCTTCTTGAATGTGTATATACTTACTTTGTGTCTTAAAACGTCTATCTTTGAAAATGTTCCATGTGCACTTGAGAAGAATGCATATTCTCTAGCTTTGGGGTGAAATGTACTGTAAATGTCAATTAATTGCATCTGATCTAGTGTGTTGTTTAGGATCACTGTTTCCTTATTGACTTTTTTGTCTGGACGACCTATCCAGTGATGTTAGTGGGGTGTTAAGGTCCCCTACTATGAATGTATTGCTGTCTATCTCTCCCTTAAAATTTTCCAGAAGTTGTTTTTTTTAAAAAATATATTTTATTGATTTTTTACAGAGAGGAAGGGAGAGAGATAGAGAGCTAGAAACATCGATGAGAGAGAAACATCGATCAGCTGCCTCCTGCACATCTCCTACTGGGGATGTGCCCGCAACCCAGGTACATGCCCTTGACCGGAGTCGAACCTGGGACCCTTCAGTCCGCAGGCTGATGCTCTGTCCACTGAGCCAAACCGGTTTCGGCCAGAAGTTGGTTTTTGGGTTTTTTTTTTTGGTTTTTTTTTATATATATAATTGGATGCTTCTGTATTGGGTGCATATATATTGACCAGAGTTATATCCTCTTCTTTATTGATCCCCTTAGTATTATGAAGTAGCCTTCATTATATCTTGTTATGGCCTTTGCTTTGAAGTCTATTTTGTCAGACATGAGTATTAGTACCTCAGCTTTTTTTTTCATTTCTATTTGCCTGGAAAATTTTTTCCATCCCTCTACTCTCATTCTGTGTGAGTCCTTTGTTCTTGAGTGAGTCTCTTGTAGACAGCATATATATGCATCATGTTTTCTTATCTATTCAGCTACCCTCTGTCTGTTGATTGGAACATTTAAACCATTTACATTTGAGGTTATTATTGATAGGTACTTGTGTATTGTCATACTTATTCTTTATGCCTGTGTTCTTCTCTTTCTATTTATTTTTCTTACAAGGGTCCTTTTAGCATTTCTTACAGTGTTGGTTTGGTGGTAATAAACTCTTAGCCTTTTTTCCCCCCTGTGAAGCTCTTCATTTCACCTTCAATTTTGAATGATAGTCTTCCTGGATAGAGTAATCTTGGGTTCCATCCCTTGGCTTTCATTACTTTGTATACTTCATGCTATTCCCTCCTGGCATGAAGTATTTCTATTGAGAAGCCAGTTGACAATCTGATGGTAACTCCCTTATAGGTAACTTTCTGTCTCTCTTGTAGCCTTTAAGAATCCTTCTTTGGCACAGCTAGCATGGCTCAGTGGTTGAATGTCAACCTATGAACCAGGAGGTTAAGGTTCAATTCCCATGTCCCCAGTAGTGGGGAGTGCAGGAGGCAGCCAATAAATGACTCTCTCTCATCATTGATGTTTCTATCTCTCTCTCTCTCCCTCTCACATCCTCTCTGAAATCAATAAAAAAATGAAAAGAATCTTTTTTTGTCTTTAATGTTTGTCATTTTCATTATTATGAGCCTAGGTGGGGGTCTTTTGAGCTTCACCTTGAGTGAGACTCTTTGACCCTAGAAATTGAGTGACATTTCCCTTCACCAGGTTAGGGAAATTTCCTGCATTATTTCTTCAAACAGGTTCTCTATTCCTTTCTCTGATTCTAGTCCTTCTGATACCCCCATAATACAAATGTTGTTGTGTTTTATGCTATACCAATGCTCCCTTAGACTCTCCTCCGGTTTCTTAACTTTTTATCCATTTGGTGCTCTGAATGGGAGTTTTTTTTCTACCTTATCTTCTTCTTTTCTGTGTATATACTTCTTTATTGTTGAAAGTATTAAATATGTCTCTGCTTTTTCCCCACTAACACCCCCAGTCCATCACCGCCTCCCTGCCCCAGGCCTTTAGCACCCTATTGTCTGTGTCCATGGGTTATGCATATAGGTATATAAGGTTTTTGGATGATTACTAACCACCCACCCACCCTCATCTGCCTTCCCTCTGAGATTCTTCACTCTGTTCCTTGCTTCCATACCTCCGGATCCACTCTGTTCATCAGTTTATTTTCTTACTTAGATTCCACATATGAGTGTTATTATGTGAAACTTGGCTTTCTCTGACTGACTTATTTCACTTAGCATGATACTCTCCAGGTCCATCCATGCTATCTCAAAGGGTAAGATTTTCTTTTTTTTTTCTGCTGCATAGTATTCTATGGTATAAATTTACCACACCTTTTTTATCCACTCATCTACTGATGGGTACCTGAGCTCTTTCCAGATCTTAGATATTATAAATTGTGCTGCTATGAACATAGGGGTGCATATATTCATTCTGATTGATGCTTCAGGTTTCTTAGGATATATTCCTAGAAGTGGGATCACTGGGTCAAATGGCAATTCCATATTTAATTTTTTAAGAAAACTCCATATTGTTTTCCATAATGTTTGCATGCCCACCAGCAGTGCACGAGGGTTCCATTTTCTTCACATCCTTGCCAGCACTTGTCATTTGTTGATTTGTTGATAATAGCCATTCTGACAGATGTGAGATGATATCTCATTGCTGTTTTGATTTGTATCTCAGATGATTAGTGACTTTGAGCATGTTTTCACATGTCTCTGGGTCTTCTGTATGTCATCTTTCAAAAAGTGTCTATTTAGATCCTTTGCCCATTTTTTGATTGGATCATTTATCTTCCTTTTGTTAAGTTGTATGAGTTCTGTAAATTTTGGAGATTAAACCCTTATCGGAAATATCATTGGCAAATATGTTCTCCCATGCACTGGGCTTTCTTGTTGTTTTGTTGATGGTTTCTTTTGCTGTGCAGAAGATTTATATTTTGATATAGTCCCATTTGTTTATTTTCTTCTTAGTCTCCATTGCCCTAGGAGCTGTGTCTATAAAGATATTGCTACCACATATGTCTGCCATTTTGCTGCCTTGTAGGATTTTTATGGTTTCCCATGTTACATTTAAGTCCTTTAGCCATTTTGAGTTTGTTTTTGTGTATGGTGTAAGTTGGTGATCTAGTTTCATTCTTTTGCATGTATCTGACAAAATTTCCCAGCACCATTTATTGAAGAGACTGTCTTGACTCCATTGTATGCTCTTGCCTCCTTTGTCAAATATTAGTTGAGCGTAATGGCTTGGGTCGATTTCTGGGTTCTCTGTTCTGTTCCATTGGTCTATATGTCTGTCTATAAGGCAGTTTTGAGAACTGTGGCTTGGTAATATAGCTTGATATCTGATATTGTGATCCCTCCAAATTTGTTGTTATTTCTCAGAATTGCTGTGGCTATTCAGGATCTTTTTTTATTCCAGATGAATTTTTGGAGAGTTTGTTGTAGATCTTTGAAATATGCCATTGGTATTTTAATGGGGAATGCATTGAATCTGTGGATTCCTTTGGGTAGTATGGACATTTTAATTATGTTGATTGTACCAATCCATGAACATGGTATGTTCTTTCATTTGTTCATGTCTTCCTCTATCTCTTTATTCAATGTCCTGTAGTTTTCTGAGTATAGGTTTTTTATATCCTTAGTTAAATTTATTCCTAGGTATCTTAATTTTTTTTGGTGCAACGGTAAATGGGATTTTTTTTTTCATTTCTCTTTCTGTGAGTTCATTATTGGTGCATAAAAATGCCATAGATTTCTGGGTGTTGTTATTGTATCCTGCTACATTGCTGAATTCGTTTATTAGGTCTAGTAGTTTTTTGGTGGAGTCTTTGGGGTTTTCTCTGTATAGAATCATGTCATCTGAGAATAAGGACAGCTTTACTTCTTTTCCAATTTGGACGCCTTTTATTTCTTCTTCTTCTCTGATTGCTGTGACTAGCACTTCCAGGACTATGTCGAACAGGAGTAGTGAAAGTGGGCATCCCTGTTCTTGTTCCTGTTCTTAGGGGAAATGAGTTTAGGTTTTGCCGATTGAGTCTGATGTTGGCTGTAGGTTTGTCATATATGGCCTTTATTATGTTGAGGTATGATCCCTCTATTCCCACTTTGCTGAGAGTTTATATCAAGAAAGGGTGTTGGATTTTTTATTTTTTTTATTTTGTTCTATTGCTTAAAGTATTACAAAGAGTATTACATATGTCTCCTTTTATATTTTTCCCCCTTAACATTCCCCTGGACTCTGCTACCCCTCAGTGTCTTGTGTCCATTGGTTATGCTTATATGCGTTCATACAAAGTCCTTCGATTGATCTCTTACCAACCCCCCCCCCCCCCCAAGCATCCCCGGCCTTCCCGCTGTAGTTTGACAGTCTGTTCCATGTTGCTCTGCCTCTGTATCTATATTTGTTCATCAGTTTATAATGCTCTTGCCTCCTTTGTCAAATATTAGTTGAGCATATTGGTTCGGGTCTATTTCTGGGTTCTCCATTCTATTCCATTGATCTATATGTCTGTTCTTGTGCCAGTACCAGGCAGTTTTGAGAACAGTGGCTTTGTAATACAGCTTGATATCTGGTATTGAGTCCCACCTATGTTGTTCTTCTTTCTCAGGATCACTGCAGCTATTCGGGGTCTTTTTTTATTCCAGATGAATTTTTTGAGGGTTCTTTTTGGTCTGTGAAATATGCCGTTGCTATTTTAATGGGAAGTACATTGAATTTATAGATTGCTTTGACTGGTATGGACATTTTAATGATGTTGATTCTACCAATCCATGAATATGGTATGTTCTTCCATCTGTTTATGTCTTCCTGTATCTCTTTTCTCAACATCCTGTAGTTTTTTGGGTAGACGTCTTTTACCTCTTTAGTTAAGTTTATTCCTAGGTATTTTAATTTTTTTGGTGTGATGGTAAATGGGATTGCTTTTTTAGTCTTCCTTTCTGTAAGTTCACTATTGGTGTATAGAAATGCCATAGATTTTTTGGCATTAGCTTTGTATCCTGCTACATTGCCGAATTCATTTATTAAGTCTAATAGTTATTTGATGGAGTCTTTAGGGTTTTCTTTATACAATATCATGTCATATGTGAATAAGGACAGTTTTACTTCTTCTTTTCCAATTTTGATGCCTTTTATTTCTTCTTCATGTCTAATCATAATGGCTAATACTTCCAGTCGTATGTCGAACAGGAGTGGTGAGAGTGGGCATCCCTGTCTTGTTTCTGTTCTTAAGGGAAATGGTTTTAGTTTTTGTCCATTGAGTATGATGTTGGCTCTGGGTTTGTCATATATGGCTTTTATTATGTTGAGATATGATCCTTCTATTCCCATCTTGCTGAGAGTTTTTATCAAAAATGGGTGTTGGACTTTGTCAAATGCTTTTTATGCATCAATTGATAAGACTATGTGGTTTTTTTTCTCTCAATTTGTTTATGTGATGTACCACGTTTATTGATTTGGGGATATAGTACCATCCTTGCATCCCTGGGATAAATCTTACTTGGTCATGATGTATGATCTTTCTCATGTACTGCTGGATCTTATTTGCTAAGATTTTGTTGAGGATTTTGGCATCTGAGTTCATGAAGGATATTGGCCTGTAATTCTATTTCATTGTGTTGTCTTTACCTGGTTTTGGTATTAGGGTGATGCTGGCTTCATAGAATGAGCTTGGAAGTGTTCCTTCCTCTTGAATTTTTTGTAGTAGTCTGAGGAGGATAAGTTTTAGTTCTTCATTGAATGTTTGGTAAAACTCTCCTGTGAAGCCGTCTGGCCCAGGGCTTTTGTTTGCTGGAAGCTTTTTGATGACTACTTCAATTTCTTCCATAGTTATTGGCCTGTTGAGATTTTTAGATTCTTCCTGATTGAGTTTTGGAATGTTGTATTTTTCTAGGAATATGTCCATTTCCTCCAGGTTGTTTAATTTGTTGGAGTAGAGTTGTTCATAGTATTTTTTAACAATCATTTGTATTTCTGTGGGGTCTGTTGTTATTTCGCCTCTATCAATTCTAATTTTGTTTATTTGGGTCCTCTCTCTTTGCTTCTTGGTGAGCCTGGCTAGAGGTTCATCAGTCTTGTTTATCCTTTCAAATAACCAGCTCTTCGTTTCATTGACCTTTTGTATAGTTTTTTTGGTCTCTATGTCATTTATTTCTGCTCTAATCTTTACTATCTCCTTCCTTCTGTTCACTCTGGGTTTTTCTTGTTGCTCTCTTTCTAATTCTTTAATTTGTAGAGTTAGCTGATTTACTACCATTTTTTTCTTGTTTTTTGAGATAGGCCTGTAGAGCTATAAACTTCCCTCTCAGGACTGCTTTCATTGTGTCCCATAGGTTTTGGATTGTTGTGTTTTCATTGTCATTAGTTTCCAGGATGTTTCTAATTTCTTCTTTGATCTCATTGGTAGCCCAATCAATATTTAATAACATGCTATTTAGCTCCCAAGTGTTAGAGTGTTTTGGATTGTTTTTATTGTACTTTATTTCTAATATTATGCCATTGTGGTCTGAGAAGATGCTTGGTATGATTTCCATCTTCTTGAATTTGGGAAGACTTTGCTTGTGACCCAATATGTAGTCTATTTTTGAAAATGTCCCATGTGCACTTGAGAAGAACGTATATTCCGCGGCTTTGAGGTGAAATGTTTTAAAGATGTCAATTAACTCCAACCTATCTAGTGGGTCATTTAGGATTGCTATTTCTTTGCTGATTTTTTGTCTAGAGGATTTATCCAATGATGTCAGTAGTGTATTACAGTCCCCTACTATGATTGTATTGTTGTCTATCTCTCCCTTGATGTCTTCCAGGAGTTTTTTTTTAATGTATTTGGGTGCTCCTACATTGGGTGCATATATGTTTATCAAGGTTATATCCTTTTGTTGTATCGATCCCTTTAGTATTATGAAGTGGCCTTCCTTATCTCTTGTTATGGCCTTCACTTTGAGATCTATTTTGTCCAATATAAGTATTGCTACCCCAGCTTTTTTTTCATTTACATTTGCCTGAAAGATACTTTTCCCATCCCTTCACTTTCGGTCTGTGTGAATCCCTTATTCTGAGGTGAGGTTCTTGTAGACAGCAAATATATGGGTCATGTGTTTTTATCCATTCAGCCACTCTATGTCTTTTGATTGGAGCATTCAGGCCATTTAAATTTAAAGTTATTATTGAAAGGTACTTGTTTGTAGCCATTTTTATTTTTTGTGCCTGTTTTCTTTCTTAGCTTTTTATTTCTTCTTTTAACACCAGTCTATTTAGCATTTCTTGCATTGCTGGCTTGGTGGTGATAAACTCCCTTAGCCTTTTTTTGTCTGCGAAGCTTCTTATTTCCCCTTCAATTTTGAATGATAGCCTTGCTGGATAGAGTATTCTTGGATTCAGTCCCTTGCTTTGCATCACTTTGTAAATTTCCGTCCATTCTTTTCTGGCCTGATGTGTTTCTGTTGAGAAATCATTTGATAATCTAATGGGAGATCCCTTGTATGTAACTTTCTGTCTCTCTCTTGCAGCCTTTAAGATTCTCTCTTTGTCCAGAACATTTGCCATGGCAATTATGATGTGTCTTGGTGTTGGTCTTTTCAGGTTCATCTTGTTTGGGACTCTCTGTGCTTGTGTGACTTTTTTCTTCCCCACCTCAGGGAAGTTTTATGACATTATTTCCTCAAATAGGTTTTCTAACCCTTGTTCCTCTTCATGTTGTTCTGGAACCCCTATTATTCATATGTTGCTTCATTTCATGTTGTTCCATAGCTCCCTTAGGCTCTCCTCCTGTCTTTTAATCTTTTCTCCAATTGCAGTTCAGTTTGGGTGTGTTTTGCCTCCCTGTCTTCTAATTCACTAATTCGGTCCTCCGCTTCTCCTACTCTACTGTTGAAACTTTCCATGGTGTTTTTTATTGAAGCTATATCACTCTTCATTTCTTCTTGATTCTTATATAAGTTATTGAGTATTTCTTCTTGATTCTTAGATTCTAAGTTGTTGATTTTCTTCCTCTATCCGATTTATGCACTCTAGGACCCTTAGTCTGAATTCTTTTTCTGACATATTGCATGCCTCTGTTTCACTTAGCTGCCTTTCTGGTGATTCCTCCTTTTCTTTCCTTTGGGTGTATCTTTGTCTACCCATTTTTGGTCTCACCGACTGATCTAGATGTCGAGTCGTGCAGGGGTTACTCCTTGGGTGGCAGTGGTTCCCTTGGGTGCAGTTGCTCCTCAGGTGGTCATGGTAGTGGCTGCTCCTCAGTTTGCAGCAGCTCCTCTGGTGGGTGCTGTTCATACAGTGGTGCCTCCTCTGGCTGGTAGGTGAGGCTACTCGCAGAGCTGTTGTTCCTTGGACTGGGGTGAGCTGATCACGAGGCTGCTGCTCTTCAGGTAGGGGTGGGCTGAGCGTGGCTGCTGCTCCTTGGACAGGAGTGAGCTGTTCATGTGGCTTCTGCTCCTCGGATGGGCACAGACTGCTCACATGGCTGCTGCTCCTTGGATCAGGGCTGGCTATACACTGCTGCTGTTCCTCAGATGGGGCAGGCTGCTCATGAGGCTGCCGCTCTTTGGACAGTGGCAGGTTGCTTACAGGGCTACTGCTCCTCGTACGGGTGCGGGCTGCTCTTCAGATTGGGGATGGGCTGCTTGTGTGGCTTCTGCTCCTCGGGCGGGAGTGAGCTGCACATGCAGCTGCTGCTCCTTGGATGAGGGTGGGATGCTCACCCAGCTGCTGCTTGTCGGACTGGTGCATACTGCGTATGGCTGTTGCTCCGTGGACCAGCGTGGGCTGTGCAGGGCTGCCGCTCCTCAGATGTGGTTGGTCTGTCTGCTCGTGTGGCTGCTGCTCCTTGGACAGGGGCGAGCTGCTCAGGCGTCTGCTGCTCCTCAGGCCAGAGTGAGCTTCACGTGCAGTTGCTGCTCCTCATACGGGGGCTGTCTGCTTGCATGGCTGCTGCTCCTCGGACAGGGAATGGGCTGCTTGCATGGCTGCTTCTCTTCGGGTGGGAGCAAGCTGCACGTGTGTCTGCTGCTCCTCAGATGGGGGCAGGCTGCTCACCCAGCTGCTGCTCTTTGGAGAGGTGTCGGCTGTGTGTGTCTGCTGCTTCTCAGACCAGTGTGGACTGCACAGGGCTGCCGCTCCTCGGACATGGGCGGTCTTCTTGTGTGGCTGCTGCTCCTCCGATTGGGGCAGGCTGCTCAGGCAGCTACTGGTCCTTGAATGGGAGCGGGTTGCTTATGCTGTTCCTCATATGGGTATGGGCTGCTCACACCGCTGCTGCTCCTTGTATGAGGGAAGACTGCTTGTGCAGCTGCTGCTCCTCAGATGGGGGCAGGTTTCTCACACACCTACTGCTCCTCAGACGGGGAAGGCTGCTCACGTGGTTGCTGCTCCTCAGATGAGGGAGCGGGCCACTCACACAGCCTATAGCTGCTGCTCCTTGGACAGGGACAGGCCACGTGAGGCTTCTGCTCTTAGGCCTGGGGCAGGCTGCTCATGGGGCTTCTGCTCCTTGGACAGGAGTGGGCTGCTTATGTGGTTGCCATGCCCCGGACTAAGGCATTGGTCCGGTCAGAGGGGAGCACACTTAGACCTCACAGGAGCTTGCGCCCAGGGTGGCTGGAGACTCGTTGACCATGGGACCATAGCCAAGGTAGCAGGTCCCTGGCAGGGGTGTCTGTAGAGTCCCAGGTGTTATCAGAGGACACCCTGGTTGGGGGTGAGGCCTGGCTCCCAGTTACAGCAGCTCTCCCCTTAAAAATGCTAGGCTTCTGAGGAAAAGCCAGCCTCCCAGAACTGCTTACAACGGTAGCGGAGGCTGCCTAGTTAAGCGAGCCCATTTAGCCTGACCCTGAAGGTCCTGTGGGATCTACCTGTGACTCACTCATATACACACACACACATCCCACATGACCACACACTCCTCTTTTGGTCCCTCACTGACTCACACTTTCTCCCTCACTGCCGCCTTCTTCTTGCCTCTGTAGTTGGGTCTGGTGTGTTATTGACCCGTTTGTGGATGGAGTTTCCTCTCCAGGTGTCTGGTTATGAAGCTCACTCTCTAGCACCTGGCCAGACAGGATAAAATTCACCTCGACAAGACACAACACAAACCAAAGCACGAATGTACTCAGGACAATAATAACCTCACTACAAGTGACCACCTGAAAAAAGTGAATTAGGGGTGAGAAAAGAGAGCATAAATGATAACAAAGAGAGTGAAAAAGATAAGAGAGAAAAGAAAAAGGAAGAAAAAGGTCCCAGACTCAGGCATGACTCAGCACCAAACTCGCTGCCACTTCTCCTGGACCCCCCTTTTCCCAGATTCCACAATTCCGCACCTTCTCTCACACTCCAGCCATGGTTAAGTGTCTGTATCCAAAAGGTCCTATGCACTAGGCTCTATGAAGAAAGGCACAAGCCACAGAGGCTGAAGAGGCTTCACCTCTACACACTCCTCTCCTGCCGACACTCTTCAGCCTTTCCTGGTTGTGGACCCAGATCTAGAATCCCCTGCTGACCAGCAGTTCTGTGTACCTTCTTTCCACTGTTCCTGTCCCAAGGGATGTGGCCCAAGCCAGGGCCGTGTGGATTCACTCTGATCCTCAGAGCTCAGAGATCTGGCCGATTATCCTTCCCAGAGCCTTGACTTCACCTTTCTCCACGAGTACTCTGCCTTTTCCGGCTGCAAACTGTCTCCCAAATGAATCTCCTCTGCCAATTCGGGCTGGATGTTACTCGTTTCAGCAGCTCACCCTATCTGCTCCCGGACAAGGCACGGGACACGTCCATCTATACTGCCACCATTTTGTCTCCTCGATCGGGTGTTGGATTTTTTCAAATGCTTTTTCTTCATCAATTGATATGATTATGTGATTTTTGTCTCTCAGTTTGTTTATGTGAAGTATTGCATTTATTGAATTGCAGATATTTTACCATCCTTGCAACCCCGGAATAAATCCCACTTGGTCATGGTGTATGATCTTTCTAATGTAATGTTGAATCCAATTTGCTAGAATTTTGTTGAGGATTTTAGCATCTATGTTCATCAAGGATATTGACCTGTAATTCTTTTTCCTTTGTAGTGTCTTTATCTGGTTTTGAAATTAGGATAATGCTGTCCTTGTAAAAATAGTTGGGAAGTGTTCCTTCCTCTTGGATTTTTTGGAATAGTTTGAGGAGTATAGGTTTAATTTCATCTTTGAATGTTTGTTATAACTCCCCTGTGAAGCCAGGGCTTTTGTTTTTCTGGTAGTTTTCTTCTTCTTCTTCTTCTTCTTCTTCTTATTATTATTATTATTATTATTATTACTAGAGGCCCGGTGCACAAAAATTTGTGCACTCAGGGGGATCCTTCAGCCCGGCCTGTGCCCTCTCGCAGTCTGGGACCCCTCAGGGGATGTCCACCTGCTGGCTTAGGCCCGATCCCCGGGGGGGATCGGGCCTAAGCTGGCAGTCAGACATCCCTCTGGCAGCCCAGGAGCCCTCAGGGGATGTCCACTTGCCAGTGGGGACCAGGCCTAAGCTACAGTCGGACATCCTTTGAGCTGCTGAGGAGGCAGGAGAGGTTCCCGCAATCACTGCTGGGCTGGCAGCAATCAGCCTGGCTTGTGGCTGAGCAGAGCTCCCCCTGTGGGAATGCACTGACCACTGGGGGCAGCTCCTGCATTGAGCGTCTGCCCCTTGATGGTCAGTGTGTGTCATAGTGACCAGTCATTCCCAGTCGTTCTGCTGGTCAATTTGCATATTACTCTTTTATTATATGTCTGGTTTATTGGTGGGGGTTGGCTGGTTTGCCTTGAAGGGTGTCCGGGATCAGGGTGGGGGTCCTGCTGGGGTGCCTGGCCAGCCTGGATGAGGGGCTGAGGGCCATTTTCAGACTGGCCACACCCCCTTCAGGGTGAGGGTCCCTGCTGGAGTGCCTGGCCAGCCGGGTGAGGGGCTGAGGGCTGTTTTCAGGTTGGCCACACTTTCTTCAGTGAGGGCGGTCCTGCTGGAGTGCCTGGCCAGCCTGGGTGAGTGGCTGATGGCTGTTTGCAGGTTGGCCACAGCCCCTTCAGGGTGGGGGTCCCTGCTGGGGTGCCTGACCAGCCTGGGTGAGGGGCTAAGGGCTGTTTTCAGGCTGGCCACAGCCCCTTCAGGGTGGGGGTACCTACTGGGGTGCCTGGCCAGCCTGGGTAAGGGGCTGAGGGCCGTTTGCAGGCTGGCCACACCCCCTTCAGGGTGGAGGGTCCTGCTGAGGTGCCTGTCCAGTCTGGGTCAGGGGCTGATGGCTGTTTGCAGGCTGGCCACGGCCCCCAGCCACCCAAGCTCCCAGTGGAGGCTGGCTGGAAGCAGGTATCTAGGATTTATCTTCTATTAGTGAAACTTTGTTGCCTTTAGCAGAGGCCACAGCCGGCCAGGGCAGGCAGGAAGCTTGGCTTCCTCCATCACCAGGGCAACCAAGCCTCCTGCTTGCTCCAGCTCTGTGGTTGCCAGTCGCCATCTTGGTTGGGTTAATTTGCATATAGTCGCTCTGATTGGCTGGTGGGCGTGGCGTGAGGTGTAACAAAGGTACGGTTGATTTGCATGTTTCTCTTTTATTAGATTAGATTACTGCTTCTATTTCATCAGTTGTTAATGGCCTATTCGGGTTTTCTGATTCAGTTTTAGGAGATTGTATTTTTCTAGTTATTTGTACATTTCATCCAGATTTTCCAACTTGTTGGCATATAGTTGTTCATATTATTTTCTTACAATCCTTTTTATTTCTGTGGTGTCAATGGTTACTTCTCCACTTTGATTTTTTATTTTATTTTCTTGAGTCTTCAGTCTTAGTTTCTTTTTTTCTTTTTTTTTCTTTTTTTTTTTTTTTTTCCAGGGGGAAAGATCCTGTTACTGGGGTGGACACTGGGCATGCACCAGTCCATGATAAAATGACTTAAGAGAATTATCTTAAAGGGTTGACTTCTTCCTGTGGTGTATTCTCAGAGCAGGGTTCGGGCACGGAATACATCCTGTTGGTGTTACAGAAAAAACCGGACCAGAACCAAACAGCACTCTGAGAGTTTGGAATTACACTTTATTCACCACGGTGGGCCTAGGGAAATGAATCCAAATCTAAGCAAAGCTACAAGCAGAACTTCCCTTTTTATAGAAGAGCCAGCCCTTTGTGTGCTTGCTGGCAGCGGACTTGAAAACTATAGAGTTCTATCCAATTAAAAAATGCACCTGGCATGGTATTGGGTGTATCTAGTCTCTGGCCTACAAGGTCAGATAGCTAAGTTTATCTCCTCCACTATTCAAGCAGGCTAGAAAGCAAAGTTACTTTTTCAGAATAAGAGGCCATCCAAAGAATAGCAGAGAATTCCAAACAGTAGTTTTACAGAATAGGGGTTTTCCTTCACATTACCCCCCCCCCCCCCCCGTTCCACAAGCTTTTCAGCCTTGTGGTACAACAACCATGGGATGTTAAGGTGAACAGGGGCGTTGACCGATCTTTTACTACTTCCTGCTGAAAAGGGGCGACGTCCAAGGGGTTAACATCCTGTTTCTTTCTCTGGGAGAGGTTTGTAGGGAATTCTTCTGGCTTGTAGGACCATTTGAAGTTTAAAGGCATCTAAATGGGATGAGATAAAGCGAGTAAACAGAATTAGAAGACATGGTCCTAGGATCATGGCCATGAGTAACATTAACAGTTGTCCTGTCAATGGATGGAGCTATTTCCAGATCTCCCCACCCCCCCTTGTAGCCCAGGTCTCAGATAACTCCTGTTTTATTCATCTTGTTTCTTTTTTATGTAGGAAGCAGTAATTTTATGGTGCTTCTGTATTCCAGCAAGGGCAGAAGAGTTCTCCTCCTGGGACTAGCCTCGGGTTCCTGCGGCACTCATAAAAAGACAAAATGATTATTACTAGAAAGATAAAAACAATGATTATCCAGAAATACCAGAGCATTTTGTCTTTAAGAGAAGATAAGAAACAAAGTGTAAGGAAGAATTCAGCAGGGTGTTCTCTGAATCCTTTGGAGTAGGTTGATTAGCCAGGTCCGTTGTCTTCTTGAGGGTGATCTGCAGCGGGTGTGTCTGGTCAGAGGTCACCTTCCAGTCAGGCTCCTTGCTGTCCTGGGCACAGAAGGAGCTGGGCTTGTGACCTGGCAGAGACAAACTATAAAAAATGGTCCGGTGGAAGGGAAAGAAAACATTTCAGTTTTAACAGGATTTTTCTCCTTAAAATTCCTCTATGGTTATCAAAAAACCAAATCAAGACTAATTTATCTACTGTATTCAATTTGGCCTGATGTTTGCATAAACACAACAAGAATGGTAACTGACTACCTTTGCTGGAATCTCATGGTTGAATCTTAATGTGCCCCGTAGGGCCAGGAAGCCAAGCCATCTAGTTGCCATCAGGCCTGCCTGTAGTATCTGCTGAGTTAGGTGAATCCCTCACCTGTAGCAACTCCACCTGAGCCCATGCTCTAGGCTTTAAGGCCCATCTCAGTAGCCCTCCTACTCGTTGCAGCCCAGAGTGAGTGGTGGTTCCGCAGGGACGCAGAGGCGTCCTTATTGCTCCCCTTCTACTCTGACCAACTGCCAGTGATGGTGGGGCATGGGCCTGACGCTCCAGCTCCAGCCATCTTCAGGGCTCCCAAGCAGGATACCAGGATTTTCCCGTGGCACTCTTATTGACTTCAAGTCTTCAGAGTCTAGACAGGCCTCTTTAAAACATGATACTCCAGTCAAAGTTTTCCATTAATAAAACCACTATTAGGAACCAGTCTTATTAAATCTATGCAAAGAAATGTATTGCCATGATTTATTAAGCATTGCAAAATTTCAGAGGAATTATATAAGGAGAAAAACATACTGACCTGATACGCTCCAAGATTTTCTGGTTTTCCTTGCCAGTCCCTTTTCATGGACTCTTCAGAGTAATATAACTGTCTTCAAATGGCAAGAAGAAATTTACAATATGTCTACATTCAAATAGATAGTTATAGCTCCCCCTGTAGTAGGGCTCCCCTCACTTGACTTGTTTTCTCAGAATGGACTAAAGGAGCTCTATTTCCTTACAGGGTTTTACGTGTCACAGGACCTCACAGGGTCTGTAATTTCTGTAACAGAGGGCTACTATTTATCCCTTTACTATTTCCTTCTGTTTCAAACAGGCCTTCCCCAGTTTCCTACAGTTGAGGTTTGTACCACCCCTGACATGGGCATGGTCACACAGGCCTGCAAGACAGTATATAGGCTGCCAACTGTTAACTGTCTCTTAATAGAGACCAAAATATGATGGGTATTCTTCTTTTCCCAGTTGGGCACCTTCCCTCTTGGCAGCTAGACATCCTTTACTTTTGGGGTTCACCCCACATAGTCCCTTTCCAGGACAGTTAACATATGGCCATAACAATGGCCTTTAATATGGGAAACTGAACACTTGCCAGTTACTCCCAAAGACTACCAAGGACTGTAGACCAACACAGGTCTACAGCAAATGCTGAGAGCTACATTCAAACCTGCAAGAGAATCAAAGGTTAATACAACATATTAATACAATGAAACATAATATTGGCAGCATGGCCGCTTCAGGCAGCTAAATCTTCTGCTACTACACATGACATATGGTAGGGCTATATAAACATCTTTAGGGAGGTGACTAAAGTCTACTCTTGACCTTCCTATATAAGGCAAAATTGTCCTTGTCTCGTTGGAGCCATGTCCATGAAGATGCAGGCATCATCTAAGTTTATTATACAATTTTCTGTAGGCCACTGTCAGAGCTGTGCATTGCATCCAGTTCTTCTTTTTAGCTATAAACACAGTCTGTCCAATTTTCTTAAAATGTATTCTGGCACAGGAGAAGGTTGTTTGCTGCACAGAGGCAGCTAACCTATACACAACTGGGCTCAGACATCTGCCCAGAAAACTGCAGTCTATAAGTTCAATATGCAGCCTCCAGTTCTCCTAACCCAAGGAGGTTTCAGCCAGTCTCTGAATCAGACTCCTCCTCTCTTGGAGAATTTCAAAGTCCTGATGGCTCCCAGGTCCAGGGAGAGTGCTCTTTTCTTTGCCCTTTTGTTAACCCTGTTTATTAGTTACAGGGCCCTGCTATCCTTGACTTCCCACCAGTCCCCTTTGTGGCAAAGCAACAACCAGGCCTCTTCCAAGGGAGTGCATTGGAAGGGGATATTAGCCCCTCCTCTTCCAGCAGCAACAGGTACTAAACCCTTTCAGTACATTTGCAAACAGGGAGCTTTTGCTAGCTCTATCCGCAGCTTTCCCTACTTCTCTCACTGCTGCTGCTTCTTTTAGGGCAGCGGGCAGCTCAGGCATCCAGCCCCCCCTTCTTTGACCTGGCTCTCAGCGGCTGAGTCTGCCTATTAAACAGTTCTAAACTTCTAAATCACCAGGGCGGCTGCGGATTTCAGGTCTGTTTCTCCTCCGCTTTTCTCCTGGGAGTTTAGTTGTTTTTAATGTATTAGAATTTTTTTATTCGTAGAAACCTTAATCTTTTAATGATTACCAAAAGTGAACAGTCAGCAATTTTGGATTAATATTTATGAACATATTTTAAAGTACTTTTACTCTTAAGATATATCTAGACCTTTTGTGACAAAATTAAGAACAGGTATCGATTTAATTTAGCATTGGAAGGGTTAAAAAGAATAAACCAGGGCAGAGAAAGACTGTGCTTACAGAAAACTTGTTGTGACCTTGAAGTTAGCTGATAATGCACCTGCTAGCAGTCTGCAGCCAGTAACACCCCCCTTCTTTGTCTCAGCCCAAGCCCGTTTCTTTTCCTTTTTACTTTTGATCTCTCCGACCAATTCCCCTGTCCCCCAGTCCAGTTGTTTGTCTCCCTTTAAACAGTGGGAATTTCGAAGAAAACTATAGACTGCTCCTATAGAGTCCTCCCTCCCGGAGGCTGGGGTCAGACCCGTGGGGAAGCATGACTCTTAGTCGGCCTGGAAAGATAACGGGTACATAGGGAGATTTTTTTGCAGACAGAGACCCTGGAGACCATCTGAAATTCAGTTACAGATGCTTTCAGAATCAGGATAAGGGAGGGAGGGAAAGACCAGGTTATATCCCCTATGAGGATTTTAATAAATAACTGAAAACGGCAAGTCAAATAAAACATATAACCACAAAGACAAAGACAACAGACCACACAAGACACACAATCAGGGGTTAACGGTGTCTATAGACAGTTAATAATAACTTCAGCCTTAGGGTCAGGGCCAGTAAATCTCTCCATCCTGCGGAGCTGCAAGGCCCCCCCCCCCCCCCCCCCCGTGTCCACCAATGAGATAAGAAAACCATAAATAACAAGTTCTTTGAAATTTATTACTTTGTTAATTTGCTAAGCAAATAGTTAACTTGAAAAGACTTCTCTCTTGCTTTTTACAAGCAATCTCAGAACTAAGCAATCTTGGAACTTAGCCAGCCTTTATTTTAGCCTTTAAATCTACCCTAGCACTTCAAAATTTCAATTTAATACAGCGAATTTACAACCCAGGTAAGAGCAACTGATAGACAGAAATTTTTGTTAGCGAAGTGGGCTATTCCTTCTGTAATGGCGAGCAAAAGACTCTGAGAACTATTAGAGACTCTTGCAGCCCATCGCGGGTCCAGTCCAAATGTCCAGCCAGATGAATTAACAGAAATACAAAATAAATCAAAGTAGCTTTCACTTCACACAGACCAGTAATGAGCAGCCAAAATAGACAAGCACTCATATTCATACTCTCAGTAGACTAGCCCAGACTGGAGCTGAGCAGATAAACAAAACAATGCCCAACTCCCCATAAGGGTGTGGGGGCACTCCTGGCACCCATGTCCCAGAACAGAATTCTCGACCAACATCTTGGTGAGAACCTACCGGAGGAGTTACGACTGTGTCCAGTCCCCCTTCTCGGTAGCAAATTGGCTAGTCCCACACAAACAAACAGCTGTTCACTCAGAGTTTAAACAAATTCCCAAATTCAAATAAATTCCAAATTCCAAATTCTAAATTCTAACAAATTCCAAATTCCAAAACAAATTCCAAATTCAAAACAAATTCCAAATTCCAAATTCCAAATTCCAAACAAATTCCAAATTCCAAATTCCAAACAAATTCCAAATTCCAAACAAATCCCCAATTCCTAAGGGAGCTCTGTGGCTTCCGGGAGGTGATCAAGCTCCCCTTCCACTCATTCCTAGTGGGCCAAATGGTAGGGGATTGGGGCCCCTACCTTACCAATTCTGTCGACAGGTCCCAAGGTGTGTCCGTCCATGCTCTCCAGATGCCGGCCGGGCCCTGGGCTGAGGTCCAGGAGTGCCCGGAGTTCCCCTGGTTCAATTCTGCTAAATTAGCAGAGCGGCGCCTCCCGGGGGTCTATCCGGCTCCCCCGGTCCTTAAACCCAGTCCACACCGGGGGCCAGAGGCCACGATGGGTGGTTCCCCAGTCTTCCTGGTCAGGGAACCAATGATGTTATAGAAAAAACCGGACCAGAACCAAACAGCACTCTGAGAGTTTGGAGTTACACGCGGCGGGCCTGGGGAAATGAATCCAAATCTAAGCAAAGCTACAAGCAGAACTTCCTTTTTTATAGAAGAGTCAGCCCTTTGTGTGCTTGCTGGCGGCAGCCTTGAAAACTATACAGTTCTATCCAATTAAAAAATGCACCTGGCATGGCATTGGGTGTATCTAGTCTCTGGCCTACAAGGTCAGATAGCTAAGTTTATCTCCTCCACTATTCAAGCAGGCTAGAAAGCAAAGTTACTTTTTCAGAATAAGAGGCCATCCAAAGAATAGCAGAGAATTCCAAACAGTAGTTTTACAGAATAGGGGTTTTCCTTCACATTGGAACAGGTGTCAAGGCCAAGTCTTTAAGGCCAGACCAGGGGATGGAAGTGGGAAGCAGGGCCCCACCTCTGTCACCCAGCTGCAGCAGGATTTATCTCTAGACACTCAAAGACACACTCTGATTCTCCAGAGGACTGGTGAGCAGGAGGAGGGGGTCTGGAGTGGGGTTGGGTAATGAATAAGAATGTTGTTTTTCAAGAAACATCTACCAACATCACACTACTGGGTCTGACATCCCCTTTAATCATCGCTCGGTACATTTTATAGCATAAATAAAGACTCAAGGAAAATAAATACACTGTGCCCCGACCCGCGGGACAACAACGGGGGAACGAAGAGACACCCTAGGAGAATGAAACAAACAAGGGACACGAAAGAATGGAGGCAAGACAAGTTCTGATCAAGCCTCAAACTTTATTCTCACAGCGGCAGAATATATACTGTTTTAGGGAAGGGGGGTGGGTAAAGGGGTCTATGGGCAGTAACCTTTTACTAGAGATTTATTAGGCTCCTGATGGCTGTGCTTATCAGTGGAGATGTGTGCTTTAGCAGGCTCCGGATGGCTGTGTGTTTATCAGTGGAGATGTGTGATTTAGCGGCTGTGTGAGGGTAGTTTATCTGTAACTGCTGGCCAATTTGCAAGACACAGGTGGTTTCTGGTAAATAGGAGTTTCTGGAGGAACCAGAAACTTATAATTCTTAAGATGGCTTTGTTTAAGCCAATATCTTTAATGGCTCCCAACAACACTGGCTTCTATAAGGTTGAAAGTGGTGTGCATGGCAGGGTGTGGGTATGTGAACCAGTGGGGAGGGTTGGCAGGATGCTTACACAGGGAAGGCGGGTGAGGAGCAGATAAGACATCAGTTAAGTGTCCTCATGCATGTCTGGGCTGTTGGTCCATGCGACCTTGCGGGGAGGCGCTGAGCTCTCACCCTTGATGTCCACTTGTTCCTAATCTCTCTTCTTGGCAGTGTTCTTTTTGTCCCATTGCTGATGTAGGTAGCACAAAAGGATATTTGTTTTTTCTGTCACAATAATCTGTTCAGATGGGTACTTGCAAGTGGACATGTAGACTGAAGGGCATTGATTTGAAGCTTTACACACAGAGTCGGCAGGAAATTGACTAAAATTGCTTTTGTTGTAGACTGGCAGTCCTTTCAAAAAATATGCCATCATCTGCTTCCTCTGTCCCCACCTCAGCTACTGCCTCAGCCGCCACAGCAGTCACCACAGCCACCTTCTTAACTGCCAGCGCACAATAACTTCCAGCCATGCTACAGCCTCTTCAGTCTTCATTTCTTGATGAGTCTGGCTAATGGTTCATCAATTTTGTTTATCCTTTTAAAGAACCAGCTCTTGGTTTCATTGATTTTTTTTTCAGTCTCTATGTTATTTATTTCTGCTGTAATTTTTATTATTTTCTTTCTTCTATTTACTCTTGTATTTTCTTGTTGCTTTCTTCCTAGTTGTTTAAGTTTAGGGTTAAATAGTTTATTGCTGATTTTTCTTGGTTGTTTTTTTTTTTTTTTTTGAGGTATGCCTGTATTGCTCTGAACTTCCCTCTCAGGACTGCTTTTTCTGTGTCCCAGAGATTTTTGGTTATTCTGTGTTCATTTTCATTTGTTTCCAGGAAGTGTTTTTATTTTTTTCTTGATCTCATTGGTAACCCATTCATCTATAATAATAAAAGTGTAATATTCCGGACGACCTTCTGGATGAAGCTGTGGTGGCAGGGGCCGAGGCAGAGGCAGCCGCTGTAGCAGTGGGGGCCAAGGCAGCTGCTGCAGTGATGGGGCCTGAGCCCTTTGTACAAAAGTTTGTGCATCAGGCCTCTAGTTGTTTAATAACATGCTATTTAGCCTCCATATGTTTGAATGTTTTTGGGTGTTTTACTGTAGTTGATTTAATTTCATTCCACTGTGGTCTAAGATGATGCTTTCAATCTTCTTGAACTTGTAGAGACTTGTTTTGTGTCCTAACATGTGGTCTTTCTTTGTGAATAACCCAAGTGTACTTGAGAAGAATGTATATTCTTCTGCTTTGGGGTGAAATGTCGTCTAAATGTCAATAAATCCATCTGATCATCTGATCAGTGTATCCTTTAGAGTCACTGTTTCCTTATTAATTTTTTGTCTGGAAGATCTATCCAGTGAAGTCAGCAGGGTGTTAAAGTCCCCTACTATAACTGTATTGTTGTCAATCTCTCTGCTAAAGTCATTTAGAAGTGTTTTTTTATATAATTAGGTGTTCCTATATTGGGTGCATATATGTTTAACAAGGTTATATATTCTTTTTGTATGGATCCCTTTAGTATTATGTAGTGACCTTTGTTGTCTCTTGTGATGGCCTTCATTTTGAAGTCTATTTTGTCAGATATGAGTATTGCTACTCCAGCTTTTTTCTTTTCTATTTGCACGGATAAACTTTTTCCCATTCCTTCACTCTCATCCTGTGTGTGTTTTTTGTTCTGAGGTGGGTTTCTTATAGACAGCATATAATTGGGTCATTTTTGTATCCATTCAGCTACCCTATGCCTTTTGATTGGAGCATTTAATCCAATTACATTCAGGATTATCATTGATAGATACTTATTTATTGCCATTTTAATTCTGTACGGTTAAGTTTCCCTCTCTATTTCTTCTTCTCATTACTGCTGGGGTCCAGCCCCAGCGGTCCAGGGGTTCCTAAAGGTGTGGACAGAGTCAGCAAAGAATGTTTTACACAGAGACAGCATTCAGAACTCTCTAGCTTTCCTTAGTCTCCGTGGATCTTCCCTGTGCCTGGCTGAGGCCACAGAGAAAGATCCCAAGGCAAGCTGAGCCTTTATTTTATAGTGAGAGGTAAATAAGGTAGTGGTTTCCATAGTTACACAGTTCTTGTGAATTTCACTTGTTTTGACCATGGTTACACTTCCTGCACTTCCTCAGCCTATTAGCTTCCCAGATAAGATCTAGGGAGTGTTATAAGGTCAAGCCTAATTATGCTAAGAGGACTGTGCCCTCTAAGCTGGGAATTGTTTGTGACTTTGCCCAAAGGTCAGTCCGAGGCTTAACCCTATATCAGCTCCCCACATCTCACCCTTCTTTTATTTTTTAAGCTACTATAATGAGAGTTTTTAAGCTACCATAATGACAGTAAAACTTAAGCATCAAACTTAAGCATCAAGAACAAAACTCTGGCTATTAAAAAAATAACAAAACAATGCCAATGCAAAACCCAAAACATTTTAAAACTTGAACATAACATTTTTAAAACTAGTAAGAATAATAAAACAATGGCAATGCAAAACAGCAATAAGTGAGAAATCAAACCACAGTAACATTTTTCTACCAAATGAAAGTTTCTTTTGCAGATTTACTCAGAGTCCTCCAACTTGGCTGAGAGAGTAGCTTTCACTTCTTGCTTTTCTACCATCACTGGGCCTCAGTTGTTAACTTCTTCAGCTGACCCCAAGTCGGTGGTTTGGTTGTCCTTGTTGATCTGGCTAACAGGTGTCATCACTGGCGATGGGCTTCCAGAAGTGTCAGCGCATTGTACGACTGGATCAAAGGGTCCATCAGGGCCATGTTTGATGGTGGTGTCAGTGTCTGGGGAGGAGTCAGCTGTGCCCTCTGGGTCAGCTGATATGGATAATACTGGGGAGGAGGAGGAGGAGGCGGAGATGGAGGATAGTAGAGAAAAAGAAGAGAAAGCAAAAGAACTACAAGGCATGGAAGTGTTTAGAAAAAAGAGGAAGAAGAAAGGGAAGAAGGCAGCATCCTGACACAGCCCTTTTCTTCAGCTGCCCCTTTCCCTGTGGTCCAAGGTAGAAATGGTCAAAACAAACCCTGTTGCAGTGAGAGGGCAGCTGCTGTCAGCCAGTCTCTGTCTTTACCTGGGTCCCGATCTGAGCTGGGCCAAGTCTCTTTCTGTTCCCGATCTGAGCTGGGCCAAGTATCTTTCTGTTATCTGGGTCCCAATCTGAGTTGGGCATGGGAAGCGAGAAGCAGCCATGGGGGCAGGAGACCTCCCTCAGAAGGGGCAAGTGTTCAGGCCCCTGCATAACTGGGGGGGTGAGGATCTGTGCCCCACCTCTGTTGACCCCCAAGTTCTCTCCTGCTGGCCCCTCTGCGACTGTGCCTGTCTTAGGTTGTTCCTCCCTGAGGAATCTTACCCGTCTTTGGCTAACCAGCCATCCTCCGGGGCCAAGCAGGGTGATGTGAGGTTCAGTATGTCCCTGTAGCCTCCACGCCCAGCACCTGCCTTGGGTTCCCCTCGCCTGCTGGCAGAGCCCCGGCTCTGGTCACATATCTTGGGGAACCCAGGTTTCTTCTCCAGGGAGGGCCCAGCTCACACCATTGGGCGAGAGACAGATCCATGGTACCAGCCACCATGACCTCAGCAAGAACAGAGAACTCAGGCAACATCTGTGGGCCTGGGACAGGGCTTTCTCAGCCCAGGATGTCAGGCTCTTGGTACAAGACAACTCCACCTATGGGGCATATACCAGACACTCCCAGTCATGGCAGAAAAGGGAGGTGCCTTTCCTGGAACAGTATGGTAGGGAGATTCTAGAAAAGGCTGTGTTCAGGAGAGAAGGAGAAAGGCCAAAGAACCAGCAAACAAGTAGTCAGATTGAGAAGAAAAGAAAAAGGAAAGGAGATGTGGGGCAAAGCTGGGACATAAGGACAGACAAATAGGAGGCACATGTGATCCTTCCAATGGACAGGTGGTTCCAGCTCAGGGCTGCACATCTGCTGCAGACAGGCACTGGTCAGGTGTGCTGACTCGGCCTCCCAGGGGTGACGGTCCCCAGGAGGGAGGCAGAGGCTGCTCCTTCTGGAAAGATACAAAACACAACCTCTTCCCCACATCATTACTAGATCTTGTAAAACTCTTGTATGGTTTGCATCCTTCCACTGGGCTAAGTCGGCAAAGGCTATTGTACAGGAGGCCTGATGCCTTTTGGCTACTGTACAACCCTCTGTGTTGTATTTCCAAAAAATCTAACATATAACATTATTCTCCCCCTTTTTTGTTTTTATAGAAAAGGTTTACATTGATGGAATTATGACCATATATAAACATACATACTCCTCTGTATTCACAACTTCCCACTTCAACCCCAAAAGCCGTAGCTTCACATTTCTACGGTGAATTGACTCCACCCCTGAGCCTCAGCACTTCAAAACAAAACCCCAATTTTGAGCCAAACTTTTAGTTTTTCTTTTTGTGTCAAGAGCTAACTTTGATATGTTAAAACTAAGTAAAATGCATTTACTCAATCCAAAACAGGCATTAAAAAGAAAAACCCCAAATGCTCTCTTGTATCCATTTTAAGAGTAGGATTGGCACTTTCTGTTATTACCTGAGTCCTGATCTATCACCCCAGGGAGAGCTTGCCAGTCCTGCACTTTCCCTGGGTGGAAAGGCTGCAGTGGGGTTAAGGATAAGGCTCCTTGGGCCTACCTTCTCCCATGCTTCTACATTTACCTTTCCGGCACCTTTCCTTCCTCAGAAAAGCATGGACACACTTCTATAAAACATTCTGTCTGACTGGGAGTAACCTTAACTCCTCTGCTAGCAAGCATATGTGTTTAAAGATCAATACAGAGTCTTTTTCCTTTAGACTCAGTATGGTACATCTTCTCAATCTAAGTTCTGTACTATCCACCTTCTTACCCTACTTATCCTCTATAGGGGGTCTGCAGCACCCTGGTGGAGTCCTATCCCTCCCGAGTGTGGGGGTTCTCCATGGAGGGGGGGGGCTTACCTAGGGGAATCCTGTTCGGCCTGTCTGGGCACCATATGCTGGGGTCCAGCCCCAGCAGTCCAGGGGTTCCCAAAGGTGTGGGTGGAGTCGGCGAAGAATGTTTTACACAGAGACAGCATTCAGAACTCTCTAGCTTTCCTTAGTCTCCATGGATCTTCCCTGTGCCTGGCTGAGGCCACAGAGAAAGATCCCAAGGCAAGATGAGCCTTTATTTTATAGTGAGAGGTAAATAAGGTAGTGGTTTCCATAGTTACACAGTTCTTGTGAGTTTCACTTGTTTTGACCATGGTTATACTTCCTGCACTTCCTCAGCCCATTAGATTCCCAGATAAGATCTAGGGAGTGTTATAAGGTCAAGCCTAATTATGCTAAGAGGACTGTGCCCTCTAAGCTGGGAATTGTTTGTGACTTTGCCCAAAGGTCAGTTCGAGGCTTAACCCTATATCAGCTCCGCATACATTACATCAATTACTTTAGCATTTCTTGTAATGCTGGCTTGGTAGTGATGTACTACTTCAGGCTTTTTTTTTTTTGGTCTGGGAAGCTCTTTGTTTGACCATCTATTTTGTATTTTTTTTTTTAATATATTTTATTGATTTTTTACAGAGAGGAAGGGAGAGAGATAAAGAGCTAGAAACATAGATGAGAGAGACATCGATCAGCTGCCTCCTGCACATCTCCTACTGGGGATGTGCCCGCAACCCAGGTACATGCCCTTGACCGGAATCGAACCTGGGACCTTTCAGTCCGTAAGCCGACGCTCTATCCACTGAGCCAAACCGGTTTCGGCTGACCATCTATTTTGAATGATAGCCTTGCTGGATATAATAATGTTGGTCTCAGATCCTTGCTTTCCATTACCTTGAGTAATTCATGCCATTCTCTTCTGAACTCTAAAGTTTCTGATGAGAAATCAGATGTTAGCATTATTGGAGCTCCTTTGTAGGTAACAGTTTGATTTTCTCTTGCTGCCTTTAAGATTCTTTGTCTTTAATTTTTGGCATTTTAATTACAATGTGTGTGGGCATGGGCCTGTTTGGGTTCTTCTTGCTTGGGGTTCTTTGTGCCTTCTGAACTTGTATGACTTTTTCCTATACTAGGAAAGGTATTCAAATATTGTTATGTTTCACATTGTCCCATAGATCCCTTATGCTTTCCTTCTTCTTCTTCTTCTTCTTTTTTTTTTTTTTTGTAATGTTTTTTTTTTTTTCTTTTTGGTTCTCTGAGTGATTGTTTTCTACCCTGTCTTCTAATTCACTGATTTGATCCTCAACTCCCCCTAACCTGCTGTGTATTCCTTCCAATGTATTCATTATTTGTGCTATGTCATTCTTTATTTCTGTTTTCATAGTTACTATATCTTTTTTCATGCTTTTGAGTATCTTTACCATTGTTACTCTGAACTCTGTTTCAGATAAATTTCTTATCGCTGCTTCATTTATCTCTTCTGTAGAATTCTCTTGTTTTTTTTCATTTGGGGGTTGTTTCTTTGTCTCCTCATTTTGGATGCCTGTTTGGATTTGTGACTATATATTAGGTATATCCTCTATGCCTCTCAATCTCTAGTTCAGCACAGTGTCAAATGCTGTTCCTGACTAATTTGATTAGGCAAAGCCTCGAAGCCCCCAGAGACCAACTCTTTCTATAGACTGATAGAAATCCAACTAGAATTGCACCAGGCAATTATCCTCAGGTGTGGTGAGATTTTTTTTTTTTCAACAGGGTTGGGCAGTTGCTTCTTCTAGGAGGCTAATTGTTATTTTTAAACTCTTCAGTGGCCTCAGGGCATGGTATTTTCCAATAGGGTGGGTCAACTCTCTTCCCTCCAGGCAAGGCAAATATCTGTGTGAGAAAGATGTCCTCTGCTAGGTGTGTGAGGGAATAACTCATCACAAGAAACTGGGGGTGTCTGTCTTCTGAGCTCTAACCCCTGAGTACCCAAACCAGGCTTTTGCTCACACAGCTCCAGCCCATTCTGCCCTCCCTCTGCCAGAGCACAAGGTTGATGGCTCCACAGCAAGTTTTATGTATTGGCCCTTTAAGAGTGTGCTTGAATTTGCAGCTGTTGCTCCCTGGCAGGCAGCAACCCCGCTTCTTTTCATAGCCAGATGTTATGTGGGTTCCCTTCTCAGTTCTGGTGCTCTCTGCTGGGGGGCCCAGTTTGGGTATTAGATCCCAGTGGCAACCCCCCACAGTTGAGATATCTCTCTGGAACTTGAGTTGCTGTCTGTGGGCACCCAGCCAGCCCTTTCGCACCTCCACGCCTCCTACCAGTCTCTATGCGGTCTCCACTTTCAGTCCTCAGGTATCAGGATTCTCTTTTGTTGATTATTCAGGAAGTTTTTCTGTATTTTAGTTGTAATTCCAGTTTGTTCCTGGGAGCATTTCTGTCCAGCAACCACTTACTCTGCCACCATTTTTAATCTCTCTAGCCAACCTCCTGTTTCTTAATAGCCACGTGTAGGTGAGAGACCAGCCTGTTGCATGTCTCCACCCCTCCTACCAGTCTGGATATAGATTCTTCTTTATATCCTTAGGTATAGGCCTTCTGTTCATTTAATCTTCAGGTGGTTCATAAGGTTGGTTGTTCTGTAATTTAGTTGCAATTTTGAAGTGGTCCTGGGAGGCAGTGAGCACAGTGTTTGTTTATTCTGCCACCTTGACCAGAACCACACAGGAGAAACATTTCCCCAGTATTATCTCCAGTAGAAAAGTCCTGAAAGAGCTCTCTGAACACTCCTGGGTCATATGACCCATCTGGGTGCCGGAGGACCAGTGAATGGAATCAGTGATCTCGGATAAAAAATAAATGTCTATCCACTACAACTGCCATCTCCATGTGCACTAAGCATTATGTGTGCCACGACAGGCTCCAATGGATTGGCATGCAATATTAATCAAGACCTTGAGCTTTCCTGTTAGCCCAGGTTCAAATCCCAGTGTTTTATTTATATTTTGCGGATTTTGGATTAGTAGTTAACCTCTATAAATGTCAGAATCCTCATTTGTTAAATGGTGATAATTGTTCTTACTTCACAGGGTTTTTGAGAGAATTAAATGAAATATTACTGTAAAGCACTTATCACAGTTCCTGGTGTAATGCATCTGATGTGCTCATAACAAGTGCTCAAGAACTATTAGGGATGATGATGTTGATTTATTATGGAGTATCTCATTGGACAAATTTTTATTCCAAATCAGCAAAAATCAGTTCACTCCTTTGTCCAGAATGGACAGATGAGTGCAGCTGATTTCATTTAATGGGCATTACATTGCCCCTTATCCTTATACATAAAGACCCACTTGGGACTGTTTTTCTCAGCAAGTGGATGTAAGGAGACAGGCTAACTGAACTTTATAGATCCCTGTCATGGGCATTAATCATACTGCACCTGCCCATTGTGTTCTCAGTAGCTTTTTAATATTTGGAGGGCATTTCTACAGTTGAATTATCCCCCACAAAGTGTTGAATTCCTAGCCTTCCTTGCATCAGAGATGCAGCCATGTGACACAGACATTCCCAATCATATATACTTGCATGTGAGACTTTGATTCAAGAGGTCAGCATGAGGAATGGGGGTCTGTGATGAAGTTTTGTTCCATAGGTGGCAACAGAGCTGTCTGGCTTTTGGTGCAGGAGTGTTGCAGGCTGAGCTTTCCAGGTCAGAAATGCATCCAATGTGCTCATAGCAGTCACAATTGCAGCAAGTTGGAATATTTGCATTTAGTGCTTAGTCTTGGTGGCAGCAATGGCAAGAGATTTCTCACTGGGCCATTTCTAAAGTGAAAGTTTGGCCATTGTTCTAGAAAACAGTTTCTTTAATTCTCTTAATGGTAATGTGAACTACCTTCTATTTTTAAATGTGTCTCTTTTACTGCTTGAACTAGCCTGAGTGGACTCAGTTGTTTGTCTAAGAAGCTGGACCAGTACAATTCCTTTCCAACATTTAATTCTTGGGAGAAAGTGGGGGAGGTGTACTTCCTAATGTATGTTCACAGACATAAAAAAAAAATCAAACTTTTAATTCAAAAAATTCTTCTTCACAAGAATATCTACTCATGGATTTATGCACCAGAATTCAAAGATTATGGGGAATTCCTAAATGTTGATAGTATCTAAAAAGTTGCATTCAGTTCCTCAAAAAATTAAAAATGGATCTGTCTTATGACCCAGCAAATCCACTTCTGGGGATTTATCTGAAGAAACCCAAAACACTAATTCGAAAGAATACTAGTATATGCACTCCTATGTTCATTGCGGCATTGTTTACAATCACCAAGATATGAAAGCAACCCAAGTGCCCATCAATAGATGACTGGATAAAAAAACAACTGTGATTATATATATATATATATATATATCTACACTAATAAAAGAGAAAAATGGTAATTGGCGTACGACTGATACCCTTTTCATTGGCTAATCAGCGAGATATGCAAATTAACTGCCAACAAAGATGGCAGCTAATTTGCATATTGCAGGCAGGATGGTACAGCGCCATCCGAGAGCGGGTTGGGGGTGTGAGTGCCAGCAGTCGCCCGAGACCCAATCCCGCTGGCAGACCCGGACGTGGGCCGGCGGGGCGGCTGCGGCATCCGCCCGCACTCACGCCCCCAACCTGCGAGAGTGGGTTGGGGGCATGAGTGCCGGCGGTTGCCTGGGACCTGATCCCGTCGGCAGACCCGGACGGGGCGGCTGCGGCATCGGACTGCACTCACGTCCTCAACCCCTGAGGTTCAACTCCTCTGGCCGAGGCATCAGGCCTGGGCGGGGGGCGGAGCCAGCAATCGGAGGGGGCTGAGGGTCCCCTGCCCAGGCCTGATGCCTGGACCAGAGGCATCAGGCCTGGGTGGGGGGCGGAGCCGGGACTGGGGGGATATGATGGTCCCCTTGCCCAGGCTGAAGCATGGGTCAGAGGCATCAGGCTTGGGTTGGGGGGTAGAGCAAGAGATCAGAGGGAGATGGGGGTCCCCTGCCCAGGCATGATTCCTGGGCCAGAGGCATCAGGCCTGGGCGGGGGTCAGAGCCAGTGATGGGGGGAGATGGGGGTCCCCTGTCCAAGCCTGACACCTCTGGCGGAGGCATCAGGCCTGGGCAAGGGGCCGATCAGGCAATCGGAGGGTGATGGGGGTCTACGCCTCTGGCCGAGGCATCAGGCCTGGGCAAGGGCAGAGCCGGTGATGAGGGGGAGAGGGGGGTCCCCTGCCCAGGCCTGAATCCTGGGCCAGAGGCATCAGGCCTGGGCCAGGGGCAGAGCCAGCAATCGGAGGGGTCTGGGGGTCCCCTGCCCAGGCCTGACACCTGGGCCAGAGGCATCAGGCCTGGGCTGGGGGCAGAACCAGTGATGGGGGGAAATGAGGGTCCCCTGCCCAGGCCTGACACCTCTGGCAGAGGGGTCAGGCCTGGGCAAGGGGCCGATCCTGCTATTGGAGGGTGATGGGGGTCAATGCCTGAGGGCTCCCAATATGTGAGAGGGGGCAGGCTGGGCTGAGGGACACTCCCCCCGCCCCACACCCAGTGCACGAATTTCATGCACCGGGCCCCTAGTATGTGTGTGTGTGTGTATATATATATATATATATATATATATATATATATATATATATAATGGAATATTACTCAGCCAAAAAAGAATGAAATCTTACCATTTGCAACATCACATGGATAGACTTAGAGGGTATTAAACTAAGTGAAATCAGTCAGAGAAAGACAAATACCATATGATTTCACTAATGTGTGGAATCCAAAGAACAAAATAAATGAACAAACAAAATTAAAACAGACATAGACACAGAATACCACCTCTGGTGGTTGCCAGAGGAAAGGGGAATTAGAGGACTGGGTCATATATACTTTGGATCACAAGGATCATTCCACCTACCACTCTACTTTTCTTTGGAGAATCCACCCACAGAGTTTTTGTCCTCTCTACCTCACCCTTTTCCTACTGCCTGAAGTTCTGTGGCTCCCTGCCCATATCAATTCTACTTGTCTAAAATCCAAAAATTGGTCTCACAGAAGTGGACTTTAAACACACTTTCAGAGTCCACTTGGGTGTATCTCAATTTTAACACATTAAGCTTCTCAGCACATTTAAGGTTTATAATTTTGTTCAGAACTATAGTTCCAAGTCAAATGTGTGTTTGTAAGACCAAATAATATGGGTTTTAGTATACTTTTAATATCACATGGTGACATTAATGTCTTTCTAATGTGTCTCAACAACAGGACCATCAGTGTTGGAATCCTAACTCTTTAGTGAGGATATGAACACAGTTGTGGCTTAGTTGGTTGGAGTGTTGTCCTGTACACCAAAAGGTGGCAGCAGGCTGTATTCCCCATCAGGGCACATACCTAGGTTGTGGGTCCGATCCCTGGTCAGGGCAGGTGCAGGAGACAGCCAATCAATGTTTCTCTCTCTCTAAAGTAAAAATTTTAAAATCTTTTAACAAGAAAGAAATACTGTTGCATATTTATGCTCAAGTGGTTTTCTATCCATTTAGGCATGTTTAATATTTTGTCTTTTAATTTTAAATTTTGAAAACTTAGCTTACTCCTAAGAATGAAGTATGTTCTGACTATGATCATTTCAAATCATTACCAGAAAGTAAATTGAGCAATATTTTCATTTTATAATTTAAAATATGACTTTTAAATAAAATATCTAAAACATTAATATTATTGGATAACATATTCTTGAAATGAGTGCAAAATAAACAATCATTTATTTTGCTCTTTGCTGTTTTAAAGCAATTTTTATTGGGTTGAAGGAGTATATTTCAGGATATAAAGTAGTCTGCCAAATTCTATAATCCCCCCTTTTTTAAATGTCATACAGGGTGTGGTGCCTTTAGAAAAAAAATTAAAAGTTGCAGTTCTTGCTATTCTTTTCCTTCTCTATTTCAAAAATAGTAAAATAATGTAAACTTCACAGGGAAATTCTGGTTCCTTCTATTAGTTCCTGGGTTCCTCCACTGTTAAAAGTCGTCATTACCTGCAGCTAGTTTTTACTTATTCCTTGCCAGGAGTGTTTATGTTCTTAATATTGTAACTCATTATTAGAAATGGAGTCTTGATAAGTACTAACTTAATGCCTTTTTTTTTTTTTTTTTTTTTTTGCTTAGAAAGGTGAACAACCCAAATGAAGCATCTAAATTCAGCCATATCCCTCTTGTGTTGGCATCGGTGTTGAAAATCTCAATAAACCCATTCTCTTCTTGTTTTTCGTCCCTAGTTATCAGGAAGCATTTATCATGCCAGTAAAACAGAGAAGAGTTAAAATCTGATAGAATCCCTCTTCTATTTTTCCCTTTTCTTGCCTTTGATGTGGGCTGGTTGAAGGAGACAGAAATAAAGAAAGAACCCCAGGTTTTCTAGCAGGCGCTAATACTTTTTTTTTAAAAAGCAGCTAGGGAAAAATATCACCCCACCCTGTGATCTGTGGATCACTGAGCCAGGTCCCGCTTGGGCACCAATGGGAGGCGGTGGGCGAAGGAAGGGTTTCCTTTTCATCTCCCCACAGGCCTGCAGGCGGGATGAGACAGGGCTGCGGGTCCCAGGTGCGGGGGAGGAGACGCCGGCCCGCTCCACCCGGAGAGGAGGCGGCTGCGGCACGGGAGCCGCCCCTCCCGCTTCCGAGAACAAACGGGACATTCAGCAGTGGCCAGTGACTGCCGGCAACTCCTTGGGGAAAGGAATCGTCGAGTCAGGCTGCACCGTAATCGCCTTTAAAAGCTCCCGGACCCCTCCAGCCGCGCATACCTGGGCTGCCCCGCGGCCGCGCGCGTGTGTGTCTACAGTGAGCGCCGGGTGTGAGCCAGGGGCGCAGCCGGCGTGCGCTGCGCAGGGCGGGCGGCCCGGAGTGTCTCTAACCGGCCATGAGCGGCGCGGGCACCTGGGCTGTGCTCGGCCTGCTGCTGGCGGCCCAGCAGTCGGGGCAGCAGCCCCGGGAGAGGTAACGCGCCCCACCCTCTCCCTCTTTCCTCCCTCGCTCTGTCCCTGCAGCCTCGGGCGCAGCTTTACTCAGTCCGCTCCGGACGCCCAGGGACCCAGCGTTGGGCTGTCCCCAGGCCCGGGTCCGGGCGTGGGGCTCTGGCTGCGCCCATCCCTGGCCGCTGCTGGCCGCTCGGCTGGCCCGGCCACCACGTGGCGAGGGCGTCATCTGACCAGCGTCTTCCCTCCCGCATGGAAGCCTTAGGACCCAAATCTGTGGATTTAGGCTTCTGTTTTTTCCTGGGGCGAAAGACTTAATTAAGCCTAGGGGGAAACTTGAGTTGCGTGGTGCCCTATTGCCCTGCGAGCCTCTCCTGCTCCCTGAAACTTAACCTCTGAGCTTCCAGGAGGCTCCAGCACCAGGGCCGAGGGACTCACTCAATGGCCAACTTTGGCACCTCCTCCATCAACCTACCTTTTCAATGGGAGGGTCTGCCAATGCCCAACGATTTTCAGAAAAGGGGATGAGAAACTTTTTTATATTAACCAGTTGCTTGTCTATTTCTAAACCATGCACATCACTCGGCCTAGTTTTCATCTTCTTTCGCTCACTGCCCCTAGTTAAATTTTCCATTTACCATTTTCCTATAACATTTTACCACTGCGTAGAGGACTTGGTTTCATGTGGATGGATAGGTGGATGGATGGATGGATGGATGGATGGATGGATGGAAGGATGATAGAACTATCGAGCTTGTGTTATTATGATGGAGACAGGTGGCAGCTGGACGGAATGTTTTATCCGGCTATACTCTGAGAGCTAGAAAATCCTTTATATGGTGCAGGCATTTATTAATCCATATTAACTTCATCCATATTACTAGACTGTATCTTCTGAAGTTGACATATTTCAAATTGTTTCCCTTTTATTTCACAGATCTGTTTTCACATGTGGTGGTGTTCTTACTGGAGAGTCTGGATTTATTGGCAGCGAAGGTTTTCCTGGAGTGTACCCTCCAAATAGCAAATGCACTTGGAAAATCACAGTAAGCATATTTTAAAAGGGTATTCTCCTCGAGTGGGTATTATTAACAATGGAAGACTGCTGCTTTTTTTCTCGGAGATCAAGATTTGGGTTAGGTGCAAATGCCTGATAGTGAAATGTTAGATTTATCTCAGCTATTTTGGAGATTTTTATTAATAGAACTAGTGGTGTCTTGCATTAGCAATTGGAAAGGGTGCAAGATAAAGCTTGCAGGAATAAATGCTTAAAGCAGATGTGTTTCTGAAAACCCAGCCTGACTCAACTGAGTTTCATGGATTAAAAATTAAGGGTATTTTGTCAAATGTCTGTGGTAATGATTGTTAGAAATTATTTTGTTGCCTGGGCCTTGCATAAATGTCTCCCAGTGGGGAATAGAAGATCAAAGATAGTGCTCTCCCCTGACTACTTTACACCATCACAGAAAAAAAGGGGTGGGGGCGGAAAATGGAAAAAAATCCCAGTTAATGTTCCTGACTTGAAACCACCACTGAAGACAACCTAAGAATGATTTCACTT
The DNA here is from genome assembly GCF_014108235.1 of Myotis myotis. Lineage (NCBI taxonomy): Eukaryota > Metazoa > Chordata > Mammalia > Chiroptera > Vespertilionidae > Myotis > Myotis myotis. The sequence continues at coordinate 103,273,899 of NW_023416324.1, read as the reverse complement.
ATATGTGGAACCCAAAGAACAATATAAACAAACAAACAAAACAGAAACAGACTCATGGATACAGAAAACAGACTGATGATTGCCAGAGGGGAAGGGTATTGGGGGATTGGGTGAAAATGTGAAGATTTAAGAAGTACAAATTGGTAGTTACAGAAGTCATGGACTATAAAGTACAGCATAGGGAATATAGTCAATAATATTGTGCTATGTACGGTGCCAGGTGGGTCTGGAAATATTAGGGAACACTTTGTAAAGTATATGATTGTCTAACCTTTATGCTGTACATCTGAAACTAACACAAAATAATATTGAATATAAAATAAATAAATTAACAAAAAAGTGAGAATAATAATAACCTGGGGGATTAAATACCAAACGGAGGCTAATAAAACGTCCATGCTGGTTAGTAATGGCATCGATTATGCTGAGTCAAGATAAGACGTCAGATTTAGAGCCATCCAGCTTTTATAAAGTGTCTGGATTTAGAATCAGCTACACTGAGTCATCTTTCCAGTCAGCATAGTAGTGACTATTTTCTTCTTCATTCTTTGGTTGTTGGGAAGTTGTTTGGTAATTTAACACATTGGTTCACTGAGACCTTCATTCATTCAGATTGTGCCACTCACAGATTACGATTTTTAAAAGTAGCTACCTCTTATTGAGCACTTACTGTGTGCCAGGCACTGTGCCAAGTAATTAACAAGAATAATCTCACTGGATGCTGCTAATCACTCTTAAGAAAGTGACATTATTATCCTCATTTTATAGATAGGGAAACTGAGGCTAGAACATGATATAAAATGACTTGATCAAATAGTTGGTAAGTCCAACTTTATGTAAAGTGAAACCTGTTTTGCATTGAGGCATTCCCACCAGGAGGGTCATTTGATAGCCATAAATAAGCCATGGCTCTTAGATGCATTGGTGTTCTCCTGTCAAATACCAACTGTCTGATGAACTGGAACAGATTTCATTATGTTATTGTAGCACATGGGGCCAGAAGAGCTTAAATCATAGAAAATAGCTTTGAAATATTGATATTAACATAAATGTGAAATAAAGCTCTGAAACAAACATAAAAATAACTTGGTTTTTAAATAATAGCTGTGTTCCAATTGGAATTAAATGGCTGTAAGGTAAAAATGATCCAATAAATTTAATGACTGAGAGACATCATGGACCTAAAATGGAAGAATTCACAGCTGGCCTTTCAGTTGGGGTATTAGGGGACATAGTTGGTGTGACTTTGTGGGTTGGGGGAATGTGGTGAAGGTTTTCCTTGGTAAAGAAGTGGTGTGCCTCAGGAGAAGCCTGCCACCTCATTCTTTTATGTGGGGGCAGAGGAAGTGTAATGGATATTCCATTTGGATGCCATGTAAGGCATGTAGTCTTAGCAATCAGACATCCCTAGACTCAAATTCTCATTCTATCACTCATCATTTGTGTGACCAGGATTTATCTCCTCTAAATCTCAAGACTGTTGTGAAAATAAAATGAGATAGTACATGTAAAGCCCTTTGTCTCAGTGCCTGGGATATAATAAGTACTCAATAAATGTTAGTCATCACTATTTGAGTTTTTATTATCCTCATTATTGCTGGTATTAAGTTGTCCTATCTTCTGCCCCAGTATGATAGATCACTACCATCCCCTCACCACATTGGCCAAGCTGGGCTTGGCATCAGCACAAAGCAATGCAGACTTTTAGGGAGCAATCTACATTGCCATCCATATTTAGGAAGACCTTATATCTGTGATTGGGTTCTCCTGTAATCTTACTGGATCAATTCTGTGTGGATTAGAGCTAAGTAGGCTTCCAGTAACAGAGACCTAAAATAACAATGGCTCAAGCAGATTTTGGTTCTTTCTCACATAAAGGAATCTGGAGGTAGGCAACCAGGAGTGGCGTGGCAGATTCTCAGTCATTAGCATGCTGTATCTTTCTTTCTTCCTGCTCCGCATGCCACTGCATTGTCTAAGATAACTGCTCAGCTTCCAGCCTTGATGTTCATGTTCCAGCTAACTAAAAGGGAGAGAAGAAGGGCATATATCTTCCCTCTAAAGGCGTTGTGCATAATTACATGCAACTTGCTGCACATATATAATTGGCTGGTTTTTAGTTACATGGTCACGTGTAGCAGCAAGGGAGCTGAGAAACTCATCTTTTGTTGCTGTGGGAAGAAAAGAAAACAGGTGACAGCAAGCATATGTATTTGGGCTGTGAAATCGAGAAACAATATGCCAGCCATTTTGGGGGGAAAGAAAAGTCTTTAGAAAGCATAGTTAACGCAGAAGAAATGATTGCACAATTTGCTTTTCTGGTTAAAGGCTTTATAGTTTTAACTCTTAGCCAGTTGAGTTTATTCTCTTTCAGGGGGTTGCCTCTTTTATGTTTGCATTTGAGTAGCTACCAAGAACTTCCAGAGAAGCCCAGCACTCTTCTCTCTGTTTTAATGATAGCCTCAGCAGAATGTTCACAAAAGCCCTGGGTGCTCTCAAGGTTTCAATGTAACAATATCTTTATTTCTTTGTATTTCACAGGGAATAGCACTAATTTGTTTGTAAGAATCTTCAGGGTCCTCTGGTTTGTCAGAGTAGCAGAAGGGAGCTCTTAGCTCCTGTAGATCTTAGGGGAGATGAAAGGAGAACTGTGGTAAAGCTAAAGTTGGTAGCCCTGAGATCTTTCATTCATTCAACAAATGTGTGTTGTGTGCTGGGTACTGTTGGGGTTATGGCAGTGAACAAGGCCTCCTGGCTCCTTGCCATCATGCAGCTAGTTTGGGGAGACAGGCAATTGATGTTTAAAAAACAAATTAAACAAGAAAATCAAGTATTGATAAATCCATTACAAAAATAGAATAGATGTTACTTCACTGCCATTAGGATGGCTACTATGAAAAAAAAAAAAAAAAAACACCACAGAAAATAATAAGTGTTGGCAAAGATGTGGAGAAATTAGAATCTGTGTGCAATTGTAAAATGGTACAACTGTGGAAACAGTATGGCAATTTCTCTGGAAATTAAACATAGAACTGCCATATTATTTAATAATTCCATTTCTGGGTATATTCCCACAGGAAGGGAAAGCAGGGCCTGGAACAGTTTATTTTATGTCCATGTTCATAACACCATTATTCACAATAGGTAAAAGGTGGAAGCAATCTAAGTATTTGTCCACAGATGAATGGATAAGCAAAATATGGTACAGACATACAAAGAACATTATTCAGCCTTAAAAGCAAGGAAATTCTGACACATGCTATAACATGGGTGAAGACATTATGCTAAGTGAAATAAGCTGGTCACAAAACAATAAATATTGCAGGATTCCAGTTGAATGGAGCACCTAGAGTAGTCAGTCATAGAGACAGAAAGTAGAAGGATGGTTGCCAGGGGTTGAGGGAGGGAGAATGGGAGTTAGTATTTGATGGGGACAGAGTGTCAGTTTAGGAAGATGAAACAGTTCTGGAAAAGGATGTTGGTGATGGTTGTACAGTACACTTAAAAATGGTTAAAATGGTAAATTTTATGTTATGTAAATTTTATCACAATAAAAATATCTTAAAAATAAAATAGCCTAGCTAATTGAGCATCAACCTGTAAACCAGAAGGTCACGGTTCGATTCCCGTTGAGGGCACATGCCTGGGTTTCTCGCTCAATCCCCAGTAGGGGGCCTGCAGGAGGCAGCCAACCAGTGGTTCTCTATCATCATTAATGTTTCTATCTTTCTCTCCCTCTCCCTCTCTCTGAACACAATAGAAACATATCTATACTAATAAAAGGGTAATATGCTAATTAGACCGGGTCAACCAGCCATATTCTGGACGTCTGCCTTCTTCCCGGACAAAGCTATGGTGGTGGGGGCTGAGGCAGAGGCAGTTAGGGGTGAGATAAGGCTGGCAGGGGAGAGCAGTTAGGGGCGAGATCAGGCTGGCTGAGGGTTAGGGGTGAAATCAGGCTGGCAGGGGGTTAGGGGTGAGATCAGGCTGGCAGGGGAGGGCAGTTGGGGGTGATCAGGCCAGGAGGGGAGGGCAGTTGGAGGTAACCAGGCCAGCAGGGGAGGGCAGTTTGGGGTGACCAGGCCAGCAGGGGAGGGCAGTTGAGGGCATTAGGCAGGCAGGCAGGGAGTGGTTAGGAGCCAGTGGTCCTGGATTGTGAGTAGGATGTCCGACTGCCAGTTTAGGCCCGATTCCACAGGGATCGGGTCTAAACTGACAGATGGACACCCCCTGAGGGGTCCCAGATTGGAGACGGTACAGGCCGGGCTGAAGGACACCCCTCCCCCCCACCCCCGTGCACAAAATTTGTGCACGGGGCTCCTAGTTTTAAAAATAAAAGAAAATAAAACAAAAGTGATAGGATATTGTGTAATTCCATTTACATGAAATGTTCAGAAAAGAAAAATCTGTAGAAATGGAAAAGTAGGTTAGTGGCTGCATAGAGCAGGGGATAGTTATAGGGATTAACAGTAAATGGCCAGGAGGGATTGTATTGAGAAGATGGAAATGTTTTAAAATCGACTTATAGTGATGGTTGTACAATGTAACATACTAAAATCATGGAATCGTGCACTTGAAATGGGTGAGTTTTATCATTTGTAAAATATACCTCAAGAAAGTTGTAGAAACTATGTGGTGGGATAGATAGTGGCATTAGTGCTGGTTGATGGGATTGTCTGGGAAGGCCACTCCGAGGAGGTGACGTTTCAGGGGAGGCCCAAGTGGTGAGGAGGGAGCCACGTGAAAGTCTGGGAGGACCATGTACGGCAGAGAGACCAGCGAGTGCAAGGGTCCCAAGGTGCGAAGCTTGATTTGTCTAAAGAGCATCCAGGTGAGTGTGGCTGGAACAGAATGAGCAAGGGGGACAATGGGAGAAGAATTTTAAAAGGTGAGCAGAGCCCTGCAGGCCATGGTGAGGAGGAGTCTGAATTAAATTTCATTTTGAGCAGGAATCCACTGGAGAATCTTAAGCAGCAGAATGAGATTACAATGTAGTCCCCCCTTATCTGAGGGAGATATGGTCCAAGATTTCCAGTGGATGCCTGAAACAGGATAGTATTGAACTTTACATATACTATGTTTTCTCCTATACATACATACCTATGATAAAGTTTAATTTATAAATTAAGCACAGTAAGGGATTAACAAAAATAAGTAAAAATAGGACAATTATAAAATGTATTGTAATAAAAGTTATGTGAATATGGCCTCTCTAAAATATCTTATTGCACTGTGTGTACAGTGTGGTTATGCTGGACAAAGGGATGACTCATGTCCTGGGTGGATAGAGTATGATTTCATCATGTTATTCAGAAAGGCAAGCAATTTAAAACTTATGAATTGCTTATTTCTAGAATTTTCCATTTAATATTTTTGGACCACAGTTGACTGAGGGTAACAGAAGCCATGGAAAACAAAACCATGGAGGTCGGGGGCAAGGGGAGGGACTCTGTGTCTGATTTTAAAAGGTTGCCTTGGCAGTTCCGAAGGCAGCTGCTGGCACCAGCCAAGAGGCCCCATGCAACATCTGGCTAATCGCTCAGCGGCTGCTCTATACAGGGCTGTGCTCCAGTTTGTCCTCATCCAAGGCAGTCAATTAAAGGCATTCCCAAAGCTGGTAGATCCAGTCTATTTACTTTCCTGCTCCTGTAATCAGTAAACCAAGAATAGTGCCCACTGGGCAATTCAATATCACTTTTAGTAAAACACCACAGAGATCCTTCATGGTGAAGGTCTCAGCAGAACCCTCAAACTCCAATTCCTGTAGCTAGAAAGAAATATCCTGCCTCTCACCATTCACCTACCTTCCATTTGATTCTTCCAGAGTGGAGGTGTGTCTCACCAAATCCCATATAATGAAAGCCTAATATGCAAATTGTTCCCTCGACTGGGAGTTTGACCAGGCGTTCAAACACTCGCTATGATGTGCACTGACCACCAGGGGGCAGCACGGATGGGCCCCAATGAGAATGGAACCACAGCAGGATGGTGGAGCAGATGAGCGGGCAGCGCCAGGCCAACGCGGGTGCGAGCAGGGTGACCAGCAGTGGCGGTGGGGACAGGGCTGCTGCCCAGCTCCCAGGCGCTAAGGGAGCCAAGCGGGGGCCTGATGAATCAGGCGGAGAAGGGCATGCGGGGGCCTGGGGACCCAGGTGCTGCCCAGGACCCAGAGGTCAGCTGGGACCTGCCCTTCCACACCAGACGCTTGCACTTCGATCAACAGCCAGGCCTAGGGACCTCACCCATGCACGAATTTCATGCACTGGGCCTCTAGTTGTTCTTATAAAACTCTATCTTACCTGGGTGGATTGGGGAAAGTCAGATTTTAGCATCTGTATGCATCAAGAAAGATGTGAATGCTAGTTGTCACACTCAAACTTTCTAGCCAATTGTGTTGAACTTTCTGGTATGAAAGAAATTAGAAACTTAGATGTGCCCTTAACATATAGTACTTTAAAATTTTATAGTGATTTCTTAGACTGCTTTATTGTCTTATATCTATGGACATTAGCTATTTAAATTTAAATTAATTAAAGTTAAAGTAAAAATTAAAAATCCAGTTCCTCAGTCACACTAGCCATATTTCAAGTGCTCAGTAACTGCATGTGGATAGTGGCTACCATAATAATATATGATGTGAATATTTGGACAGTGCTCTTCTAGATCATTTTTGCGGTTAATTTCTACTCATGTAAAGATATGTCGAGGATGAAGACGCTCATGCTGCTCAGTTGTAATTCTGCTTTGCAAAAGGGGAAGCTGATACTTCTACATAGTTGTTGGAAGCTGTGACTGGAATCAAGCCTCTTGACTTAGCTTTATTTTTCTGGCCACCAACTCTTGGTGACCTAAGACTACCAAGAGTTGGTAGTCTTAGGTTTTACTCATTAATCTTGCTGAGTATGTTCCAAAAAATCAGAGATTAAATCAAGTAATTTGAGGGTTAAGAAATCATTAAATGTTTTGTAGTCTATCATGGGGTTGAGGGTTTCTTAGTTTCCTGTTGATTTTCAGACTGTAACCGAAGGGCATCTGCATAAAATACCTAGTCTACCAATGTGGGCAGGAGTTAAGTATGACTTCACAGCTAAGGTATGTAAAATACTTTAAAAAATAGCGTCTGGAAAAAAAAAAGAACTTATGAGGCATGTTTGGCAAATAATAATAAAAGTTACCACTTATTGAGTATCTATCATAGCAAAAAAAAAAAAAAATAGCGTCTGATCTTCTTCTAAGAAGCTTGCAAGGGCAGTAGGGTTGAGTTGAAGCAAAAGTCATCCCAATTGATTTAAGATGAGACCCAATAACTTAGCCTGTTCCCAGCCCTGCAACAAGAAATGAAACTCCCAAGTTTTAGCTTACAAACATCTGGACCCCTCTATTACAGTGGTCTCCTGCAGGACACACATGTCCTAAGGGGCAGACTATGTGCACTCTGTGCAGGAGACAGTAAGAGAATGCTGAGATCCCTACAGGTAGTCAGGGAGACTGGAGCATTGTCAACATGAAGACAGCCAGTGTGATGTAGTTAACTGCTCCATTTACAAAGAGCCCACCAGGCACTGTGTGAGGTGCTGGAGACACATACTAGTAGATGAACACAAAGGCGATGTGAGCATGGGGGACTGCCTGTGATGATGTGTTGGTGGGAAGTGAGACCAAGCCTAGCAGGCTTTCCTTCTTGGCTCCATAGCACAAAGATCACCATTTCATATGAGAGATCAAGGAAATTGCCAAAGTCATGTGGTTATTTAGTGGAAAAACTGAAATTCATCTTGTCATCTCAAAACTCAAAAATTTTCAAAGGTTACCCATTTAACTGAATCAAGTTAAAACTCCTTGGCTGTGAGTTTTAATATCCTTTGCAATATGGCCTCATCCAACCTACTTGACCTCATTGCTTATTGTTTTCCTTTATGGGCACTTAGCTCCTCATTATGCTTAGTACAAGTGCCGAGTACATAGTAAACATTCAGTAAATGCACACTTATTGATGGATTTTTACGGTTACAAACAAGGTAATATTCCCATAGACTATGAATAAGATAAAAAATTTGAAGCTGTTATGCCAATATATGACAATGGGAAAAACTGAACTTTGACTAAATATTTGATATCAAGAGATTATAGTTAATATTTCTGGGGGTAATAATAGTATTGTGTTTATATTTTTTTAAATCCTTGTGTTTTGGACTTTGCTCCTGTGTTTAATCTTCTTTCAGCTCCAGCAGGTTTTCAGGGGAAAGTGCTCTCCCAGAGCCAGAGGGGAGCTGACTTATATAGACAGAAGTCCCTGCCCCTGGCTTTGATTGGTCTGTTGTTATGAAAATGAGGACTCAAATCCTCAGTTTGGTCCTAAAGCACTGTCCTGATTGATCAGAATGGAGCTGCTCTGATTGGTCGTGAAGAACCTTATGGGGATATAGCTGCACAGCTTTGATTGGATGAATAAACCCTTAGTTCTGTTGGTTGAAATAGGATTCCAGGAACTCCTTTGCAGTCAGGCAGTTCAGTTCAGGCTTCTCACGGAAGTGCACTTTGTATGAGTGGTCTCTGTGTAGAAATGGCTGCTAGGCTCTATTTTTTGTTTTGTTTTCGTTTGAGTCCAGTTAGCCACTAAGAGCCCTTTTTAGTAGGTACAATATCTTCTTTCTCAGGGTCCACACTTCAAATATGTTGTATCATTTTATTTTGTTTGCATTCAATTCTGTGAGGTCTGTAGGATACATATTAGTATGCCCATTTCACAAGTGGGGGAACTGAAGTCTAAAGAACTTGTATCTTGCTTACTATTGTTATGTTTGCAGATGGTATGAAAAGACTAGCACAAAATTTCTGGCTAGGTGATACAAATGCACTATTATACACTTATTTAGCAAAAAAATAAACATTCACTCAGTGCCTACTGAGTACCCACTATATACTAAGCATTGGGTTGGGCCCAAGGAGTAAAGAAGACAAGGTATAGTTTCTGTCCTCAGGGCGTTTATAATCTGGAAAGGAGTAGACAAGAGAATCAGTAATAGCTACATGTGTAGATAAATATCATACTCACTATAAATAGTTTTAAATATTGATAGTTTAAAATAAAGGCTTATTTACATTTATTTAAATAATTAAAGGTCTTAGATTGCTTAAGATGAAAATATTTATTGCCTCATGCAAATAGTAAAAGATGTTATGACCCACTTTATATCTGTTTTACTCTAAGACTTGAGAAATTGTTCCTATGCCCTTTGCTTGGTTTCACAGAGCTATTTACAATACATTCCTTGATATTTTCAAATGTGCCTAATAAACAATTATATACCACCAGAGGCCCGTTGCAGGAAGATTCCTGCAAGAATAGGGCTTCCTGAGACCGGAGCGAAGCAGAGAAGGGAGCGAAGCACACAGGGGCGGGCTTCGCTCCCTTCTCCGCTGCCTCGCTCCCTCCCTTCTCCACTGCCTCGCTCCCTCCCTTCTCCGCTGCCTCGCTCCCTCCCTTCTCCGCTGCCTCGCTCCCTCCCTTCTCCGCTGCCTCGCTCCCTCATTTTTCCACTGCCTCGCTCCCTCCCTTCCCCGCCGCCTCGCTCCCTCCCTTCTTCGCTGCCTCACTCCCTCCCTTCTCCGCTGCCTCGCTCCCTCCCTTCCCCGCCGCCTCGCTCCCTCCCTTCTCCACTGCCTCAGCTCCCTCATTTTTCCACTGCCTCGCTTCCTCCTTCCCCACCGCTTCGCCTCCCTCCCGTGTCTGCTGCCTCGCTCCCTCCCTTCTCTGCCACTTCACTCCCTCCCATGTCCTCTGCCTCACTCTACTCCCGTCTCTGCTACCTCCAATCCATTCCCTTCTCCGCTGCTTGGCTCCCTTCTACAGTGCTTGGCTTCCTTCTGCACTGTCTTCAGTCTTCGCTGGGCGCCTGTGTATGCAAATTAACTGCCATCGTTGTTGGGTTAATTTGCATACTCTTCTGATTGGCTGGTGGATGTAGCAAAGGTACGGTCAATTAGCATCTTTGTCTTTTATTAGTGTAGGTTGCCTTGGGAGTAATTTTGTTACTAATGTATGTTAGAGTGATCATACTGAATCCATGTTCCAAAAAGCCTTATTGAATTTAAATGACATTTATATTTATTTTAAAGAAAAAATCGATTAAAAATATGATGGTATTTATGTCTTCTTGATAACCTTCATATGGCTTCATGAGAAGAAATTCATCAGTGGTGGGGTATGGGGTTGTGCAAAAATTGAAACATATAGTAATGTTCTAGTAAGATCAGTGGAAGATACTAGTATATAATTTGAGACAACAAATAGTGAATTTAGACAAGAACTCAATATTTAAGTCAAGTATACCTAAGGGCATAGCAAGGTATTCTAAAATTACTGTAACTGTTATTTGCCTCGAATAACCACAGCAGAAGAGATAGGTGAATGGAATCTTGGCCTTAAACATATATTTCCTGGCTTTAAACTACATGTAGTATTTAGAATTATATAAACATTTAAATTCTAATCTTAACTATGGGGTTTTTTTAAAAATATACGTATACATTGTTGGACTAGGCTCAGGTCAGCTGTCAGCATAATAATTTAACCCAGTGCTTGAGTTAATATAATTTACATCTGATTCCTTGGTAAAGATGAGTATAACAGAGAAAGTCTGCTTAGGTTTGAGGTCAGTGTGAATAGGATAAGAACACTATAGCTGGGATTTTTGTTTTGTCTTTTAATTAATGGAATATAATTCAGAGGCTTTGGGATTCTTATGACACTTAAGCTTCCCAGATAGTGGAAGAATTAAAACATTTTCCTTACTGCCTTAAATCCTTCTGGGAAGCAAGGAGAATATAAATCCTAAATAAATAAGCAAGTGGTGACATTTTCCCACTGGGGCCTCAGTCCAATTTTTTCTAAATTTGTTTTAAAGGCTTCTGCTGCTTTTCTTTTGTTGTTGTTCTTTGCTCTTTCACATGAAAAGTAAATATGTTTTTATTTGTTAAAAACCTGATGTTTTATAAATGTGCTTATTTGTACGGCTTGTACTTTTAGTGTGATGCTCAGGTAGATGCCTTAGAAAGAGCTAATGACAGAGAAGAAAATGAGGAAACATGAAAATTAGGTCTTCATTGGGCATTTCTTTTTTCTGAAAGAGGTCTCTTTAATATATTAATGACAAAAAAGTCATTCTCTCCTGAAATATTATTATAATAATGAAGCACAAAGATAACATATTCAAACCCCCTCTATTTATATACATTGGGAAGGCATTTCACAGAGCTCTGAGAGCCAGAAAGGCTTTTTCAGAATGTATTATTTAAAAGACTGATTTTTACTTTCACATCCCTTGCCCACCTGAAGAATTCAAGTTATGTGAAATTACGGGCAAATTTGAATTGTTCCATGAATTTTCAGATTCCTTAAAAATTTATCAGGTACTGACAGTAAAAAAATAAATAAATAAAATGGTCTCATCAGTTGGTTGCTTGCTTTGAGCATTTAGAGGACCCTAATTCTAAGATTTACCTTCTTTTTTTTCACATTGTTCTGCATAGAATTAGAAAATTGTTCCTGTGGATAGTTGCTGTCCCATGTACCTTGCGTACCAAATTTTTACATGTCGGAACATTAGCCCTTGATCCGATGAAGAATGCAGTCACTATCTTCAATGTACACAGTTGTACCACATAACTTAGCCACTTTATCAACAGTGGCAATACGCTGAAATTTCCTAGGCTAGGAACTTGGGAGAATAGAAGTATTTTCTTAAGATATAGTATTTTTTAGATAATAGTAGTCAATGTGGCAAGTCTCTGGAAAACCAATATAAACACCTAAAAATAAGTGGAACAGCCAGAGGATCGGGGAGTTGGAATTAAAGCTTCATAAGCCCTGACACTAAATGTCACTTCTCTTTCACCACCTCACCCCAGGATGCTCCTGAGCACAACACAAAATAAAGTAGTGTTTCCCAAAATATGGAGGGAGGGAGAGAGCAGTGAACCAGCCACAGGCTGTTCCCTAGACCTGCTGATGAGAAGGGCACAGGAAAGTCAGTGGCAATTCTATTGCTGCTTAATGCTCCTAGAAATGAATTGATAGGGCCTGATTGCTAGATACAAACTTTCTAAAAGACCTGGGCCACAGTTGACCTTTGAAGAAATTATAATTCATTAAAACTGTGTTTAAAGTACCTCCAAGAGGTCAGGTGCTGGGCTGGACACAGAGACGGCAATGACTGGCAAACCACCTCTCCGACAGGGCTGGAGGAGGGGAGGAGGTGCTCACTGGTCAGGGAGATGTCCCAGAAATTAGTAACAATGGTACAAGGGACAGGGTTCACGATGGAGGGTTGTACCATTGGCATTACTCAGTGACTAGAAAAACAATGGGCACTGGAGACTCATACAGACATTTACTAAGAATGCGGTGCAGTTTCCAGAACTTTCTAAAGTCGGTATCATGTTCAGGCCTGCCTTGTAAGGGTGATATGAAGATCGACGGAGGTAGTAGGTGAAAGGCCCTTGGCATAGTGCTTGGTGCAAGTGATGATTTTTTTTTTACCTCTCTTCCAGGGCTATAATAAGGCATAAAAGTGTGGTGTTTTTGGATCTTGTCTACAAGCCACCACATTTCAAGCTGGATGGTAATCACTTTAGGGCATGGCTAGTTCCCAATAGAAATACCCATTCCTACTCACTGTGTCCCTTCTTTATTTAAAATATGATTTCATATGACTTTGTCCACAGTGCTTCCAAACACTCCCAGCTTTTCCCCATCCCCTCAAACAGCCCCTTCCCACTGTGGTACCACCTGAGTGTGCCCCTAACTTTTGAAATAGATGTGTTTAAAAGCAGAGAAAGGATTGTCAGTTAAAAATTGCAGGTGCTTTTCTGTCTTTCGAGATGGAATTTAATTCATCTGTGTCCTTAATTCATCTTTGGAGCCCCAAATCACCAGCATAGCCCCTGTAGTTATACCAATTAAGTAGTGAATTTGTTAATTTATTCCTAATAGAGACACCCCATGGTACAGTGGGTTAGAGTTTATAGTTTCTGGAGCCAGACTGTCTGGGTTCAATTACCAGCTCCACTCATATGGTGGTGAATCTCCAAAGATGACACCCTAATAACTCCACCTCCACCTAGTATTCACGCCTTTTTTTCTTTTCTTTTTCTTTTTTTTTTTTTAACACTACCAAACATTGAATCTAGGCTGATTTCTGGGGTTGGTGCATAAGAAATTTTAAAGCTTTTGCCTTT